>NC_136324.1:7378966-7691974 GCF_964198595.1 Lampetra fluviatilis
TGAGTGAGTCAGTGTTACAGTATCCACCTTTCCCACTGTTTTGGGGTCGTCCATAAATGACGTCACGCACCTATGGGTGGGGGGGTCAGACATTTGTGACGATGTGTGACGAGCGGAGGGGGTTGAGAAATGTGACGTCACATCAAAATGCGCAACTTTAAATAAATATATACAACACGTTCTACTTAATTAAATCGACTTTTTAATAAATGTTTTCTCCTACATCAGAGTGCAGCGCCACATTAAATACGCACTACAATGACAATAGTTTAAAACGATTTGAAGCATGTTTTTTTTGGGGGGGTGGGCAGAGCTTTGTGACGTAATATTTGAGGGGGGGGGGTCTGACTTTTTGTGACGGCGTGTGACGAGGGTGGGTGGGGGGTCAAAAATCGTCCAAAATCGCGTGACGTCATTTATGGACGGGCCCCTAGCAAATCCGGATTTATTTCTCAGTCAGCAACGCGAAGCAGCAGCTTACTGGAAGGCAATTCAACTCGATACCGGCACCAGATCTGTGTTAGAAAAATCAATTCCTGCCACCTGAATACAGATGCCAACTCGCGAAGGGAGTTTTTGTAATGCGTGCGCCACTGACGAACCCTCGCTGCCCCCACAGTGCTCGGCTACAGGGGGTGAGGTACAAACACCGCCCGGCTAATGACGATGAGAAGAAAAAGATGATGATGAAGAAAAAGAGCCAAGCGGAATTGTCGGCAGATTGTGTGACATCTGGCAGATTGAAGTTCAGAACTTTTTAATTCTGTTTTAAAAGAACAACATTAAATTAAAATTGAGAAGTCTCTCACAAATTTTCTTGCTGTGGTTTTCACACCTGATGACGATTGCTTGTGTTGCAATCGAAACGTCGTGAGAATTTTATTGTTTTATTTTGTATTATTTTGTTATTTCCCTTCTACGTGACTTTACCGAAAAAAACAAGAATACGTCTCTCACAGTTCCAAACGCCGTCTTCCTTGCTACTTTTTTACATTTTTATCCCAAATTATAGCCCAATTGTGCCGAATAGCGGCGTATGACAAGATGAAAGTACTGTTTGGAGCGCTCACAGAACCCAGAGCATCGCCCGTGGAAAGTGACATCACATTTCTACTTCTGAGGTCCCTTCAATTGCATTTTATCCCCCGCGCCGGGCCACGAAATCTCCCACATGCCCTGCGGTCGAGGCATTTGTTGCAAAGCAGTCAAATCAATAAAAAAAAAATCTAACTCTTCAGAGCTGAAAATTATTCCGAATTAAGTGAAATCAAAATGTAATGTCTTGTTTTTTTTCCCCTCACTTCACTGGTGACCAGGCTGAGACCATCAGCTCATTACACACACTCGAGACCCCGATTTAATCACAGATCTCGTCGGCAGTGCTGGCGAAGTGCCCTGACACGACATTAGCTCTAGATTTGAAGCTTTCGTGACTGCAAGGATTCATATTCTTAGGTTGTTTCGGTAAAGTCACGTAGGTAAAAAAATTAAAATTAATAACTTGATACAGCTATCGTGCTGTGACTGTTCCACCTGAAGACGGAAGCTTGTGTTGCCTCCGAAACGTCGTGATTTTATTTTATTTTTTATTTTACTTTTATTAATTTAAATTTTTTACCTACGTGACTTTACCGAAAAAACTTAAGAATACGACATTAGCTCCTCGAGTTTACCATCCTCCTTCCACAGATGCCTCGTATGAACGAGACGATCCTATTGGCTTAGCGCACCCCGAACCGACGCGGCCACGGATCGCCTCTGATGGCTCGCGCATTTGGACTTGCAAGAGAAGAAGTCGACAGTTTTCGATCTAACCCCGCCGCGGCAGCCGAAACAATGGCAGGTTTCTCGAATCCCATCACCCGCCGGCCTGAATGGACACACCCGTGTCAGCCGATGGGCTGATCGCGTGCGGTGGAGGCAAAGTGTGGGCATGCCCACCTTTCCCTAACGCCTATCCATAATGTTCTCAAGATTATATATGTAAAGTAAACAACGCTCTTAACTGTTGCATTGTAAAGAAAGAAAAAAAAACATCACGTTAAACAAAACAAAAAACCGCGCATGTTTAGGATGTGTGCAGATTAAATGCATCATTAAGGAAACCACGGCCAATTAAAATTGAGCTGCCATCAGTGTGCTCAGCAGGATTTCTCACGAAACACCAAAAAACACTTCACCCTCCGGTGACTCATTTGGCAGTCCGCTGATTAGTGCACGCAGGGGACGAATGGTGATAGGAGCATCGGATTTTACATCACGGTGTAATTAGTTCCAGGGTCTTTCTTGCGCGCGCGCGCGTGTGTGTAACAAAACCAAAAAAAAATCCGAGACGGTTTCGTCTCTCAAAGGAGCGGAGTCGCGTGATAATTATCCCACAATTCTCTCCGCCGGGGGAAGCTCAGATGGGCAATTAAGAGAGGGAGTTGCGCGCCGTGGCTCCAGTGACGGTCGGCAGCAGCAGCAAGCCGCCAAAGAGCTGCTCAATGGAAGCGTGGGGAAGCTGAAGTGCCACTTGCGTCGGTGAACGCAGAGCACAGCGCGGAACGGAACGGGATGCACGCACGGCAGTTGGGGAGGGGGGGGGTCATTGTATGGCCGGCAACCGTTGCGATCCTAGACTTGAACCTGGAGGGGAAGGGTTGAGTTCAGCCGTTCCGTGACTGAACCAGGTCCTCAAGTGCAGTGGGGTTTACGACCTCAGCCAGGTCACCGTTGACAACGCGAGAAGCCATCGCAATAAAATTTGGCTTTGCGCTTTTTTCGTGGGATGATAATAATTTAAAGAAAAAATTGCAGACTCGGGGGAGCCGTGTGACTCGCTGCTCTGCGCAGTGTGTGGGAGAAATATTGGTGCGCGATTGCATGCAGATTTAAATATATTATACAGTAGACTCGCGATGAGCCGCGCTAATGACCGGGAGGATAGTCGCGGATAATAAAACATCGCGCATAATCCAAAAATATAAATTTTCCGCGGATTTCCATGCCAAAAATGCGTGCTCAGTGATAACACTTTCCTGCTCCCCCGCAGAAGACTCGGCCCACTTATTGGACAGCAGCAAAGCCACGCCAATCAACATCAAACTCCACCCACCGTTGTATAAATATGCAACTACTGTACTGTAGAGGCGATCACGTGGATTTCGTATTAACCGGAGCAACATGTTTGTTCGCTTCAAGGCCGTAATTATAATATATATTGGGGTGGGGGGGACACATCCCCCCCACCCCAATATTCAAATATGCTCAAAATGCCCCCCCCCCAATATATTGCTATGAAATAGATTTCTGTGTATATGATTGTGGTTATGGTTGTACTTCATTAATCTCTAATCTCTGCCATTACAAACAATGAATCAAGAAAAGGTAAAAAAGGAAAAAACAGAGTGATGTAATACAATACACTATTAGACATTATTGTACATTTTTTATAAAAAGTCTATCCCGTGTGTTAGTGAATTTTTTTAAATTTTAGGCAGGAAATGGCAGGAAATTCGTTTTCAAATTTAGATTTTTTTTTCTGGGGGGGGACCCCCAGACCCCCTGGAAGATTTGGTCCCCCCCAATGTTGACTCCATGGCTACGGCCTTGGCTCGCTTTCAGCACGTGACTGGTAATAAACATTTCCAAGAATAACGATACATCACTGTTTTTAGATCATTAATTTTGGCTTAAGGGGAAAATCCACTAGCTATGAATTTATGTCAAAATCTCAGATGCGCGGTTAAAACCCGCGCAAAATCGGATAAACCGCTCGCGGAAAATCGAGATTCTACCCTATTTATGTCAAGACCACCCTGAAGGGTTTTTGCGGAATAATTTCCACAGAACTTATCTCCTGCGGCCGTTCTCCGACCCGACGCGCGTGGCTCGCTCGGCTCTGCGGGAGTTCCGAGTGGACACTGTGTCTCGTATTCTTAGGTTTTTTTCGGTAAAGTCACGTAGGTAAAAAAATATAATTAAAATTAATAAAAGTAAAATTAAAATAAAATAAATATCACGACGTTTCGGAGGCAACACAAGCTTCCGTCTTCAGGTGGAACCGTCACAGCACGATTGCTGTATCAAGTAAGAGTGTGTGTTGCCTTCGAAACATCGTGATTTTCATTTTATTTTTTATTTTACTTTTATTAATTTTAATTTTTTACCAACGTGACTTTACCGAAAAAAACCTAAGAATATAAATCCTTGCAGTCACGAAAGCTTCAAATCTAGAACTGTGTCTCGTGTCCCGACTGCCGATAGCACACTCGGAGCAAAATTGGGCGAAGACTACCTCGGGTCGTTCGCTTTTGGCGGCACGGAAATAGCTTCGCGCGCGAATGGGATGTTCTTTTGCGTATGTGGCCCAAACCCTGTGAAAATCTCCTCCCCCCCCCCACCTCATCGGATAAGGCACCGTCTGAACGTGTCTAAAGCTTCGCAACAGCACGGTTGGCCACCTACCTCCGATTAGCATGGTTGGTTATGTACGGTGCAAAAGAAGTTCAACATTACACGCATATAATTAAAAATGTTGCCCGTTCAGCCTGGCATCTGCAAAATGAGGATTAACACAGCGTTGCCAATTTCACGGTTTTACTTTAATCGCATTATTCTCATTTTAACAGCACGAGTTTAAAAGTTTTACTGGAGGATAATAAGTTGTGAGCAGGGGCCTTAGTATAGTTTTTTTTCAAAGGATGCCTTTAAAGAAAAAAAGTGTTTTATTTATTTATATTTCATTAAGATGACATACGGCGTCACGTGACTGCAGACGGCACTCCGGCAAGGGGTAAAATCTACAAGGACGCCACCTCTTGTTTAATCTTTACCCGTATGTAGTAGCGATAGTTCAGTGTTCACGTGCCGTTTTATTGAGGGACTACGACTGTGTGATGTTATCGTGATGTGGGACTGTTTTGGTGCAATTTTTTATTCCTTGCCCAATATTGATAAATCGGACGCACATAATACGAACATTTATTTATATTTAGTAACTTGCTTGCAATTCTCTATATTTGCTCCTATCGTGTTTGTCTTGTGTTTGCTGATGTAACTTGCTGGTCTGCCCATGACTGGACATCTGAGAAGAAGAGCTGCACAGCTCATCGGATTCCTCCCGCAGTCTAAATAAAGATTCTGATTCTGATAATCTGGATATTTTCTCACCGCTGAACAGAATCGCCACGCATCCTCGCGGATAATGGGAGATCTGTGACATGTGAAGTATTGGAAAATGACGGCAGGAAACTCCTTGACGGGAACACACTTCTTTTATTAAATCTTGACTTGTAACAATACAACGCGTGGCCTCTCTTCTTCACAATGCGCTTCTCTTGACTCTGGATTCTGGGCTGCCGGCTCTCTGTGCCTCGTGTAGACTCCGCGCCTCGGCTACACTCTCCACTCGCCTCGTGTAGACTTTGCATCTCTCTCTCTGGCTACACCGTATGCATACTCGGCTCGTGTAGACCTTCCTCTCTCGCTGGCTACACCGTATGCATACTCGGCTCGTGTAGACCGTTCTCTCTCGCTGGCTACACACTATACATTACTCAGCTCGTGTAGACCGTTCTCTCTCGCTGGCTACACACTATACATTACTCAGCTCGTGTAGACCGTTCTCTCTCGCTGGCTACACACTATACATTACTCAGCTCGTGTAGACCGTTCTCTCTCGCTGGCTACACACTATACATTACTCAGCTCGTGTAGACCGTTCTCTCTCGCTGGCTACACACTTATACCTTACTCTCCTCTACTCTCCATTACTCTCCTCTCCGGGCTCTATCTCTGCACCTTCGTCTTCATTCTTAGATGGTTCCACTTCTGCCCCTGCTCCTCTGTGCATCACCTTATATACCCCTTCTTCCCGGGAGACGGAGCGGATGCGGACCTCAACGTCGGCACCGCTCCTCAGTTACCCAATCCCCACGCGCTATCCCTACGATCCGGTTCCGCTCAGCGCGTGTTTCCACTCCCCGACCAATCACACCGCGCTGCTACCTGATCACTCCCTCTGGGCGCGTCACCGGCACACAGCCAATCAGCAGCACTACCCCCACCCGCGCACTGACGCCTGCTCCTCCCCGTCAGCGCGCGTCACCACACACACACCCGTACATACGCGCTGGCACACGACATATACACCCAGCGCGCATCACCACTACATCACCCCCTCCCACATAGCTCGCAGCCGGCCCGGCTGCTAACAACAACCAACCGCGACGATAAAACGACAACCAACAAAAAAAAACCCCGTAACCCCCCGAGTGTGCCCCGTAACATAACACAACAACAACAACAACAACAAGAATAACTATGTACAGATTGACAATGAACCCGAAAAGTCAACAATAACACGATACGAGCAAATTCGAAACGAACGCGCCCCACGTCCCTGCGACTACACGCAGTGACGAGGCGCTCCAACTGCCCCGACTCCTCACGAGGCAGGTCATGCAAAGTAGCACGACCTGGCGCGAGTCCGTCTGGCTGGTCCATCGTATGGGGCGGGACACTGACGACCGTCCGGCGGTTCCGGCTGCTCCAGACGGCGCGGAACGGGCCTGAAAGGGCCGGCCCCGCCGCGGAGATCCGGCCGCCGGTGATCGGCAGCTGTCAGTTCCGAGACACCTGGGAGCAGATCAGGCGAAAATACGTGTGGATCAGGCAGAGACATTTCCCCCTCTGGGTCGCCGGTCACGTCACACGACCGGCCATCACGACACAAGGGGAGGCCATATGGAGGCGAGAACGGTTTCAGTCGGGAGGGGTGAACGTACCACCGGCGCTTTCCCCACTTTATCTGAACGCACTGGGGCCGTGCAACGCGCACGACCTCCACGGGTCCCCTCCACGGTCTCAACAATTTAGGCGACGTAGCCAAGGGTGCCTGAGGGCAATGCAGCCAGGCCCTGTCACCTGGTTTCCATTCGTGCATGGACACCTTCCGTGCCCGCAACCGTTCATTAGCAATTTGGCGAGCCCGCGAATTAAGCCGCGCGGCCTCCCTCGCCTCTGTCAGCTTGTGAATATTAAACTTAATATGTTCTGCCAAATTAGAATTAGTTCGTGGAGCGGACAGGCCAAGTTGCGTTTCTATTGGCGGGTCAGCTTCCCGACCGTACATCAAATAGAATGGGGAAAACCCCGTAGCTGCATGGGGGGCCATTCTATACGCGGCAAGGACTCCCGGGACCTGCAGGTCCCAATCTACATGTGCCTCGCACACCTGCTGGCACAGCATGGAAGTCAAGGTTTTGTGGAGTCTCTCCACCATCCCGTCAGTCTGCGGGTGGTACGGGGAGGTACGCACCTTCTTGGTACCCAACAGATCGCACACCTCTTGCAACAATTTACTCGAAAAATTTTTACCTTGGTCGGTCAGCAGGCGTTCGGGAGCCCCCTTGTCCAGGACATAGCCCTGGACGAAGGCATCCGTCACAGCCGCTGCCGACTGGTTAGCGAGAGGCCACGCCATAGGCCATCGGGTAAAGTATTCGACCCCCACTAACAAATATTTATTCCCTCTCGGCGTGACTGGGAAGGGCCCCAAAATATCGAGTGCAACGAGCTCGTTGGTACGCGAGACCTGAATAGATTGCAGCGGTGGATTAGCTGCCACGGCCGGTGGTTTACGCCTGGCGCACTCAACGCACCCCTTCAGAATATGCACCACATCACTTCCCATTCCCGGCCAGTAATAGTCACGCTGAAGCAGGGCAAGCGTCTTGTTAACTCCCAAGTGCAAGAGGCGTTCGTGTGCCGCCAAGACAACCCTCCCCCTCACAGCGGAAGGCACCACGAGTGCGTTCCGCGGGACAAACTGTCCCATTTCAATAACACGCCCCGCTCAAGTACATAGGAGCCGGTACGCTCCTGGTCCCCCTCGGGACCCCCAACCTTGCGGCGCAATGCTAGCAGCGAGCTGTCCGCCATCTGGAGGCGGCCCCATTCGCTGAGCGACAGCGAGAGCAGCGAGTCCCGACCCTGAGAGGCAGTGGAATCATCCCCGATCGGTGCGCCCGCTGTCGCAGCCAGTGCCCCCATCTCCCCCGCAAGCGTCGGTTTACAGCGCGCCGATCCCGACAAACACGCGCATTCATCACAAGGCAACAACCGCGACAAGCAATCGGCATTCGTGTGTCGCAACCCCTTACGGTACGTAGTCGTAAACTGATAGTCCTGGAGGACTTCCAACCAACGCGACAACTGGCCCGAGGGCTGGGCGACCCTCAATGAATACTGTAGCGCCGCGTGGTCCGTTCGGACTGTAAAGTGACGACCATAAAGATATGGCCTAAACTGCTGCACAAAAAAAACAATGGCAAGCAGCTCGCGACGGGTGACACAGTAGCGCTGCTCCGCCGGAGACAACACCCTACTACCGTAGGCGACAACTCTTTCGACACCCCCAACGACTTGGGATAGCACCCTCCCAATGCCCGTGTTGCTAGCATCCGTGTCCAGCAAAAAGGGAATGGCAAAATCGGGATAACACAAGGGTGGGGCACCCACCAAGGCGTCCCGGAGGGAGCGAAACGCGGCCTCCTCCTCCGGTCCCCATTTGAACTTCACTCCCTTCGCCGTTAGAGCGTGCAAGGGTTTTGCAATAGTGGCGAAGTGCTCAACGAACCGCCGATAATAAGAAGCAAACCCGATGAAACTACGCACGTCGGAAACGGACGTAGGTGTCGGCCACGAACCGACACAATCCGTCTTCGCGGGATCGGTGGAGATCCCCGAAGAATCGACAATGTGACCCAAGTATCTAACGGACCTACGAAGGAGGTGACATTTGGCCGGTTTAAATTTCAACTTAGCCGATCGCATTCGCAAGAACACCCCTCTCAATCGCCGGAGGTGTTCCTCAAACGTTTTACTGAAAACAATGACATCGTCCATATAAATCAAGCATGTATCCCACTGCAAGCCCGACAAAACCAGCTCCATAAGTCGCTGAAACGTCGCTGGAGAGGAGTGAAGTCCCATGGGTAACCGGTTAAACTGGAACAGCCCCCCTGGAGTCCGAAATGCTGTCTTAGGTTTCGACTCTTCGTCGAGCGGCAACTGCCAAAACCCCGATAACAAATCAAGAGTCGAAAAATATCGCGCACCAGACAATGCATCGAGGGACTCATCCATCCTGGGGAGCGGATACGCGTCAGCCACAGAGATCTTATTCAGGCGACGGAAATCAACGCAGAATCGCAGGGACCCGTCCTGCTTCTTAACCAGCACAATAGGCGCTCCCCACGGGCTAGAGGAGGGCGAAATAATATCGGCTTCTAGCATATCGTTAACAGCCGACTGAACATGTTCCTTCTCCACGGGACTCAGTCGGAAGGGATTTAGCCTGACCGGCGCCGCATCGCCCGTTTCAATGTGATGGTGCAACAAATCCGTGCACCCAATGTCATACTTATGTTTACTGAATACATCAGAGAATTCAATGAGCAACTCGCGCAGCGCACCCAACTGCGCCGCCGACAAATCGTCCGAGGCGGCACATAACGAATGGACCCACTCAAGGTCTTCCCTTGGCTCAACGTTCCGCGCGGGGCTCGAGCCCACCTGCGCAACCAACCCATCATCCCCAGGGACCTGCGCCGCGTGAGCCAGCACGGTGCCCTGCGGAATGACAGCTGGTCGCGACCCCGCGTTCAAAACCATCACAATTGGATCCCTGTCAGCCCGCACCAAAGTGTGAGCCACCGATAAATCAAGACCCCCGACAGCCTTGTTAGAAGGACCCAAAAGCATACTCTGTCCCGAAGCCTCCCTCACCCATGGTTTCCGCAACCGGAGGGGAATCAACATCTGTGAACCCGGGGGCACTTGCACTGTCTGCGTCGCCACCGCTTGTATCGTAGCGCACGCCGTCCGAATGTCAGTAGGGCCCGTCAAAAATGAAATCCGGCGACCCGATGGCAGTTCAATGCATCGTTGATCGATAAGAATTTTAATGGGCATTTTAGCCAAAAAGTCAGTGCCCAAAAGACATGGAACTGCCAAAGAAGACGAAACGAAAACGGGTCCCGACAATTTGATATCTCCAATGCAAATGGACGCCCTAACCTGACCGATAATGCCCAACGATCCCCCATTAGCGGCGTAAAATGGCACATCCACTGGAAGCAGCGGACGACATTGGACCGGAAGAATATTATAAATGAGGTCCGATATAATAGTTGCCGATGCCCCCGTGTCCACTAACACCCTAATCTCAACCCCATCAATCGATCCCGTAACAACGGACGAACCCGCCGAAGCAGCCACAATTCTATGCCCCAATTCCGCCCATTCAATGTCTCCCTGGTCCCGGCCGAACCCCCCTCGCCGAACCGAATCCCCGAACCTTAACCGGCCCTCCTCCGCCGCAACGCGGCGTCCCATGTGTGCCGAATAAACAGGCCGAGCGTGTGAGGTGCCGCGACTTGCCGGGGATTGTAGAGATGACTTGGGCTCTCGGTCGTCGTCCAGCCGAGCTCCCATGGCGCGCTGCCGCGGAGCGCGGCACCCGGACGCCACGTGGCCCCGGAGGCCGCAGTTATAGCACGTGACGAGGGTCGGAGTAGATCTTGGTTGCTCCGACTTTCGGCCCGATCGCAGAGGCGACCGGGCCCCCGGCCTCCAGTCCCCTGGTCGTCCCGTGGCGAACGCCTCCTCCCGTGGGCTGACGACTTGGGGTTCGGCGACCACCAAACCCGGGGCTGCGACGACAGCAGCGTTGCAACCAACGCCTTGCTTCCGTTGTAGGGCCTCGTGCGCTTGAATACTCGTGGCGACTCTCAAAGAAGAAATATCAATCTCGTCAGCTGTGTTGATAGGGACCCCCAGGTCCTGCGCCAACTTGAGCAGCTGCTCCAAAACCATCGCGTCTTGGCCCTCCTCGTCCATCCGAGGGAACGCAGCATCAGCAAGAGCCAGCAACGCCGTGCGATAGGCCAGCGCGGTCTCCGTGGCCGCTTTCCGTCTTGCGTAGAACTGATGGCGGCACGTAGAGGGAGGCCCGTAGACCCTGGCCAACAAACCCAGCGCATCCTTCAGCGTGGAGCGGTCCGACTTCCGTGCAGCCCTGAAGGCCGCGAGCGCATCGTCGTCCAGCATGGCGGGCAATGCCCGCAGCGCCGTAGCATCGGACCACGCTGACATCTCTTGATGCGCCAAAAACCTTCGCTGAAATTGGCCCCAGTCTCCGCCTTCCGCCTTGAAGGCTGACAAAGTGGGCAGGCGCTGCTGAAAAATGAAGTCATCCGCCTCGTGGTTCCTCTCCGCCTGTCCGTCGGTGTCTAAGATGGCGGCTCCAGCAGCAGACGTAAGATGGCGGACCCCCTCGCGCGCTGATGACGTCGATGCGCGCGCTTGGGAACCTACCACCACGTGGCGCTCGCCGTTCCCGCCAAAAGTAGGCCCAGGCGCAATGGCGGGAATCCCCCATTCGTTTTGGCGGGAATCTGCGGGGCGACCTTGTAAAATGTCCCCCACCGTCCCCGCTCCTCCCGACGAGCTGATCTCCGCCAAGATGGACGCGGCGGCGAGCAGCAGCTCCGCCAGTCGGGAGTGCGCCTCACGAAGCCCGGCGTCTGTCCCCGGTCGCTCGGCCGGCACCGTCGACGGACCCTGCAGCGTGGGCAAGTCCTCTTCCTCACCCCCCGCCACCAGCGGCCCCGAGTCGTCCAGGTCTTCCTCGCGGTCAATCCCGTGGGTCCTACGGGTCTTCCTCGTTTCCATACTTGGAAGCCCGTTTCACTTCTGACGCCAGATGAAGTATTGGAAAATGACGGCAGGAAACTCCTTGACGGGAACACACTTCTTTTATTAAATCTTGACTTGTAACAATACAACGCGTGGCCTCTCTTCTTCACAATGCGCTTCTCTTGACTCTGGATTCTGGGCTGCCGGCTCTCTGTGCCTCGTGTAGACTCCGCGCCTCGGCTACACTCTCCACTCGCCTCGTGTAGACTTTGCATCTCTCTCTCTGGCTACACCGTATGCATACTCGGCTCGTGTAGACCTTCCTCTCTCGCTGGCTACACCGTATGCATACTCGGCTCGTGTAGACCGTTCTCTCTCGCTGGCTACACACTATACATTACTCAGCTCGTGTAGACCGTTCTCTCTCGCTGGCTACACACTATACATTACTCAGCTCGTGTAGACCGTTCTCTCTCGCTGGCTACACACTATACATTACTCAGCTCGTGTAGACCGTTCTCTCTCGCTGGCTACACACTTATACCTTACTCTCCTCTACTCTCCATTACTCTCCTCTCCGGGCTCTATCTCTGCACCTTCGTCTTCATTCTTAGATGGTTCCACTTCTGCCCCTGCTCCTCTGTGCATCACCTTATATACCCCTTCTTCCCGGGAGACGGAGCGGATGCGGACCTCAACGTCGGCACCGCTCCTCAGTTACCCAATCCCCACGCGCTATCCCTACGATCCGGTTCCGCTCAGCGCGTGTTTCCACTCCCCGACCAATCACACCGCGCTGCTACCCGATCACTCCCTCTGGGCGCGTCACCGGCACACAGCCAATCAGCAGCACTACCCCCACCCGCGCACTGACGCCTGCTCCTCCCCGTCAGCGCGCGTCACCACACACACACCCGTACATACGCGCTGGCACACGACATATACACCCAGCGCGCATCACCACTACACATGTATTATTATTTTACAATTCAATGCGGCTTTGCACAGTCTCTCAATTCGAATGCATCTCCGGATGCTTCAGAATGAATTATTTAAATAAATAAGCACATTCAGCGTATTTGATGATGGCATTCGATTGCGTAATATTAGAATAATTAATAACTGTAAACAATTAAGTAACGTGTTTGCCAATCAGTTTGTATCTTAATGGATGTAATTGTTGACGAATGTTCTTCTGCTCTTAAACCGCAAAACGTATTTATTTTAAATGTATTATCACCTCCATTCAGGTGGGTATCAAAACACTGTACACTAAAATAGAATGCAAAGACAATTACCGATTATAATCACCCAGTAATGTCTGTCCGTCCCGCGTGTGACGTCACTCCACACGAGCCCCCCCCCCGCGTGACGTCACTCCACATGAGGCCCACCCCCCCCCTCATTATTATTCATGAGTGGGTGGATTTTTACACTAACGCAGAGGAAGGTCGAGCTGAATTAAATAATTTATTAAGCTAAGTCGGTTCAAATACGATGTTTCTTTACAGAAAGTGACGGTAAAAAATGAATCTACGCAGCACAGTGCTACATCCGTGCGTGGCGTCACTGCAAAAGAGCCCCCCCCTTTATCTTCTTGGTTCTTTCGGTAAAGTCACGTAGAAGGGAAGTAATAAAATAATAAAAATAAATTATTTTATTACTTCCCTTCTACGTGACTTTACCGAAAGAACCAAGAAGATGAATCCCTGCAGTCACAAAAGCTTTAAATCGAAAGCCCCCCCTTCATTAATATTCATGCCCGCGTGGAAATTTACACTAACGCACAAGAAGGTCGCGCACTCCACATGCCGCACCCCTCCCCAATAACCATTAGCGGGTGACGTCACTCCACATGGGGCAACCCCCCCTCATTAATAATCATGAGCTGAACAATTTATCTATTGAATATTTCAGATTTACTGCAATTTACACCCGTCTTCGGACGGGCAAAAGAGCTAGCGTTATCAAGTTTAATTAAAAGCCGTGAGTTAAGTTGCGACTCCTCCACTCCCTCCGAAACACGCCGAGGCTCTAAGCGTGCCTGATCGCCCCGGGCGAGGCGTCCCAGATCCTTGGTGGCAACGATTGAGAAGGCGCTCGACTCCTCCCAGCGTTGAGAGCAATAGCCGAGGCTGGGAGAGTTAGTCGCAGTCCCTGCTCTGACGAGCCTGGTAGAGCATGAACTGCAGTCGTGTGACAGAGCAGTCGGGGACGCAGGCACATTGGTCCGAGACCATGCAGAGCTTTAAAGACCATTCATAACACAGGTGTTTTTGGGTTTGATCGCGTAAATATATCAATGCGTCGTGAAACGTAAACAGAACGTGGCCAATTCGTCACCAGTACAGCACACCGGTGTGTTGGGAGAGCCAAGCCACAACATTTACAATCTGATTCGAAACTTTCGTGACTGCAGGAATTACTCTTTGGTTCTTTCGGGAAAGTCACGTAGAAAATCAAATTTTATAATAATAGAATACGACGTTTCGGTTGCAACACAAGCAGCCATCATCAGGTAAGAGTGAATGATAAAGCACAGACACGGACACAACATAGGCAGACACACATGTAGAGAGAGACACACATGCAGAGACACACCGAGCGAGACACATACCAAGAGAGGACTGGGGAGGCAGACAGACGAGAGGACCGAGACGTCGTCTTCTATTATAATTAGATTTGATTTTCCACGTGACTTTACCGAAAGAACCAAAGAGTATTTACAATCCGAGTACGACGTTTCGCCAGTAATTACAACTGGCTTCATCAGGCGACAGCCAGATTTGTGGATGATATTGGTCGCGTAAGCCCACGTGTTCAAACGGTATAGCCCAGCTTGGCTAACTGATACTATAGATGCGAAAGCTCACTCACTAGAAGTCGGCGCAGGTCGCAGAGAGTGAGGAGTAACGTAGCTCGAAGCGGGGCTACCAGGGCTCAGAATTCGGGCCGTCGCATTTTGGGGCCGTCCATAAATGACGTCACGCACCTAGGGGTGGGGGGGAGGTCAGACATTTGTGACGATGTGTGACGAGGGGGGGAGGGGGTTGAGAAATGTGACGTCACATCAAAATGCGCAACTTTAAATAAATATAGACAACACGTTATACTTAATTAAATAGACTTTTTAATAAATGTTTTCTCCTACAACATCAGAGTGCAGCGCCACATTAAATACGCACTTCAATGACAATAGTTTAAAGCGATTTGAAGCATGTTTTATTTGGGGGGAGGGGCAGAGCTTTGTGACGTCATATTTGAGGGGGGGTCTGACTTTTTGTGACGCCGTGTGACGAAGGGGGGGGGGGTCAAAAATCGTCAAAAATCGCGTGACGTCATTTATGGACGGCCCCTTTGCACGACAAGACACGTGGAAGCCCCGCGCGAAGGGCGTTACGGTAACCAAGACGAGTCGATTCGAACGCACGAGTCAATGACTCAAGGTCACGGAGATGAAAGAAAGCCGACTTGACCACAGCCACCACCTGCTCATGCCCGTTAAGACTGCGGTCAAATAGAACCCCTAGGTTTGCGTACCTTGGGCAAGGCGTGAAACTGAATCCCGTTAATAAGGGGAAGTTAAATCTGGCACTGGCCCAGCCTGAACCGAGCACGATGGCAGTATGTTCAGGGGCTAAATTGGCAATATCGAGAGGGCTTTGGGAGAGAGCGTTCGTGTCGTTTTCCTCCTCCTCTGTTGAAGCATCGCAGACCACAGTGGGTTTACTCCGCGGTCCATTGTTCGGGGTTAGGAATGAATCTGCTTTAAAAAATCGTGCCAGTCGTAACTTGAAAGCTGCGAGTTCCAACTCAAGCCGGCGCTGAGCTCATTATCCTCTCAGCCAGTGATGGACTGGGACTAAAATTTTGTAAACACGGCGGCCCAAATTCGGGCTACTTGGAGTTAGCTGGATTTGCGGTGTGGCGACGTGTTAGCGTGATTTTGCCGTGCGGTCTCATTATCCCATAATGAGACCGGTGAGGAAGTGATCTTTGGGGCTGCCCAATATGGTAATGACTTAATGCCAACTGAGAGCGTAAATAAGCAACGAAGCGTGGCACATTCGGCGTGATAATATTTTGTTTTTTACTTTTTACTCTGATCCCATTCAAATTTTACAATTCCCCCCGCCCCCCCCCAACGCAGACCGGCCCCACCGGCCACTTGGAATGGACCGGCCCACCGGGCAATTGCCCCAATGTCCAGTCCGGTCCTTCTCTCGGCCGATCAATCTATCCAGGGCCTGACCCGTGGCTGTTGTCCGTCTTGCCCTCATCGTGCAAATGTGGCATTGCCACCCCCGCCAGCTCTGGATTGTGTAGATCGGGGACGATCGCCCTCCCCCAACCCTCCAGGCGCTCGATTGAGCTGCAGTGGCACGACGAACGCGGAGGCTTTGGTGGACAAATGAAGCCCGGGCAGCAGCTTGCATCGCTTCCTTCCAGCTGGGCGAGAGGCTCCTTCGCAGACGCGTCAAGGGGAGGAATGAAGGCAGGGAGGGAGTGACGTCGGGTTAATGCCCCGTCTGATTGCACTGCTCCTGCACACCCCACGTGGCCCCCAACTCACGGCAGATATGTTGTTTGACGATGGGGGAAATGGAAATCGGAGGCTCCGTCGCTCGCCGCGGGTTACCCGGCCGCGTTCGGGAAAAGCAAACGAGCGAGGCGGCGGTGGCCGCCCGGGGTGATGATGATGATGAGTCACGCGGGCGATCAGGGTGGCTGCGGGCAGAGCAGCACGCGGTGCTGCCTCGTTTGCCCCCCTCCCCCAGCCTCACCTCGTCACAACGACAATCTCTGTTTGCGCTGGAGGAATGCGACGGGCCACGATGCTCTTTTTTACAGATGTTCAGGAGGGGCACGGGGTCAGAACGTTACAATAAGAAACAACAGCAAAAACACGATCGGGGTGCCAATGTATAGGAAAGGTAAACGAATCACTTTAAAATTTTACAAATAAAACTAAATGTTTTTTTTTTATCTTCCGAGGCAAAGCCCGCTGAGTTACGTGCGATCTGGCACTCGCTACGCGCGCCCGTCATTAATCAGACCACCAACCCCGCTCCCGCGTTGCCGACGATCACGCTCCACACAAGGGCTTTCGTTGAAGGCTCTAAGGTTGACCTCTGAGAGGAGAGCGGCCCACAGCCATGTACACAGACGAGACAATAACCCCAGCGCCGAGCAGTTGCGGCGTTGCTTTGTCGCCCAGCCGTCAGCCGAGCAATGGCAACACCGCTCGCTGCACGGAACCGAGCACGGTTGGCTGCGTACGGTGCGATAGAAGTTCAACGTACACACGTGCACACGCGCGCACGTGCGTACGTGCGCGCACGCGCCGGTGGAGAGGTGCCGGTGTGCGCTGCAGGGGAACTTCTGACAGTACCCACTCTTCATAGCGGTTCCTCTGCCTGGACCGTGATGGTCTGCACAGGGGCTGTGAGTGTGGTAGCGGTCAGCGCTACGCCGCGCTACGGGAACCCGGCGACCCGAGATCGATTATCCGCTCACGGCCACTGCCAGTGACGATTATTTGAACCGGACCTGGGCCTCCCCTAGGTCGACTCAGCCTCAAATGCGTACCTGGTACGGTGTGTCAACATCGCCATTAGGGAGACAAAGGTGGCCGGGCGTGGTGTTGGCCACCCACCCCCCTTATGTGCCGTGCCGGATTTCACAGGTGCTCGCGAACAGCACTTGCCCCAGAAGTCTGTTAAGGTTATACAGGGTGTCTTTGTGTGAGTCTCTATCAGCATATGTTCCAAGACAAATAGGTGTCATACCGACACTGCTACATTGACAATTGCAACAAGATTATACTGGTAGGAACCTCCTGGTTACACCAGCCCACAGCGGATTATTGTGTCCGTCGTGCAGGGAGGGGCTGGGTGGGGAGGGAGGGGCTGGGTGGGGAGGGGAGGGTGGGGCTGGGTGGGGGGTGGGAGGGGTGGGGCTGGGTGGGGAGGGGCTGGTCACCCCGTGGTGCCCTTATAAAATTCAACGTTTAACCTACTCACGCCGGCTTGTGCCCGCCCTCACAGTCGGGCATATTTGCCGGAATACACCACGCCGCCGTTGACCCTGGCCATTGACCGAGCAACCCAACGTTCCCACCAGCTCCCTCCGCAGGAATGTGTCGTGACAAAATTGTCAATTAATTTAAAGGACAACCAGGCCAGTAGTTCATTATCAGCATCATCATCACAATGATGATATGCCCCCTCTGCCTCAGAGCAAAAAGCACCTGGTTTCGATGCCTAACTGGCTTATTTTGGCTGTGTCGAGTTTGTACGTTCTCTCCCCCGTCTCAATGGGATTTCCTCGAGATGCTCTGGTTTCCTCCCATTGCGGAAAACAACAAGAACAACAACAACATGAAACAATCCAACCGGTATTGGGCAAAACATCCCAAAGCTGAAAAATGTTACTGAGAAGTAATTCCTCAATTGGGGTTACACACACAGCAAAAGCGTTGCCTCTCGACTGTAAAACGAACAAAAAACACTTGGCAGGACCCTCCTTAGAAACAGTCTTGAGACTCGGTGAGGCTTTTCCTGGGTAATAATGCAAGCGTCAACACAATTATAATTACATTCACAAAGCTAGGCTCTCTCGTGCGCACAACCACTGTTAAAACTATCATTCGAACGAGGCTGCTTTTGAAAATGAGTACGTAAGCGTGCCCATAATTATTACACAGAGGCAATTAAAATGTACGGAGACAGCGTGGAGCTTACGGTGTGTGTTTGAAAACACTTCGCCGTTTGCTGTTCTATTCTTGCGCACGGCAGCGATTTGTTTGGGATGCGAGACGCCAATGTCGAGGTCTGCTGCTCGCCACAACGAGAGGGCTTCAGGAGAGAGAGTTGGTGCTGTTCTACGCTATACCGCATTGTATAGCGCAGACGATGCAATGCACGCGGTATTGCTCATTACAATCGCACATTTCAACGTGGAATTCCAGCGACTGTGGACGATGGCGTGAGGTGTTTGCGGGCACGACGAGGGTGGCGGTGATCACCGGGTCCAATCGCGTGGGCGAGTGTGATAGTGACACCGGGTCCAGTGCCGTGGGCGAGTGTGATGGTGACACCGGGTCCAGTCGCGTGGGCGAGTGTGGTGGTGACACCGGGTCGAGTAGCGTGGGCGAGTGTGGTGGTGACACCGGGTCCAGTGGCGTGGGCGAGTGTGATGGTGACACCGGGTCCAGTCACGTGGGCGAGTGTGATGGTGACACTGGGCCCAGTCACGTGGGCGAGCGTGGTGGTGACACCGGGTCGAGTAGCGTGGGCGAGTGTGGTGTTCCTGGGGATTCCCATTTCACATATTAATGTGTTGTTGTTGTTGTTCAGGCCATTGTGGAAAACTGGACGCACCAAAGTTGATACATATCCTCACCTCCCCCCTTCCCCCCTGTATTCGTGTAAGCGCAATTCTCACCCTATTCCTGTCCACTTGCCTGTAGCTGCGATGTTGTTTTTGTGCTGCGACCAGTCGAGGAATAACATTCCTAAGTCACTTGCACTCAGCGGAATTTAATAACCTAACACCGATTTATGTTCGTGCGATATTTCCGATGTCTCTCGTGAAGCTGCGCTTGTTTTTTCGTTTTTGCCACCATTCTTTTTTTTGCTGTATCCGTGCTACAGGCTGCCACGCTTCACCTCTCTTTGTTTTAGCCTTCGTCGCGCTGGTGATCCGGGGTCGCTCTTAAGCTTGAGCCTCCTGCCCTGGCCTCATGGTCTCTCACCCAGTCACACCAAAACCCAACTTGACTTGGCCTTGGTCATAATCAGTGCATGAGGCTCGCCCACCGCCTTCAACTATCCATACGACCACGGGGAGAACCCCAAATATAGAGGCGTGAGGGTCGCGATCGAACCCACGACCTTCCGTATACCAGGCAAGGTAGTTAATATCTCGACACCGGGGCACCCTGAGCGACCACAAATTGTTTTTGGTCCGCTGCTTTCTGGTGTCCCTGGAGAAGTCGGCCACCTCACCTCAACCACCCGGGGAGATTCCCCTCGCGTGCGGTGAGAGACGGAGTTGAATTTCGATTTAAAGCTTTCGTGACTGCAGGGATTCATCTTCTTGGTTCTTTCGGTAAAGTCACGTAGAAAGAACCAAGAAGACGGAGTTGAGTTGCCCCGATGCGAGGGCTCCCCGCCCAATCACCCAACGGACGAGAAGGGCCCTCAATCAACGCGTCCGGTGAGCGGGGCTGCCCGGGCGTGCGACATTTCTCGACGCATTTTCAGTGCACGTGACCTCTCAACGTCCGTTTTTGCCGCGTTTGCAGCAGGCAATGAACGCGCAGCGGCTGCTCTGCTCCGAAGACCGCAGATGTTTTGAACGCGTCGCCGAGACGTCTCGAGTTGACTTGAATGATCTTGTATTTGATGTTGTCATTTGTTTTCGACCAGGTGTTAACCGCGGTCGGGGATGGAGCGGTGGCTCGGTGGTCGGCGCACGGTGCTGTGATCCGGTGACCTGGGTTCAATTCCTGGCCACGGGTAGTCATCTTCGGTGAGTGGAGGTCTGAGCCGTCGCCTGCCCACCCCCACCCGTTTCACCAACTCCCACTGACCAGCACAACAACCGCCATTCGCTACCAAGTGGCGGTGATGTCACCACCGTGCTTGTGCCAGGGTACGTGCACATTAAGGCCACGTGAAAGTGTCGAAAGCCCGCTGGCAGGAGGTCACGGAGCAGAACCAGGTGCCATGGGTCGACTGACTGATATGATTGGCCGATGCACCACCTGTGCCCCCTACTGTGCCAACTTGCTGTGTTTTAGCCCCTGGCACTCTGCTCGTTGTTGTGAGCGTCCCTCTTCTGCCCTCCGTTGTTGCTGGAGAGAGACTGCCTCCACCTGCCCAGTAGCAACATCCTTCACGAGCCTCCTCCACAGAGGCCGATCTTGACACCGCTGGTACCAGTCATCGGCAAGTCCACTCAGCTCCACGTCCTCTTGTACAACATCACGCCATCTCTTCTCTAGCCAGTGCCGCGCCCGTTTAGTCCCCTCTATGAAGGTCCTTAATGATTCTGAGCAGAGAGTCAGGGACTCGGAAAGCACGAAGAACAACCCAGAGCCCAGGCCTACTGATGATATCATAGGCCTTGACCAGGTCAATGAAGCAGAGATGTAGGTCTTGTTGGAATTCCCTACACTTCTGCTGTAGCAGACGGATAGAAAATATGGCATCTGTGCAGAACCACCTTTTTCTGAAACCACATTGGGGCTCTGCAAGGCTCTCCTCGGCGTGCCTGGCAAGGCGATGTTGAATAATCCTTGCCAGGACCTTTCCCAGCACACTGAGGAGTGATATGCCCCTGTAGTTGTTACAGTCTGTGCTGGCCCCCCTCTTAAAGAGGGGGACGGTCAGGGCATCCTTCCAATCCTGCAGAACCCATACAGTGGTCCAGACTGTTATTATGATGTGATGTAGGGTAGTCTGTGCACAAACCCCACCCTTCCTCCCCCAAGATCTGCTCAGCAAATCTGCAAACCTCCTCCTGGGGGTCGGAGATTGGATCACCGTTCTTTCCCCTAATGATGGTGATAGATGTGGTGCTGCAAGTTACTTTATCGATGGAGTTAAAGAGTGATTTGTGTTCGCGGGCCACTGAGGAAGATTCCATCTCCTCAGCAAGCCGCAACTACCACCCATCCCTACAGCGCCTCACGGCTCTCCAAAACTCCGAGCGCAGGCTGCGGTAAGCCTCCTTATTCTCTGATGTGGGATGCTGTAGATGGTGCGAGTGGGCCTGTCACTTTTTCTCAGCCAGCCTGAATACTTCCTCTATCAGCCACAGTCGTAAACCTTGCCCATTTCCCCTCGGCATCAGGAGTGAGGAACGATGCCAACCCCAGCTGAAAGCGATTATGTAATTCTTGCTTGCAACTTTCATCAGTTAGCTGAGACCAGGCCACTGTGGGTTTGAATGGGGTCCTGGGTGTGCACCCACCACCGGAGTAGAAGAATGGCGGGCGCATCTTACGGGCAGATCAGCTCCACGGTAGGTCCTGGTGTCAAGGACATGGGCCCGCATCTGCTGTTCCATCACTATATAGTCCAGCAGATGTTCTTGCTTGGATCTGGCGTGCATCCATGATGTTGTGTGGATGCGCCAATGCAGGAACAGCGTGTTGGTAATTACAAGCCCATGGGCTGCAGAAAAGTCTAGAAGCCTTCTACCGTTGTTATTGAGCTGATTTGGCCCATGCCTTCCAATCACTCCAGACCAGGTGCAAGCAACATGACCAACTCGGGCATTAAAGTTACCCAACAGGATGACTCTATCCCGAGGGGCCATTTAAGCTAGCACCTGTGGCAGGAGGTCATATAATGCATCTGACTCATCGGCCTTGTCTGCATCCCTCCACTGATGTTCATCTTCGGTGGGGGCATAAGTAACCATGACCACCACTCCTCGCCTCTGGTTGATACGAAGACGAGCCCAAAGTAGCCTGGGTCTTACAGCTTCCCACACTTCACCGCCACGCTACCACGCCCCCTTCATTCTTTTTTTAAGAAGAAGACCCACTCCCTGTTATTTTGCAGTTTCCTGCCCCGAGTAGAGGACTGTCCACCCCTCATGGTGGCAGGAACCAGAGCCGGTCCACCGGACCTCCTGAATACCGCAGAGATCTGGGCAGTACCGGTCCAGCTCTCAACAGAGGAGTGGCAGCCTCTCCACCGCAGTGAGCGTTTGAACATTCCACGTTTCCACCCGCAGTGGCTTTTTACTGTTTCTGGAGGAACCCACAGGGTAAGGATTCAATCCCCTGGCTCCGCCAAATGGGGTTTGGCCAGGAGACGTCATAGCCGCCTGCCCCCCCGGGGCCATTAGCACAAGCTTAGCTAGATAATTTTTTCATGGTTTAGTGGTAATTAATTGAAGGTGGAGGCATTACCAGCCCCGCACACCCATCCAGAGCCCCCTTTGATCGCTGTGGTGGCTACAAAGCGCCGTGAGGTTAACGGCCACCACAACATTACCGTCCGGCACCAACGAGGAGGTAGAGGGTTGTTTTGCCTGACCAGCGTGGTGAAGCATGGCCGGCACGCCATGGGGTAATGATCATCCACCATTGCATTGACAAACGGCTGTAGATAATAAAATTCTTATTGTTAATGTGAACCATCATGACACTGGTTGTAACCACCAGCGAAACGTCGCTGCCCAATTGATAATCATTGTGACGACGCTCCCCAACGCAGCACACCGTGGATGCTGAAGCAGTCATGAATTGTCGCATGTGTTGACATGACGACTCTATTCATCAGCCTCCGTCGGGTGGAGCAGGGTTTACGACGCGCATTTTGCTCACTGCGGCAATTTTGACCCCAACATTAGGCTTGTAAATTCCGATACCGGTGGCGAAAGCCCGCTGCGCATTAAACCCACGCTGTCAAGTTCAGGCAAGAAACTAACGATGCTCCCCGCCCATTTTCACGCCAAATCCTCGCAGGTTCACGCCAACCACCCTACCCGCCCGCCCGCCCACCCACCAACCACCCCGCGGAGGGGTGTAGGGTGGCGGGGGGCGGTAGCAACGCCACGATGGAGTTCCTCGCGGCGCCGTGGAACGACAGCGAGACGTCCGCCACCGCCAACACCACCAATGGCTCGGCGCGGCCGCCCCCTCCGGCCGCCACGCTCGATGCCTCCGAGGCCTCCTCCTCCTCCTCCGCGGCCAAGGTTGCCACCTCGCTGACGCTGGCCGCCCTGGCGCTGGCCACCGTCGTGGTGAACGCGCTCGTCATCGCGGCCATCTCGGCCACGCGCAAGCTGCGCCAGCCCGCCAACTACCTCATCGGCTCGCTGGCCGTGGCCGACCTCCTCGTGGCCGCGCTGGTGATGCCCGTGGCGGCGGCCTACGTGGTGACGGGCGAGTGGGCGCTGGGCGGTGCCCTCTGCGACCTGTGGCTCAGCCTGGACGTCACCTGCTGCACGGCCTCCATCCTGCACCTGTGCGCCATCGCCCTCGACCGCTTCTGGGCCATCACGGACGCGGCCGAGTATGCGCACAAGCGCACGCCGGGCCGCGCCGCGCTCATGATCGCCGCGTCCTGGCTGCTGGCGGCGTGCATCTCGGTGCCGCCGCTCTTCTGGCGCCGGCGCGACCCCACCAAGCCGCGGTGCATCATCGAGCACGACCACGTGCTCTACACCATCTACTCCACGTTCGGCGCCTTCTACGTGCCGCTCGCGCTCCTGCTGGCGCTCTACTGCCGCATCTTCCGTGCCGCCAAGCAGCTCTACGAGAAGCGCGAGTCGAAGCAGCGCGAGAAGCTGAGCGTCAGCGCAGAGAGCGCCGTGAGCCTGGAGCAGCCTCCGCAGTCGCAGCAGCAGCATCAGCAACCGGCCGGTAAGCTGTTCCGGCTGCCACAGCCGTTCTGCGTGTCGGAAACCTCCTCTTCGGACCAGACGCTGGCGCAGGCGGAGCGCTCCGGGCGCCACCAGCAGAGCGTCGGCGCGGCGGCGCGGCGCTCCAAGCGCTCGCTGCGCCCGCCCCGCTCCGTGCGCTTCATGAGCGCGCGGCTCGACCAGCGGCGGCCGTGCCTCCAGGAGCGCATCTCGGGCTCGCGCGAGCGCCGTGCCGCCAAGACGCTGGGGCTCATCCTGGGCGCGTTCGTCGTGTGCTGGCTGCCGTTCTTCATCAAGGAGCTCGTGGTGAACCTGTGCAAGTCGTGCGCCGTGTCGCCTGAGGTGGCCGACCTGCTCACGTGGCTCGGCTACATGAACTCGCTCATCAACCCGCTCATCTACACCATGTTCAACGAGGACTTCAAATCGGCCTTCAGGAAGCTCGTGTCCAGGCAGCCGAGGCTGTGAGGGCGCTCTCAGACAGTGGGGCCAGGAGGGATGTGGAGACGGCGAAGGCCGACGAGCCGACTGGCTGGCCGGCTGGCTGACTGGCTGGATGACTGGCCGGCTGACCGGCCGGCTGGCCGACATGCTAGCCGGGTGTCTGGCTGACTTGCTGACTGTCCGGCCAGGTGGCCTTCGCAGGACTGGAAGTGATGACGGCCGATGGTCGAGACTAACGGTGGAGTAGGCAGCCAAAGGGATGGAAACGCGAAGGCGTCACAGAGGATGTCAGCCGAGGAGATGGAGCGATGGGTTCGGGTCGTGTATGTTCGTACATGTGTTGAACCTCTTTCGCATGTAGCCAACCGCGCTAATCCGAGGTGGGGCGGGGGACAACAAACTAAACGCAAAAATCAGTTCGAAAGAAATGAGTTGGTTGATGTAGATGATTTAAAAGTGCATAGCTCCAGTGTCTTTCTCATATCAGAAGGAAGAGCGTTCCAGACGGCCGCAGAAGTGCGTGCAAAAGCGGGCGATGCGGTAACCGTTCTTGTTCAATGGCTAATCAAAGCCCGCCGCTGCTGCGAGGATGACCGGAGTTCACGTGACGAAGGTTTATTCTCCTTGGCGAGATCAGAACCCGGGTCTTGCGCTGCGGGTGGCCGGGTGGATGGTTGCATCCCAGGATCGTGAGAATTGGCGGTGGCTTAGGGAGGCCTCCGTCCAGCAGCAGATTGAGCGCGGCTGATGGTGACCGAAACGTCTTGACAGTTATATCCTCACGGAGGGTTTATTCTCTACGGAGAGCCCCCGCTGCCTCAACTCACAGCTCCCGTTGCGGAGTGGTAAATGTGCGTAACTAATATCGTCGTATTGGGGAAGGGGATCGTTTTTCGGTTGTCATTATTTGGCATAAATATGCGGGGCAAAACACAGAAAAACACGTGCTCAGTTTTCAGATATAGCTTCGATGTGTGAAGATGTGGCGAGTTCATCAGTGTTGAGACAAAACGCGGACTGAATGAGTGCATTTAACAGAGATTGCCATGGGTTGTATGTATGTGTGTACAATGTTGAACTTCTTTCACGCCATTCGTAGCCAACAGTGCTAATCGGAGGTGCGGGGGAACGACAACAAACTTAACACAAAAAGCAGTTCTAAAGAAATCCAGAAGTGCATAGCACCAGTGGCTTCCTTATATCGGAAGGAAGAGCGTTCCAGACGCCGTAGAAGCGCATCCGAAATTGATTTCAATGCGGTGACCGTCTTTGTTCGATGGCCAGCCAAAAGCGTGCTGCTACGAGGATGACCGGAGTTCACGTGATGGTTTATGCTCCTTAACGAGATTGTGGTTCATTTGTGGCAAGCACTTTGTGTGTAATGAGTGTCTGGAATATTGCACATTTTTTGCCTCCGAACCCAGATTATGTTGTGAAAGAACCTTAACTTATTTTATTATTATTATTTTATTAATCCCTGTACATTTCTGTAAAGCTCCTGTTGAGGACAAATGCAGTGTAATATATATATGTACATAGACATTTATAATGGCGTGTACAATGGCTAAGTTATCAGGATTCATAAACAATTCATACAAATAAAGGCCAAGGTCAATACTCTTTGTGTGTTTTTGTGATTTTTTTTCTTGGATAAAGGCGCAGCCCTGCGATTGCCCGTTCGCGGCACTGCTGGCGGAAGGGGCCTCCGTTATTAGAGGGCATTTGGTGAAATTCTCCACGCTGGCTAGACGCTTCTCGGGAGAGATAGGAGCGCCCACACTTCATCCCCACCAGACCACGTGACATTGTCCATCGACGAACACTGCCATGGGTGGATGGAGGAGGTGTGGAGAGGATTTTAGAAAAATTGCCCCATTATCTCAGCTTGCCGCGCCGGGGGCGATCGAACCGGCGGCCTCGGGATTGCGGCTCCGTTACCCTGAGCGCTCCGGCACGGCGGGATGCTCGTCACCGCAGCGTTAATTAATCCAGGCGTCAGATTCATCAGAATCAGAACCTTTATTTTGGTCCAGTCTGGAGGAATCCGATGAGCTCTGAAGCACTTTTCTCTCTCGCAGCTCTGCAGTTATGGGCGGGTCAGCGAGTTGCAACAGCAAAACAACTCAAAGACAACGATAGGAGTTAAAATATAAATACAATAATTATATTTCACGGTTGAAAGCAGTACAACGCTTCCAATCAGAAGCGTGCGAGTTCAACTCCCGGCGAGGGATCAGCTGAGATTGTTACCCATCTCGAGTGAATACAACCAGAACCTTTCGTGCTTTCGTGACCTCGTTCGATAAAAAGGCCGTGTGTTGCTGGCGTCACGGGTCCAAATTTTGCAAGTTTGGGGACGACTTGCAAAGTGCTTGATTGGTAAACAGAAAGCAACATCACTCCCTACAGGCAAGATGGTGCTGTGTCCATGCTGTGCCACACAGGGGGGGGGGGGGGGGTGTCCCGTAGGCTAAACGACAAACTACAGCTGGGCATTGGAATGATTGAGATGCGGTGTAAGGAGCTTTGAGTTCCAGAGACGTGTGAGCAAGTGCCCTGTCAATGGAAATCCTTTTCATTCGATGGAATTTCAAAAGCGGTTGTCCTGTGTAGAGACTGGTCCCTCCACCACGAGAATGTGTAATTTGAAACCCCTTGGCTAGTGGAGTGCTAACAAAGCTGAGTGCCACCGCATTGCTCAGGGTGCCACGGTGGCGAGAAGATGTTATTTGCCTCGCCTGGTACACAGGAGGTAGTGGGTTCCATCCCGACTCCTGTTGTTTGTATATTTGGAGTCCACTTGGTCTCTCTCCCCGTCTCCCCCCGTGGTGATCGCATGGATTTTTTTCGGTCTGGTTTCCTCCCGTTTTGCCCTCCACATTGAGAAACAACGCCCATTTATATTACACTGGTCAACACACTTTTTCTGGCATAAGGTATTCCAACGGTTGTAAGGTAATTTTGGGGTGCTGATTCCAAATCTGGCATCAGTTTTTGTCCATCACATCAGGTTTTTGAGATATCAAATATTGCATTTTCAATAAAAACTGCAGATGAAAAGTATTAAATAAATGTGGATATCTACATAAAATGATATTATAAACACACTATCCAAAAAATACAGCACCATATTTTAACACTAAAGCAGTCACTGACTCGCAACAACTTGCAATCATAAGTGACAGAGTTAATTTCGGGTAAAATCAATGAAAATGGGGTATGCCGATAGCATAAAATGAGATGTGATAGAGCAACTCTGAGATCAGATTTGGAATCAGCACCCTGAAATTAGTCTAAAACAGCTGCAAAAGTCCAGGCCAGAAAAAAAATATTTTTTGTTGACCAGTGTTATTTGTCTGCTACCATGAATTTGGACGTGTGATGATGATGATGATATCAACCACTGCGATGAGTTATCATGTGCGGCCAAGTCGCCTCTGAAAAAGAGCTACAGAATATCGCTCAGTGGGCCTTACCTGGTGAAAAGAATAGTTTAGTTTAGCTTAAGCGGGGGAGGCAACGTGCAGCCTCCGTGGTGAATTGCTGAGCGAGGCTCCAGCCAGAGCCAGAGGGCCTGTCGATATCCCGATGACTCCGTGAAGAGAATCAGATCGCGCTGCCCAGCGAAATACCGACAGCTTCACGTACGGGAGATGCGTCGTCATAAGCTGCAAGGAGAAGAAGAACACAGAAATAATAATAATAACCAGCCCGCATTTCAGTGGCTGCGGGTTTCAGTAAATTGCTTTTCTGGCGATACAGAGCCAGAGGCTACTGGACGGGATTTCAATGGCGGCGGGGATGGGTTGGGTTTTTGGCGGACAGTGGACGGCGTTTTTTTTTATAATTTAACGCGTCATGTGGCTTGTTGTTGTTGTTGTTTTCGCCTCCTCATAATGAGCGCGCGAGCTGATTATTTTTTGTTGTTGGCAAAGTGTAGCAGCGATAAGTGCAACGGTTTTTTTTTTACCCCGTGTCAAAATCAGTTCAGAAATGCAAATAATTAGATACAAAACTATAGAATTTACCCTCATCTACAATATGTAAACCAGGAGAGTGTTGTGTGACGATAACGATGATGGTATTAACGCTGAATAAATTCATAAAATACGAAATAAATTGCAGCCATTCTCAATCTACTGATGGCTGGAGGCCTGCCCACGACATTGTCGGTCATGGCTAATATTTTTAGTTTTTGACCATACTTCACCACGCCGGTCGAGCGCGATTTGGTGAAGGAGGCAGGGCTTGGCGACATCGTGGCTTGTCCTGGTTGCACTCACCAGCGATGTTAGCCGTGGCGGTGGAATCGAACACTATGGTTCGAGAGGTTTGGGTGGGCAGTGCGTTAACCCGCTCCCACCGCGCTCCCACCGCTCCCTCCACGCGGCCGCGTGGAATTAAAGACGCGAGACGCAAGCAAACACAACAACAGCGACAACAAACACAACACACGGTTCAGATTTCACATCGTTATTTTCGTTTGTTCCAAATGGCAGCGCTGTTCTTCCCACGACAGTTCGAGAAGCACGCGGAGTCTGGCCAGGGCTGAAATGATCTCGCGTGGGACCTCACATTTAGATAGAATAACAGAGGTGGGTGGCGGTGGAGTGGTGCGGGGGGGGGGCAATCTTCCTCTCCGCTTGCTTAAAAATCGATAAGCGTAACCGTATTGGTTTCTAAAATTGGAAGGAAAAATTTTCCGCAATTTGTCGCGGGGAAAATATCTGGTGGACGCAGCTGCTTCCACTTGTGAGGCCACCTCGCACCGCTCTGTATTATTATTATTATCATCTGCGGCATCTGTCATTCCGACGAGGATTATAACGGCCCGGCTCCTTTTGTCGCGGGCGTCCTGGATGCGCCGCAGTGGCTCGGAGATGTCAACTACCTCGCCTGGTCTACAGGAGGTCGCGAGTTCGATCCCAGGCCCCCTGGCGCCCGCCGCTGTATATTCGGAGTTTGCGTCTCTCTCTCTCTCTCTTTGTCTCTCTGGTTTTGTGGATTTTTTTCCGGGTTCTACAGTGTTTTTTTTCCGTCCCTGCACATTTGGAATCAACGTGCGTTTCGAGTATTTGGCCGCTATAATTTGCACGTGATGATAAGCCGCTGCGTTGAGCCATCATTTGTGGCCAGCTCGTTTCTGGAAAAAAAAAAGAGTTATGTAGCTCAGTGGGCCTTATCTGGTAAAATAAAGGATAGTTTTACGATTTTTTTATAGTTTTGCCAGGAGATTTTAGTCGCTATTCTGGATTACCAACGCCGCCCAATCATCATCATCAGCAGCAGCAGCCACGGTCAAATCCCGCTGCTGGATTAAGGCCTCCACGCAAATCGTCACCGCCGCCCTCTCTTCACGATGCCCAACAAAAATGCACGCGAGATGATTCCATCGCTCCATCTCCGCGGCTAGCGTCCTCCGACTGGCGCTCCGCTGCGCGGCTGACGCTCGGCCCAAAAAGTCGTTGACCGTCGGCCCTTCCAGTCGTGACGCGTCTCGCCGGAGCCCCACTTGGCCCCACTTGGCCCCACTTGGCCGTTGAAAAAAAAACTGCGACGGCAATGCAGCTCTTTTTATTTCAATCCATCGCATATTTGTATTCCAAATGCATCCCGATGGCGCCTCGTGTCGTCGCGTCGTGAGTTGAAGAGACGTCTACATTCGGAAGCCTGTATACAGGCAGCCAGCAGTACACCGCCTGTGTCAAAAAGCGGACCCTCGAGATGATAGCCATGGAGCTGCTTTCAAAATCACTGCAATGGGCATTTGTCTACACGCTGGGTAGCAAGCCTTTCACTCGCTTGTCTAAAACAACAAATACTATTACGTGTGTCAACCTCAGTGCGAAATTAGGTTAAAATAACACGACAAATAATAATTATGTTTAGTATTCAGCTCGTTACAATTGAATGCGTAGGTCAATAAAAAAGGTCTCATTGATTATCTACTCAAATAAGCATTGAGGTGGTTTTCATCATCTCTTTATAACACTGCATAGCCGGTGATGGCAATTCCACATTGCTGTGGCAGGGCCGGCGAGCCTATTCGTCGCACAACTACTGGTCAACAATCCTCAAACAAGGAACGACGGGTTCGGCCGGGTCAAACCCTCGACCGCGATTTGAACTCACGAACTTTCCAATTCGCGGGATCCGCTTTTCTCGAGCGGCGGGTTGCAGCCCGTGAGCGGAGTTGGAACCCGGTCCTTCTCGGCGTCAGCTCTGTCAGCGTGCGACACGAGGCAAGCAGAGCCACCGCCTTCGAGAAAAGTTGAAAAAAAAATCATAATGCAATTTTAATACAGATACAAAGCACTCTGTGGGGACTGCGGAAATCCCATTACAAACAATGAGCCAGAGGATGGCTCGAATTAAATCACGTAAATGTGCTTGTGTGTGTGTGTGGGAAAACGGCGAGTCGTTGGGGGGTTGGTGGGTGGAGGGGGGGTGGAAGATCGTTGTGTCGGAAATGAAACACCGCGGTCAATGGTGAGATATTATCTCCGGGAAAGAAAACACTTTTTTTTTGCCGGATAATTGTATATATATATTTTTTTCTTATTAACTCACGAAACATTTCAAAAAGGTCACCACCGAGTGGTGGCGTGTAACGGCGACTATCGCGCAATAACGCCTGTCCGCTCCTGCGATTGTTGAGACGAAGGGAGGGGAAAACAATTGCCTGCAGGCCGTGGACAAGATCGGAGCTCCCCACTTATATTTGCATTGGTCTATATATCAGGGGACGGCGACCAGAACATCGTTAAAACAACAACAACAACAAAACCCTCAATATTTCAAGAGGAACCCCAATGCACGGCGGTGAACACGAGACGGTGGGTACCTTCATAAATAATGGTCACGAAGCAGTTCCTTGAAGAGCCGCACGCGGCTTTGGAGTCGCAAGTTGCCGAACCCTGCCCATGGTAAACTAGACTTCCATGGTAAACTGGAATCTCATGGTAAACTGGAATCTCATGGTGAACTGGACTTCCACAGTGAACTGGAATCTCATGGTGAACTGGACTTCCATGGTAAACTGGACTTCCATGGTGAACTGAACTCCCATGGTAAATTGGACTCCCTGGTAAACTGGACTCCCATGGTGATATGGACAACCATGGTGAACTGGACTCCCATGGTAAACTGGACAACCATGGTGAACTGGACTCCCACGGTAATCTTGATTTTCATGGTCAGGGATCGGCAACCAAAATAACAAGAAATTCACATTTCTACGTGAATTTGAAGAGCCCCACTGCAGTCGTTAAAGAGCCACCGCATGCATCTGCGGAGGTGCAGTTTGGCCGACCGCCTCGTCTAGACATGATACACTCATAGACATACGTATCTTTGGATCTGCGAAGCAATACGGACATCCGCAAAAAACATGTGTGCATTGTAATAAAATAACGTACTGCCCTATATCGTCCGCTGCTGGATGGAAGCCACGGGGGTTGTTTGACCATACTTCACCATGTTGGCTCAGTGCGGGTTGGTGAAATGGGGGGGGGGGCAGTCGTGGGTCACTCAGGATTGGTTCAGAGGTCACCTGCCGCTGGTGCTGGTCATGACCGGGTTCCAATCTCCGGTTGCCCGGTTCATAGCCGGGTATGCTAACCACTGCGCCACCGCTGCACCCAGTAAAGTCCTGTCCAGTACATAAATATCAAGTGCACACACACACAAGCGGACTTGTGTATCCGCGTGTGCACTATCCAGGCTCAACGCCTGCTTAGCTTTCGAGATCGAGACACTGCAAATGATTCGGTCATGGGCATCATCCAATAATAATAAATCATTAATTGAAAAAATAAAGATACAAATACACAAAGCTCCAAACGGAATAGACAAAGATACCGATGATAACACGTTTCGGCTGGCCTGAACCCCAACGACCAGTTCCAGGTGCAAGAGAAGAGGGGCAATTTCGTGAGCGTTGAAACCAGAACGAGGTGGAACCCGTCCCACTCGCTGAGACGGAAGGAGGCCGCGGTAACGTCGCGGACTCCGCGGAGTGGAGGGACGGAATGAGTCGGAGTGGAGGGCGGGGGAATGAGTCGGAGTGGAGGGGCGGGGGAATGAGTCGGAGTGGAGGGGCGGGGGAATGAGTCGGAGTGGAGGGGCGGGGGAATGAGTCGGAGTGGAGGGGGGGGGAATGAGTCGGAGTGGAGGGGCGGGGGAACGAGTCGCATTGACGGCGCTGCGCTCCCACGCACGGGTCCTTGATCCCGTCGAGGACGTTTTCAATGAGGTGTCTTGGTCTTCGTCTTCTTCGTTTACAAAACTCGACCAAGAGCTCCGAATGGGATTGAGACGACGCAACGTCGATTGATTAACGTTCAAACGCTTCAAAAAGGTCCTACATTAATTTCAAAAGAGAATTCACGCACCATGCATGCCTGTGAATGGAAGTCAATTTGAACGTTTAACAAAAATGAAATAACCGTAAGTGATCTGATAAAATAAAATGTACCTTAGGCCACTCTGCGTTATAGGCGACATTTTGGGCAATGGACCTTCTTCAGAGCACTTAGAGAGAGACCAGAGAGGTAGAGAGTGGCCACTCTCTGTGCTATGATGAAGGGTCATTACTCGAAACGTCACCTGTTATGTACTGTTCATTTTCAAGGCCACAAAATGTTATTGACGAATGTGTGACATTGTTTTATGTATACGCTGCGACACCACCGTAGCGATAGAGCACAGCATGCAAGATAACTTGTTAAAGATTTGTCTCCTTTTTCACCCAATTAATTCACAATTTAAAAATAATGATAATAAGATTTAACCACATTTTCAATTAACGCCGCTACATTATATTATCGGAAGGCCTCTGGAATTCACATGGCCTCGTCATCTTGCGGAAGCTAAGCAGGTTTGAGCTTCTTCCGGTTCTTATTCACCATCATCATCTTTATCTTCTATTTCTGCATCATCTTTTTTTCATCATCATCTTTTTCCTCTACTGCATCATCATCATTTTCTTTTTCAGCATCATTCTATTCTTCTTGTCAACGCTTTCTACAATCATTCGACTCTTACGGTGAAATATATAAATATATATTATATATATACAATCAGTTCTGCCTTAGCACCGCGTGTTTTCATGACGCCAATTGGTTTATAACGTGATGGATGTATGAGGAAACTCGTGTTTTTTTAAACGCGATTGCGAATTGGATGTAACGCGATTGAGTGAATGGAACTACATCGCGCGAGTCGGACTAAGCGGTTGTACGGCTGCCTCGGCGTAGCATCATCACACAAGGTAGCGGGATACTGCTGGATGCTTCTTGATGCTACCCACACGCCTCAAGCCTTTGTTCAGCCTGTGTACGCATCTCACGTGTTATCGCGGACTGTGCTTTGCCCCACATTATATATTATTCATTATCACGCGGTTTGATTTCCATAACGCGGCGTTCTTCAGGAACGCAGCAACTACTACCGCGTTCTAGGTGGTAGGGCTCGTTAAGAAAAAAACAAAGACAAAAAAATCCCCCGTATAGCCTTAACAGGCTGTCGGGGCAAGTGCAATCATCTACGCATACAGCAGCAAACCCGGCAGTCAATAGTGAGATGAAAGTGCGGTGCTTGGAGTGTGCCGGTTTCTTGACTAGGATTTCGTCTGGAGCCGTGCAGCTTCTGGGAGGTCTTAGAGCAGTGTTCTCCACTGATTGCCAGTGAGAGAAGGGGAGGCCCTTTCGCCGATAAGACATCATCGGGGTGTTTGACAGCAGCACGATGCTGATGGGTGGGTGGGGGCGGGGTGTTCTCACTCCTCGTGTATTGTTGGGGGCCGCACTCAAGGCCACCAGGGACCCGCCGCTCGCAATGAAGAACTTCGACACTGAGGCTGGACACGGGGGTCGGAAGAGGCGAGCTGCCCGAACGCAGATCTCGCCGGCGGTGGTCGGTCACGTGGCTCCCCTGTTATGGGTCGCGACGTCGCGGCAGGAGGAGAGGAGGTTGATGATCTGGGACGGGACTTGGCGTGCGCGGATGTCCTTCGCGCAAGGGGGATGTGGTGAAGGGGGGCAAGAGGGGTGGGTTGATCTTCTTGGTTCTTTCGGTAAAGTCACGTAGAATGGAAATAATAAAAATAAAACATTATAAAATAATTCTCACGACGTTTCGGCCACAACGCAAGCAGCCGTCCTCAGGTGAAGAACAGGTCTGTCGAGAAGACAGAGTCTGAATGACACGTCCTGGGCTTGGAGCGTCTATTTAAGCTGGGAGGGAGGAGGAAGAGCGCCTTGATATACAAATTATTTTGTCAAGGCGCTCTTCCTCCTCCCTCCCAGCTTAAATAGACGCTCCAAGCCCAGGATGTGTCATTCAGACTCTGTCTTCTCGACAGACCTGTTCTTCACCTGAGGACGGCTGCTTGCATTGTGGCCGAAACGTCGTGAGAATAATTGTATTATGTTTTATTTTTATTATTTTATTATTTCTATTCTACGTGACATTACCGAAAGAACCAAGAATATGAATCCCTGCAGTCACGAAAGCTTTAAATCGAAATTTAGGGGCGGGTTGCTTTAGCAGGGGCAGGTTTCTGATGGCCAATGGAAACCACTTGGGTGGAGGAGCAGGAGGAGGGGAGAGATGGGTCTGCGTGTCATGGAAGGGGGATTCGAGGTAGGAGCGATGCCTGTGTTGGACCCTAACTAACTTCGCAGCTCGAAAGAGAAGTGGTTGGCATTCGAACCCAGGTGTCTGCGAGGCATTCGGCGAATTCCTTGGCAAGGCAGGAGAAGACTCGCACAAGTCTGGAAGAGACGGTGTGGCAGGCGGGTGTTGTGGATAAGTTCAGGCTGGAGTGGGACTCGTGTGTGAGTGAGTGAGTGCGCGGGATGGGTGAGGGCCGATTGCCGAGACAGGCAATGATGGAGCGGATCACCACGAGTGTGGTGACCAAGACGACCCGATGGTGGGAGGAGGAGATTGCTAGGGCAGGTAGTGGTGGGGGTTGCGTGCCGACTGTGAACTAACCGCGGGGTCTGACGGAGGTTCGCAAAGCGTTGGAAATCATCGGTGGTGGCATCCACGGATTGGTGATTGTGACTATCTTGATCCTGAATGCCGATATATATATAAAAAATAAAGAACATTCTTTGAATGTTGTTGAATATATATCGGGTCCACAAATTTCAATGGAAGTTCGATAACGCACAACAAAGACAAACGTGTTGTAAGCTCACAAATAATTAATCACTGCACAGTATTAATTACTCTGAGACGAGTTGGTGGAATTTGTTGATTTTTCAACGGCGGAAATCCAATAACTCCCGCGATGATAAATCCACGGTTCTTGCTGTAGTGGCATGATACCATTTATATAAAGCATGCTGGCAGCGGTGAATACATTCGTCACAGCAGATGGCTAATTGGCCACAAAATGTGTTCAGGATGTCAATGGCTCGCTCTTGAAAAGAAAAAACAGTTGTTAACAAGACCACCAAAATATATGGGGGCATTTAGAACAGCAAGCTTCATTGGAGGGCCACTGAACCGTATCAACTTAGCAAGTTATTGTACATTACTGGCGCTATGCAGCGACGTGGCATTTGGTGTTGACATTGCTAAGGAGAAAATTGTACAACATTGATGTGATACAAGAAACATCTGAACAGCTCCATTGGAGAGGCACTGAACCATCTCAACTTAGCGAGTTATTGTACATTACTGACGCTATACAGACACATAGCATTTGATGCTAATATTGCTCGGGAAACAAATGATAGAACATTGATGTGGTAAAATAAACAGCTGAACAGGTCTATTGAAGAGCACTGAACCGTATCAACTTAGCGAGTTATTGACGCTATACGGCAACGTAGCATTTGATGCTGATATTGCTCTGGGAAAATTAGACAACATTGATGTGACAAAGAAACCCAGCTGCCGTGCGCACCATGATATTGTCTCAAATGTAACAGCATCGCAAGGCTGTGCTCTGCAGTTGGGTGAATGAAAGGGCAAGGAGGAGGAGGAGCGCACTAGCTTAATCCGGCACTGGTGGCATCTACATCTGAAGAACATGAAGAACCAGTGGTATCTACATCTACAGAACGTGAATAACCACTGGCATCTACATCTGCAGAACATGAAGAACCAGCGGCATCTACATCTACAGGAGATTATACAACTTTTAAAGCCATTCTCCGTGTTTAGTGTACACGCCGTACAACACGTTTGGAATCGACAGGAGTAAAGTTGGACTTACGAACAAATCGACTTACGAACAGACCTCTGGAGCCGAACTCGTTCGTAAGTAGCGAAGTCCCTGTACACTTCAGAATGAATAGCACAGGGCAGTGATTGCCAAGCTGTGGAACGCTAACCACCTGTACATGGGGTCCGTAACGGCCTAGAAAGTTGTCCGTGAAACTGCTACAGATACTGTGATTGTTTGTTCACAGAACACCGTATTCATTACTCTCCATTGCATATCCATTTCAGATTGGCCACTCAAAGGGACATTATTAATTGTCTTCTTTGGGTCTTTCGGCAAAGCCACGTAGATAGATCAAATAACACAAAAAAAAATGTATTTTAATTTTTTACCCATAGAATATGAATGCCTGCAGTCACGAAAGCTTAAAGTCATTATTAATTGTGTTGGAATTTTTATGAACACTTTACAGCGCGAGTAGTTTCAACTTAAAAAAATATATGTTCATTGGTGCACGGTGGTCCGCTAAAAAATAATAATGTTGAGGGTTGACTGTGCTCGGCAGGTCTGCTAGGTTTGGGAATCGCCGCAAAAAGGCGGCGTTGGATTGGGAGACGGTCACAAGCGGAGGGGAAGCATTTGAGCAAAGATTTGAACTGGGAGATGACGCCGAAGATGTGGATAACGCGGGAGAGACTTGCAAAGAGCGGGAGCACCGGAGGGAAATCGAGCAGAGATCTCCACGGGTTCTCTCACCTGGCGTGCAATCAAGGAGTCCATCGTGAAGTGTGCATCAAGGAGATGGGCTCTTCTGCGAAGTGAGGCCTTAAGTGCAGCGTGCGGGCGTGCTCAGCCCGTTGGGCATTGCAATGTACCGCATCGCGGCCGCTTTTGATACCGTTCCTCGAGACGTTTAAACAACTAAAAGTTGAACAATTGAAAGTACCAAATGGAATGGAATGGAGATACAGAATAATGCTTGAGTTCGACGGACAGCCAACTCATGAAAGTTGGTTCGATGCCTCCCGGAATTGGAGTCGGAGGTTATCTCGGGTTCGTGAGAAACGAGGCGTTTTCCATGGTTTTTTTTCCCCCCGAAATACTCGAGTTACTGCACAAGTTGGGCGGATCTTTAATCGGACGTTCATATTTTCGGGTGGCCCGAATTCTGCCGACAGAATTCAGGCCGATCTAAGAAGCATCTCCGATTTGCACGGTTGGCTACGTACGGTGAGAATCAGAATATTTATTCATAGTCGAGAATGTCGATGTGATATTAAACTCTTTTTCACAGATGTCCAGAAGAGACGGGTCATAATGTTACAACAACAACAAACAATACAAAAACAGAATAGGAGTGCAAAGTATAGGAAAGGTAAACAAATCGCTTAAAAATATGTACAAATAAACTAAACAATGAATGTTTATTCTTGGTTCTTTCGGTAAAGTCACGTAGAAGGGAAACAATAAAATTATAAAATTATAAAACAATACAATTTTCACGATGTTTCGATTGCAACACAAGCAATCGTCATCAGGTGTGAAAACCACAGCAAGAAAATGTGAAAAAAAAATGTTACTTTTTTTTTCTCAAATTTTCACCTGATGATGATTGCTTGTGTTGCAATCGAAACGTCATGATAATGTTATTGTTTTATATTTATATTATTCAATTGGTTCCCTTCTACGTGACTTTACCGAAAGAACCAAGAATATAAATCCCTACAGTAACGAAAGCTTTAAATCAAAATTCAATGAATGTTTGTTATCTTACCAGGTAAAGGCCACTAAGCTATTAGCTTATTCTTCAGAAGCGACCTGACCATTACAAATGATGGCTCAACCAAGTGGCTTATCACGTGGACACGTATCGCATCAAAATAATGTGGGGGGGAAAAAGGGGGGATCCGGTGAAAAAAAAAATCCACGCGACCATGGGGAGAGAGACACGCAAACTCCAAATATACAGCAGGCATCAGGGTCGGGATCGAACCCACAAACTCGAACTTGAAATTCGTTCTCCCGCTCTAATTGTCAGCCAACTGAAGTATCATAACAAAAATAAAGTCAACATTGTAATGCGGCGTGTGCTGGGAGATGCTTTGCAATACACGCATACATCCAACAAACAGCACACAGGCCCCGGGCGACATGACTCTGTCTCTGATGCATTCTCAGTGAGCCAGACTGTGCATCAGCTGTGCACGTGGTGCGACCTACCCGAATAAATCTCAGTTGTAGAGAGTGAAAATAGCAAAACCAAGGCAGCATCAACAGCCACTACTGGGGCCAGAAAGACCTTCGCAGGAATTGTGTTATTAACGCCACACAATTAAGCCACTCTGAATATATGACTGGATACGAAAGCTTCCGATTCACGCAGTGTGTGGATGGTGCACTTCATTGAAGAACAAAAATCAATCTGTTTGCTCATTAAGTAGCTAAAGCAGCCCAGGTGCCGCTCACGTAGTTAGCGACTTTCTGTGTGAATTGCAGGTGCCAGCAGCACCACTTTAAACGAGCCTCTAGGGCTCAGGGCTCAGCACTTCACCTTCACTCGCCAGCCCCCCACCTCCTCCTTCCTCAACACCCCCCCCCCCCCCCGATCCAGCATCTCGCAAATGAGACGAGAAGGGCCGGTAATTAACGCGTCGGCTGAGAGGCAGTTCCCCGTGGCAGTGAGAATCAACTTGGTGCTCTGTGGCATCTGCACCGTCGCAGGACGGCCATAAAGCGGAGCCGAACAGCCAATCGGGGCCACTTTGCTTCTGGAAAAAAACCCATCTCTCTAAATCTCTCTAATGGGTGCCAATGTTGTCAAGTTTTATCCTCGTTTTTGACCATCTGGGCCACTTTTGTTTGTTTGTTTCCGGATGAGCTTCAGGATTATTTTATTAGTGATTTAATTTCTAGAATTAGAAATGTTATTTTCTATTGCAGGAGGAATCCGACGAGCTATAAAGCTCTTTTTCACAGATGTCCAGCAGGGGCACGGGGTAAGAACGTTACAACAACAAACAGTACACAAAAACACACGATAGGAGTGCAAAGTGCAAGAAAGGTAAACAAATCACCCAGACACAAACAAATAAAACTAAACCATCCACATCCTACCAGGCAAAACCAACTGATGTGTTAGCTTATTTATAAAAAGCAGCGTGGCCACAAATGATAGCTCAACAAAGTGGCTTATCATTTGGACATTCATAGCAGCAAAACAAATCTAAATATGTATGTGATACTAAAAAAAACCCCAGCAACAATTGGCCAAAACGTTACGTAAACGCAATGCAGCATCATATAATACTTTTACAGCGTTTGTCAAACCACTTGTGAGAAATAGTTGAAACATTACTTCACTTATGCTGGTCACCGTGGGTTGAACCGGTTCAGATACACCTCGCCACTGATGTTAGTCACGGTTCCCAGGAATCAATGACTGCCACCACTCTCACGAGTCTTGTGCTGTGGTCTGTGGGTCCCCGTGCAATTCTATGGATGATCGAATGCCTCTCTGTGTGTGTGACTGCCAGCACTGCGGACAGTCTTGGGCTGTGGTTCTGTGGGTCTCTATGCAACTCCATGGAACTCGATGGATCTCTATCGCGCTCTGTGTGTCTGATCACCAGTGACTGCCAGCACTGCGGACAGTCTTGGGCTGTGGTTCTGTGGGTCTCTATGCAACTCCATGGAACTCGATGGATCTCTATCGCGCTCTGTGTGTCTGATCACCAGTGACTGCCAGCACTGCGGACAGTCTTGGGCTGTGGTTCTGTGGGTCTCTATGCAACTCCATGGAACTCGATGGATCTCTATCGCGCTCTGTGTGTCTGATCACCAGTGACTGCCACCACGTCGGACAGTCTTGGGCTGTGGTTCTGTGGGTCTCTATGCAACTCCATGGAACTCGATGGATCTCTATCGCGCTCTGTGTGTCTGATCACCAGTGACTGCCAACACTGCGGACAGTCTTGGGCTGTGGTATGTGGGTCTCTATGCAACTCCATGAATCTCTATGCAGCTCTATGTATCTGAGATCTCCTGTAACTGCTACCACTGTCGCCTGTGCTGGGCAGTGGTCGTCTTTGCTACACAGAGCTGCCTAGCTCAACTGTCTGACCACAATTAACTCTGAATGTGAAAGCAACATGACTCTCAAGTATACATATAGTTTTTCTTCTTCATTTAAATCAATGTTGTTGCTCACGAAACGCTTACACACGCGTCAAGACCGTGTGAGTCGGAGCAGCAGCGATCCCACAACGACCTGGCAGGGGGGGGGGGGTGGCCAAGGAGATCCCGTGCTCCGAACCCGGTGACCTGAATTCATTTCGCGGCCTCCGCTGACATCAGAAAATGACATTTTCGTTAACAACCCCGGGTTGGGAATGCTTTCGGTGAGTTTTTGGCTCAGGTAGACGTGTTCATAGAGATTCGCGACTGGATATCATGGATGTAGACACGTTATGCACGTGTGTGGAACTTCTTTCGCACCGTACGTTGCCAACCGTGCTAATCGGAGTTGCGGGGGGAAAGGACACACGAGCTAAACACAAAAAGCAGTTCCAAGGAAATTAGTTTTAAATCTAGATAAGTGAGCTGATGCCAAAGGTGGCATTTCACAATAGCATGGTACAACCTGCAGTAAAGACCGTGAACTATTGGCATAGCGAACCAGTGAATGATGAACTCCTTAACCTGGGTTCGTATTCCGATCACGGCTGACATCCGTGGCGAGTGAGGTCTGATTTGGTTCCAGACGTCTTTCTTCATGAAACCGCAGTGACCAGCGCGATGACGTATTGGCCAAACTACCTGGGCACGGCGCAGGCCTTTATCCAGCAGTGGATTGCAAAAGGGCCGTGAAACTCTGATGCAGGCAAGTGATGGGAAGGAAATTTGGCACTGTTTGGACACTCATGTGGGATGGACAACGGCAGGAAAATTAAAAGCGTTGTTGTAGTAGTTGTTGTTCGGGAAAAATGGAAGGAACGGGAAAGAGAGGAAGACTCAAGAGAGAATGGCTTGAGGACGACGACATAATAAGTAATATTAAAAAATAAACTATTTTTTTTTTTTATGAAATGTACCGTACGAGTAATGGCAGAACTCCACGACTCCAGGAAATGGCCCTGAAGCTTGCCATAACGTAAGGGACCGTGGTCAATTACAGCCAACGACAGTTGAGCGTGGACAATTAGACCCAAGCCGAAACATAACATATAAAAAAGAATGTTTTAAAATATGTTAGTTTTATTTTTTATGATAGAATATAGTATTGTCATCAGTATGACATAAGTATACCAAGTTTGCAGTCGATACCACATTGGGAAGTGGGTACAATTTTAGTTACAAGATTTAAAAATACAACGACAACAACGACAACAACAACATAGTGGGTTCAATAAAAGCGTGTAATAAACACATTCCTGCGGAGGGAGCTGGTAGGAACGTTGGGTTGCTCGGTCAATTGCCAAGGTCAACGGCGGCGTGGTGTATTCCGCAAATATGCCCGACTGTGAGGGCGGGCACAAGCCGGCGTGAGTAGGTTAAACGTTGAGTTTTATAAGGGCACCACGGGGTGACCAGCCCCTCCCCACCCAGCCCCACCCCTCCCACCCCCCACCCAGCCCCACCCAGCCCCTCTCCACCCAGCCCCACCCCTCCCACCCCCAACCCGCCCCTCCCCACCCTCCCCACCCAGCCCCTCCCCACCCTCCCCTCCCCACCCAGCCCCACCCTCCCCACCCAGCCCCTCCCCACGCAGCCCCTCCCTGCACGACGGACACAATAATCCCCTGTGGGCTGGTGTAACCAGGAGATTCCTACCAGTAAAGATTGGTGCCAGGAAGATGTGGCACAACTTGAGCACATGGGCACGAGACAGCGGAATGTTGAAACAAATTAGGAAATGTGCAGTTGAGACCTTCGGGCTATCAGCCAATGGACCATGATGCTGCTGCTGATGATGATGATACAACTATAATTGTAATTATAATAAATGGTCTGGCGAGTGATTCATGAGAAATTTATTTCGCTAAAGATGGTGGAGGTTTTAAGTAAATGCTGTGACTGTCACCCTTCCACCACCCGGCGACAGAGCCAATCAAATCAAGTTGTTGCGTCGTGGGAAAAACAAAAAAAGTTTGATTTGCTGCAAAAGCGCAGAACGAGGAATGTTGAAACGCAAACAACAATGTTGACAATCGTGTACGACGTTTCGCTGGAGATCACACGCAGCATCGGCAGATCTTAACAACAACAAAATCTCAGGCCTCCAACGCAAACGAAACTAAATGATGAATCCTAATATTGTTCGCGAGTGTAAACATCCGACCGCTCCATTTCGGCCGGGCGTTCCGCGGCTTAAAATAATTCAGCAAAGAGAACCGAGCTCTCGGAGACCCGGAACAGCACTGAATTCTTCAGCTCAGCAGGTAACGGCTCGCAACATTCGCAGGGATCACAAGAATGTAAAACCACAAACAGACCGACTAACCCACTTGTGGTGCATTACCCGTACAGTCACGGTGACAAATCGGTTTAATTTCAGCTTCGTGAGAAGTTTCCAATATGCAACGCTGCTAATGGAATTAACCCCGAGCTCATATTTAAGCTCCGAGTGGGGAAACTGACGACGCCGTTTTTGGTGAACGCCCCGTTCGAAAACGGTGTCTTCAAACTGATGTCTTCAAAATTACGTCTTCAAACTATGAAGTCTTCAAACTATGAAGTCTTCAAACTAGCGGACACAGAGCCATTGGATACGTCTCCGGTATTTGCGAACCACCACGCGCACCGCCTAGCCCACCGTTGTTGCATCGCAAGGTCTCCTTCTAAATGGATGACCATCGTCCGGAACGCTCTTCCTTCCGATATTAAGAAGCCACCGGAAGCTATGCGTTATTAAATCATCTACATTGAAGACTCGTTTCAAATAGACTGCTTCTTGTCTGTTAGTTGTCTACCCCCCCCCGCCTCGCGCACCTCCGCGATTAGCACGGTTGGCTCCGTACGCTGCGCAAATAAGTTCAAAATAATTATAATTTATAAATGCCCATTCCATCCTAGGATCCCAATGCTCAACATGAATACGTACAGCCATGGTCAATCCACTGCTGGATAACGAAGAGAGAGGACGACTTAAGAGGAAAGGCACCAGCAGCAGCCACGCGGTCAGCCGGCACCAAATTCCCCCCATTCCAAGCTCTGCCGTCCTCTGTACACAAAGCTTGTATCGACCAATTGATGAGTCGTGTGCGTGGGGGAGGAATTCGCAGCGCCATGCCTCGTGGTCTAGCGATGGAACAAGAACGAAAATCTCTCCTCGCAAAATCTACACGGCCTCCCCACGCCATGTCGATCGCTGGGGGTCATTTCACCATACTTCACCACGCCGGTCAGGGCGGAGGGAATGAATGGAAACGTGTCACATCCGTCGTTGCCAAACTCAGTATGCATGTGTCATTTGGAAAGGCCTTGATGAGTATTTGCATGAGCCAATTTAATTAAGGACATTTGTTTAGGGTTTTTTTTATTGAAGTAATCAATTAAACTGATGTCTCTCGTATAGCTGTAAGCCCGCTGCGGTGAACAACACAGCATGCGTTCACGCAAATGTATGTACGTTGAACTTCTTTCGCACCGTACGTAGCCATCCGTGCTAATCGGAGGTGCGAGGGGAGCACAACAAGCAGTCAATTAGGAATGTTTCTAACGTAACACACAGCACTCAGCCTTCGTGCATTACGCAATTACAACAACAACAACAACCCATCAGCAGTTCCTGAAGAACTGCACTGTGCTCCTCTTTATTTAGGTCACCACCGAAATAAATGTCAGTAAACGTGACCGACGGACATAGTGTGCTTGAGCCAACATCTAAACGCGAGCGCTCGGTGTTTGCACGAGGGGCATGTGCACCAGATGGCCTGCAATTGCGCACCCGATCCCATCAGATCTCTGGAGCTAAGCAGGAGTGAGCCTGGATAGCGCTTGGATAGGCGACAAGCAAGCACGCACTGAATTTTTCGATTTAAAGCTTTCGTGACTGCAGGGATTCATCTTCTTGGTTCTTTCGGTAAAGTCACGTAGAATGGAAATAATAAAACAGACAGACCTGTTCTCCACCTGAGGACGGCTGCTTGCGTTGTGGCCGAAACGTCGTGAGAATTATTTTATTATGTTTTATTTTTATTATTTTATTATTTCCATTCTACGTGACTTTACCGAAAGAACCAAGAAGATGAATCCCTGCAGTCACGAAAGCTTTAAATCGAAACAAATCGATTGTTGATAATTGTTTTTTTACCCTTCTATCTGGCAACAAAATGGTAAAAAACCAATTATCATATTTTTACTGGCAAATGAGGTTCCAATGGTGTAAATCGATTGTTGTAATGTACCTCTATGGCCCCTACATCTATGTAATGAAGCTCTGTGCGCCCCCTATATCTAAGCTCCTCGCCTTAACCCGCCACCTTCACTTGACTTCTCGACGTCGCTCGACTCGTTAGGCGCGACATGTGTTCGGGGAGACGTCTGTACATGTGGGTTCCATCGACACGAACGTGCAGCAGAATGACAAACTGGATGTCATGGATCTCTCCATTCTATGGCGCAAAATATAAATGGCTCGTAATTGTGTTTTTATCTATGGCATTACGTTTGCATGCGACACGGTCCTTACGCTGATTTGCGTAATTTTTTTTGACGCGAGTGTGAATACATGAATAAAACCCTTGTTTATGCACTACGACAAGAACCATCCCCCCCACCACCACACACAACTTTACGCGTACAGCCCGTACCTTTGAATCGTGATGATGACACACAGGCGACCGTGTATAATAATAAAATACCTTGTTAGCGAGAGATGGAAAGGAAGGCTTTGGTAATAAGCAATCCCACGTGAAGTTACATTCAAATTACCTCCCCCACCCCCCCCCCCCAAAAAAAGCAGAAAGGTCATTTAAAGGCCAGAGACTGAATCAAAATAAAGTATGCTCCAAGCTGAATAATGACGGTATAAATTGCGGCGGTGCCTTACACTTGTGCCGATTTACCACGGCCTCCAAATGGGAGGCCCGCGCGGCGAGGCGAGGACGGCGATTTCGGGCTCATTATAATCGAGGCGCCGTGGTTTCTGGGGGGCATCTCGACCCAGGAACGAAATTTGCCCACGGCAGCACGGGGCAGGCGCAGTGCGGGGTGGGGGGCACGGCCGATGCTTTCAGACCAGCGGCCTCAGTTTTGCCATCACGACGCCGCACAAACCCCATCCTTCCCCCCCTCCCGGAGCTGTCTGGCTTGCAGCGTGCGTATGTTTCGGCAAAGGCGCGCGCTAATTTATGTTTGCTGTCTTCCTCGCAAACCCACTCGCGGTTGCCCTGCCTCGTTAGGATGGCGCATGCCTCGTTATTCGTTCGCCCCGGGGTGCACGTGCGAAGCGGAATACCGCCGTCAGAGCACTGGGCTTCCAATGTTCATGTTAGGATTCGGTTTACAAATCCTGCTCGCTAACCCACGAAGTCTTGAACCAGCTGGCATGAGCGGAGCCTACATCATCAGAGACACGCTGGTTCTGCACCCACACGTCGCCTCAAGGTCTCTACGATCTGTGGACGCAGATCGGCTCTGCCGTTCCCCAGGTCGTAGAGGCTTCGGTCGATGGGCGACCAAGAGTTCTTCTTTCCCGTGTGGCCTTCCAGACTTTGGAACTATCTCCCACGAGATATCCAGCATCTCCGAGTCTGTGAAGATCGAAAAACTCTCGTCTTAAATTTTATCTTTGCACTTCCATTTGGTCACCTTTGAACAATGTCAACAATTGTGTGTGTTTTTTTATTTGTGACGTTTATTTCAAGAAACAAGCTCTTAAATACAAGTTAAGGGGGAGGGGATTATCTGAATGTGGTAGCCAATGAATGGAACGTGTTGGGGGGTGGGCGGCGCTAAAGGGGAACAATAGGTGCACTTGGGGTTGTATTTGGATTGTCAACCAACACCAGGTAAAACAACATGTGCACCTATTGTTCTCTTTTAGCCCCGCCCACCCCCCAACACGTTCCATTCATTGGCTATCACATTCAGATAAGCCCCTCCCCCCCTCCCTCTTAACTTGTATTTAAGAACTTGTCTCTTGGAATTGTGCCTCACTTGATACAGTAAATCTAGCTGTGACGGTCCCACCTGATGACGGAGACTTGTGATGCCTCCGAAACGTCGTGATTTATTATTTTATTTATATTATTAATTCTATTATTATTATTATTATTATTTATTTTTACCTACGTGACTTTACCGAAAAAACCTAAGAGCATGAATCCTTGCAGTCACGAAAGCTTCAAATCTAGAAAGACGTTTATTTCATTAGTTTGCCATTCCTAGGTTTCTGCAATTCACGAGTCATTGCCATGCTGAGTGTCCGCTACTGTGTCTGATGCAGCGCACTGAGATCCTTGAATCAAGGTGCTTTTTACCGTGCGCAGAATTTATTATAATAAGAATTTTTACTGTATTGCTGGCCACGTGGAAATCGAGTAAGACATTTTCTGCACCTTCGCCCGAACCGAGAAAATCTCCCTTTTCTGCCAACTTTCATAATCGTTTCTCTCGCTGGAGAGGGCTCAACTAAAATAAACAAGGTACCGATATAGCCAAGAGTATGAATGCAGAGCTATTGGGGGACGGGGGTGGGGGGGGGGCGAGGAGGATTGGCAACAAAATATATGCACCGACTGAAATTCCGCTGCCTGACAGGTGTTGATAGCTTAGAGCGCATAATACAATTTGAATCTCCATCGTGGGTAAATATGTACAAGATACACAAGCGAAAGCAATGAATTTCAAATACGGCAAAAAAAATCGATTTATGAACGCGTCTGAGTGGAATTGTATTATCCCCTCACGTGCATGGGTTTTCTCGGGGTACTTTGAATTCCGCTCGCGTGAAAACTGCAGCTTCAGAATCAGAATATGCATTTATACTGGATGAATCTGATGAGCTATAAAGTTATTTTTTCACAGATGGCCAGTAAGGGTCGGGTCAGAGAGCAACTTTAATAAACGGTACAAAACAATTATAGGAGTGCAAAGTATAGGAAAGGTAAGCAAATCACTAATTCTAATTTTTATTGACAAGGTAAGGCCCACTGACCTATTAGATAGTTTCTTTCAGAAGCGACCTGGCCACAAATGATAGCTCAACGAAGTGGCTTATCATGTGGACATTTATAGCAGCCAAATCATCTAAATAATCTAAACGTGTGATGATTCTAAATGTGGAGAGAAAAACCGGAGAAAATCCACGAGACCACGAGGAGAGTTGTATGTATGTATGTTGAACTTCTTTGGCACCATACATAGCCAATCGTACTAATTGAAGGTGCGGTGGAAGGACAACAAACGAAACCCAAAAACGCGATTTTAAAGAAATTAGCTTTCCCAGCCGCGATGTCACGATCCAAAGGGGATTCCATGGCTCCATCTCCCTGTGTACACGTCCCCTGGGCCGTGTTCCCTGCCCTTGGCTGAGGCTCTCTTCATTATTCTCGACCAAGAGTTGTTCTACTTCCACCGGGGCCTCCCGTGTCGTTGTCAAGCAAGGGTCGTTGCCCGAAACGTCGCACATGATATGCCTTAGCCTTTTAAGACAGTTCTGCTGCTGCTGTTGTATGTACGTTGAACTTCTTTCGCACCGTACTTAGCCAGTCGCGCTAATCTTAGGTGGGGGAGGGGGACAAACAGCACAAAAAGCAGTCCTAAAGAAACGAGTGTCAATTTAAATTCATTAAAAGTGCATAGCTCCAGTGGCTTTCTAATATCGGAAGCAAGAGCGTTCCAGACGGCCGCAGAAGCGCATCTGAAAGCGCCGGGCGATGCGGTAACCTCCGTATTTGTTCGCGCGATGATGGTTTATGTTCTCTGACGAGATCAGCAAAGGTGTTGTGTGGTTCACTCGTGGCGAAAAAAACAATTGTGTTGTGTAAAGAGTGGCTGAAACTTCACTCGGAGTTTGCCAAACACCCCAATGCAGAGGGACCCTTCCCCAAAGAGTCTTGAGAATCAATGAGCCTCGCCCAGACGACGCGCATTGTTTATCGGCTGAAGTGTAAACGTGAAATTTCGATTTAAAGCTTTCGTGACTGCAGGGATTCATCTTCTTGGTTCTTTCGGTAAAGTCACGTAGAAGGGAAATAACAAAAGAATAAAAATGAAATATAATAAAATAATTCTCACGACGTTTCGGCCACAACGCAAGCAGCCGTCCTAAGGTCTGTCAGAAAGACAGCGTCTGACAGACCTGTTCTTCACCTGATGACGGCTGCTTGCGTTGTGGCCGAAACGTCATGAAAATTATTTTATTATGTTTTATTTTTATTATTTTATTATTTCCCTTCTACGTGACTTTACCGAAAGAACCAAGAAGATGTAAACGTGAAATTGGGTTGGGGTTTGACCATCGGCGCAGCGGTGAGCACGGCGCACCCACGGGACCCAGTGACCTCAGTGACCTCGGTTCGATTCCCGGCCACGGTCACCACCGCTGGTGACTGATACCTGAACGAATCCTGCCCCACCCCACTTTCAATAACCCGCACTGATAATCGCGGGGAAGTATAGTCAAGCGACCCCCCCCCCCCCCCCATGCCCAACAAGAGAGAAGAGAGGCCTTCATCTAGCAGTGGATTGACTTGACAAAGGGCTGTGACGTATACAATTCGTAAATAAATGCATTGTATGTTATAGACGTCTGGAATTGCTAACATCGTGAGAGCTACTATCCAGGGTGAGCCATTCAAATTCTAACAGCGTGATAGCGAATGCAGCGTGATCCATTAATAGATACTCCAGAGAAATAACAGCAATACGTTATAGAAAATACAACATTGTAATGCCAAGCCTCTGCAAATGTCTCCCACCAAAATCTCTATGTCCCTCCGTAAGACGTGGGTGGCGAACAAAAATCAATCACCTGTTGGGCAAAAAGTTGAACAAAAACGCCATTAGACATGAGTGGAGTATCTGTAAATGGACCGGGCCCTGCACCGGCGCGAACACTGGCACACAAAGAACCCCCGTATAGCCTTGACAGGTTGTTGGGGCAAGTGCTGCTAGCGAGTAGCACCTATGAAGGTCGTCACGGCACACACGAGGCGGTGAGTGGCCAACACCACGCCCGGCCGCCTTTGTCTCCCTAAGTGGCGATGTTTACACATCTCAGCAGGTACGGTGATGTAAGGCTGAGTCGACCTAGGGGAGGCCCACGACTGGGTCGGATAATCGTCACTGGTGGTGGCCGCGGGCGTAATTCGAACACGGAGCAGAGGGAGGTGGGGGGGGGGTTCAGTAGCGCAGTGCGCTAACCACTGCGCCACCGCCCCCCCCCCCCAACCCATTACGTGTGCCTCGCGTGCGTGTTTGCTCGCGTTTCCTTCAAATGCTCGCCCATCCATCAGCAGCGAGAACAATTTTGTATAACCACATTATATTGAGAACGGTTTAGAAAAATCAACAACACAAATGACACATGGACGGGGGGGGGTGGGGGTGTAACTTGGCAACAACCCCCTGTGACGCCACGGGTTGGTTGGATGCACCCCACAAACGAAGGCTTGATTGAGCATTTTAATGTTAACGCATTTGTCGCGTCGCCACGCGTGTGAATCACGCACGCTCCGCGGTGGTGATGCGGCTCCTTGACCGCGCCGGGCTTGGCGGTGGTCAGCGAGCACCGCTACCCCTCTCCAAAATCGAATCTCAACACGTTCGTCACGAACATCACCGCGTGTGCGTGGCGAGCGGTGATGTAGCGGTTAGCGGGACACGCGACACGAGTTCGGTTCCACGCTCGCGGCCAACACCGCTGACAAATATCTGAACCGGTCCTGGGCCTCTTCTCCGAGGTCGACTCAGCCTCAAATGAGTATCTGGTGCGGTGTGTAAAATATCACCACTGGGGAGACAAAGGCGGCCGGGCTTGGTGCTGGCCACCCACCCCCTCGTGTGCCGTGCCGGCCTTTAAAGGTGCTCGCGAACAGCACTTGCCCCAACAGTCTGTTAAAGCTACACGTGGAGTAGTTTTGTTGTCTTTGTGGCATTGTAGATTAATGTCCGCATGTGCTTGCGGACTTTATATTTATTTACGTACTGAACAGGCCTGTATTGGATGAGCGGTGGCCCAGTGGGATCTTTGTCTTTGTATTTCATGGACTTAAAAGGAAAAAGCGTACAGGGTGGGCCCAAAAGTCGGGACACAAATGAGGTTATGCCATTTAGTTTTACACTGGCATTCAGCATTGCAATTGTTTATTCTTTAGGTTAATAATATTTTATCTGTTATCATTATGCATTGCTTCTTCTTTTATTCCTCTTCTTGTGGGGGTCACCTCCGATCCGCCGTTTACAAAACTCGACCAACAGCCCCTCATGAAAGTGAGACAACACACTACGATTGATGAACGTTCGAATGTTTCACCAGTATAATCTTGTTTTTAAAAAGGTCCTAAATTCATTTCAAAAGAAAATTCATGCATCATGCATTCATGTGAATGGAAGTCAGTTTGAACGTTTAACATAAATGAAATAACCGTAAGTGATCCGATAAAATACATTTTACCCTAGGCCACTCTGGCGTTTTCGGCGACGTTTTGGGCAATGGACCTTCTTCAGAGCACTTAGAGAGAGGCCAGAGGTAGAGTGGCCACTCTCTGTGCTATGATGAAGGGTCATTACTCGAAACGTCACCTGTTATATACTTTTTTTATTTTCAAGACCACAAAGTGTTATTGACGAATGTGTGCCATTGTTTTATGTATGTATACGTTGTAACACCATCGTAGCGGTACGGCACAGCATGCAAGATAACTTGTTAAATATTTGGCTCCTTATTTTCAACCAATTAAGGAACAATTTGAAAATAATAATAATAGGATTTAACCACATTTTCACCCCTCTGGAATTCACATGGCCTCGTCATCTTGCGGAAGCTAAGCAGGTATGATCCTGGATAGTGCTTCGATGGGTGACCGTCAAACACTGATTGTTATAGGCTGCTCCAACGGTAGTACAGCAACATCTAGTATTGAACTGTACTTCTATGCTTCCCGACTTCAGCCATAACCCGCGCTGACGAACACAATGAAATATCGTCAACGTAACAGCGCATGACCCACAATGCAGCAGTGGCTTGAAAATTAAGGACAACGTAATACATTCTTAATTTAGGAGCTTTCGTGACTGCAGGAATTATTCTTTGGTTCTTTTCGGTTAAGTCACGTCTAAAAATAAAATAATAAATTTATTATTTTATTTTTAGACGTGACTTAACCGAAAAGAACCAAAGAACGTAATACATCCTTTAAAGAGTTTAATGTTGCAGGCAATTTCCCTCTTGCAGTCAATTACTCGTTCCCACTGAGGCAGTGTTTTCTTGGCTTGTTTCCTCGGGAGCTCCATCGGCCGATAACACTTGCAATATGTAGAGGTCGTCAGAGCTTGGACAATTGCTGGCAGCGCCGGCTCGCCTGCGTGGCTGCTGCTGCTGCCGCCTTTCCGCCTGTCCATGACTCATCCTCCCCCTTTCTTTCCCTCTCTACGCGAGCCCGCGAATACTGTGGGTCGTCGACGTCGACGCACTGTTACAATTTGAGATATTATTATTATTAAACATTATTAATGAGGGATGCGGTCAGGTTGTGGAGTGTGCTTGGATACCGTTGCCTGGCGCAGTCCGCGTGTGTGCGAGTTCTACAAATGTATTTTTTTATACACCAAACGCCCAATACAAGTGCTGGGAGTATCTATATAACCTCTTACCACGGCATCTCTCTCCCACTTCAGCAAAAAAAAAAATTGCTGAGGGTTTCCCACCGGATGATGATTCCTTGTGTTGCAATCGAAACGTCGTTATTTATATATATTTTTTATACCTACGTGACTTTACCGAAAGAACCAGAGAGTAAGTACAGGGAGATTATTTCCCTGCAATTTCGTAGGTGTAGAGAACAAACAAGAAAACTGCTATCAATTGAGATGAAACGGTGCTAATTTGGGTTTTGCTTTTCAATGTTTACTCCGTGGGAGGCACAAATATCAACAAAATATGCCCCTGCCGCCCAACGAGTTGTCAATTCAGCCCTTGCCAAGAGCAGCTGACGGAATCACGCTTTAAAAAGAGGACACGGCCTGCCTGACAGGAGGCTGAAATCCATTTGGGCTTAGTGCCATTGGAAAGCAATGAGCCGTCCACACCTTCCAAATTGTTCCACTGGGCGTGCGCAATATGCAACCAGCCCCCCCCCCACCCCGTGTATTCCTGGCTGCCCCCCACAGGTTATTGGCTCTCGAATGCAAAACGTAGGGAGGGGGACTGCATTAGTTCAGGACAATGAGATTTCTCTCAAAGAGGGATTGCGTGCTCCCTCCCTCCATCCCTTTGGACGGCAGCTGTCAAGCCCACCGATGATTTGAAACTTCCCCCCCCCAACCCCCCAAAAAAAAACCGCCGAGGACAAATCGAATGTCAGATATTCCTAACACGTTTTTTTTTAATATATATAAACGAAGGCCGCGAACGACCCGCACCCAAAAATTGAACGTCACCTTCCTTCTTGTGCCTTCGCGAACCTCAATTGGAAACTCCGCGAGACTCGACGTCGCAGCACGAGGTGTGGGTGGAGTGGGGGGGGGCAAAGAACCCACAGAGCCCCCCCCCCCCCCTGACCGCCAAACGCGTCAAAGGCTTAATTTTAAAGAGCCCGCGGCCGGCCCAACAATCCCACATGTTTGTATCCTAGATTTGAAGCTTTCGTGACTGCAAGGATTCATATTCTTAGTTTTTTTTTCGGTAAAGTCACGTAGGTAAAAAATGAAAATTAATAAAAGTAAAATAAAAATAAAATAAAAAATCACGTGCTCTGACGGTTCCACCTGAAGACGGAGGCTTGTGTTGCCTCCGAAACGTCGTGATTTTTTTTATTTTACTTTTATTAATTTTTATTTTTTACCTACGTGACTTTACCGAAAAAAACCTAAGAAGAATGTTTGTATCCATCGCTGCGAGCGAGTGGCACCCATCGTCGCGCTGCTCAGGTGCCGTGGTGAAATATGTATCGACCTGGCAACGTTTCGAATGTTGGCGCCCACGCTCAAGTCAGGGGGCCTCTTGCACGTGACGGCAGTGACCCACGCGTTCGTTCACGTGCGGAACCGGCACACTTTTTTTCGTTTGAAAGTCCTCTTTAACCCTCGTTTACAGTTGTAGCGAGCAGTGTGATGTAGCCATATCGACCACAGTAGAATCCCTCCTGTCCACGACGGTCATTGGTTCGACGAAACCGGCCGTTCAGCGATTCGGTCGTTAAGCGAGTAAAGGGAATACACGTGAAACGCTTCGGTCGTTCCAGTGGCATCGAAAGTTACTTTCCACCCCAAAAACGTACTTTATATGTATACATTGGAGATGAATACGTAAAGATACTAATATTATAAACACATACTATTAAAAGAAACACGGTTAATCAATGTATTCATATTTACTGTACTAACAGCCCGTCGTTAACAGGGGAATGGTCGGTAAGCGAACACATTGGGCTCTATGGAGGCACTACACGACTATACACTACACTATACACTACACTATACTCTACACTACTATACACTACACTATACTCTACACTACACTATATTCTACACTACTATACACTACACTATACACTATTATACACTACACTATACTCTACACTACTATACACTACACTATACTCTACACTACACTATATTCTACACTACTATACACTACACTATACACTATTATACACTATACACTACACTATACTCTACACTACTATACACTACACTATACTCTACACTACTATACATTACACTACTATACACTACACTATACTCTACACTACTATACACTAATGTACACTACATTACTATACACTACACTACTATATATTACACTACCATACACTACACTCTACACTACACATTGGGCTCTATGGAGGCACTACACTATACACTACACTACCATACACTACACTACACACTACACATTGGGCTCTACGGAGGCATTACAATACTATACTACACTATACACTACACATTGGGCTCGATGGAGGCCCGTCGTTAAGTGATTAGTCGTTAACAGGGGTGCTCGTTGAGAGGGGTTCTACTCTACACTCATTCAGCGTTGTCTGCAGGAAGGGCCGTACCTTTCCCCCACAATCCTGTCTTCCGCTGCGCTCATGTCTCCTCCGCAAGCCCTTCCTTGTTGAACATCGCCTAGCCTCGCCTTCGTTTTTCCTTCCTCTGGGTCTTTTCCCAAATACTCTTCCCCCGATCACTTCCTTCAGCAAGCCGTCCCGTCTCACGAAAGCCTGCCCAGCCATATCTACAGATGCTATGCTATGCAAGAACACCTACGCCTACCCCAAGCCAAAGTGTGCGAGTGTGATCTGGGAATGGAACCTCCATTCCCGGCCCTACTGGCCATCTGTGAAAAAAAAGCTTTATAGCCCATCGGATTCCTCCAATATAAATATTTCGACTCTGATCAATATTCTGCTTTGCCTTATTCAGAAAGCCACGATTGAACCCCCAGGTGAGAAGACCTGCAATATGGCAATGCGCAAGTGATAATAAAAAATCGCGAGAAGTATATTTCAATAATCGTTTGCGTGATGAATAACTGAATAGGCACTCCTCTCTTGGAAGGGAATCAGAATCTTTTTATTTTATACTGGAGGAATCCGATGAGCTACAAAGCTCTTTTACACGAGATGTTCAGTAGCGGCGGGTCAAAACGTGACAACAAAAACACGATAGGAGTACAAAGAACAAGAAAAGTAAGCAAATCACAAACAAACATATAACGTAGTGTATAGTAGTATACACTATATAGTATAGAAGTATACACTATATATTACCTATACGAAAATAAAATAGATGGACTGAGACAGAAACACAAGAACCAGCACTTGAAACATCCGAGTTTTTTTACTATTTTATATATTGTTTTGCTGTAAACGCAAATTTTCCCGTTTGTAAATAATTTACTGGTTGATGTAGAATCTGTCATCGTGACGTCTTCAATGGCAAAAGATAATTTACAACAACCTGAAGGCCTACCTACGTTTTTGTAAACTCAAGGTTGATTTTCCCCAATCGAACAAAAAAAAACACCTTTTAAGGTTACAAATTGAATCGTGGAACATTCACAAAGAAAACGGGACACCGAAAAAGCGTGCAAATAGGCGAGGACGCCGCACACAATTGGAAGCACAGACATCAAGAGGAGTGACATTGGATCGAGTAACAATTTAGAGACGTCATATTGACTTGAGAAAAAAAAAGTTAATGGGGGGCTTGGGCACGACAGATAGCCGGAAGGGATGATGACCGATGGTACACACCCGATGACAGAGTGGCAGCGAAAGACGTAAAACCTGCCCGAGAGATGACCCCCGTGGAAATGGAGTGATGATGAGGTTGGTTCACGCGCAAGGAGATGGATTGGCGCGTCGAAATACCACGGCGATGTCTTGGGGACGCTATCATCCAGCAGTGCACAAATTACGGCTGTTGATTTTATTAATTGACGTCATTCATAGCACTGCTATATTGTTATACTTCCTAAGTGTTTAAGTGCTTAATTTTACGACGAGATTAAAGTAACATCGGGAATATCAGAAATGACCAACTATTCACTCACGTTCGTTTTAATTGATTACCTTTTAACCCGACAGGCCATTAGGAACAATATCATATCAATTAAGAGGCAACTCAAAATCATATTAATCTTCTTTTGTAGATACAATCCGAAGCTGTGTATCTCTGGCTATTCAACAATATGCGTTTAATACCATTGGAACCTCATTTGCCAGTAGCAGAATAAAAGTTTTTTACCCTTTTATCTGGCAACAAAACTGACACCTTTTTTTACAAGGAGTCATGTTTGCATTGACCACAATACCTGCGGTCGGAATGCAAACAAAAAACACAACTCTGATAATGTATGCACTGTCCTTGAAATTGATTGGTCCACACCCGAGACAACTTTTCTCAAGAGCCTAGTCTCACATGGTGTTGGACCAGATGACGCCAAAACACCATGTGAGACTAGGCTCTATGAAAAGCTCTCGGGTGTGGACCAATCAATTTCAAGGACAGTGCATACATTATCAGAGTTGTGTTTTTTTGTATTCCGACCGCAGGTATTGTGGTCAATGCAAACATGACTCCTTGTAAAAAAAGGTGTCAGTTTTGTTGCCAGATAAAAGGGTAAAAAAACAATTATAATATGCGTTTAAAGTTTTTACAATGAAAGTCTTCAGAGTCTCAGTCAAGGACTCCATCAAAAGCGCTGCGGTAACGCCAACGCATTGGCCTCGTCAATAAACCACATGGGGTGACGACACAGTGACACCATGACACTTGACTTTACTTAATTTTTTCTCTCAAACATACAGAAGGAACATAAAACTTCATGATCTTGCATTGGTGGCAACGGCTGTCGGACTCACCGTACTTGGAACTGTCACTGGGAGAGTCGTCGGGGGATATCGCGACGAAATATTGTCGCGACAAACCCAATTTGTGTTCCGATATCCCCTGGAACAGGTCGCGGGCCCGATTCACTTGGCCGCAGCCAATCCGCTTGACGTTAAGAGCGTCACGTGGTCAGGAAATGTGTCGTCATAGTGCCACGAGGAGGCCAATAGGTTCCAGTGGACAGCAAGTCCTCGGAATACCCCATTATGAATGTTGAACTTCTTTCGCACCGTATGTAGCCAACGGTGCAAATCAGCCAACCATGCTTATTATTTCCATGACGCCAAGTGTAGTCCGTTTGCAGCTTGTAATGTTATTTGTATTGTTTTACATTATAAAAATATTGAAAGCAACACAAAAGGCAGAACAAAAAAACCCACTCAAAACATTAACCAAGGTTCGATTCCTGACCACAGCTAATATCAGCAGCGATATCCTAGTTGAACGGTGGGTCCTCTCCACAACATCAACCTACACTCATCAGTGTGCTGGTGAACAATCCAACAACCCCCACGACTGCACAGCATGGGGAGGTCTTCATCCAGCAGTTCACAAACACAGGCCTGCAATTTATTACTTTTCAATACACCGCCGCACAGAGCATATACGGGCATGTGCGCGTACTGCACTCGCATACACGCCTATTAATCAGAGTACATTATTCGGTTACAATCATTTCTACTGTAGATGCACACTTCTTTACAAATGTAGACATTAATAGGCCGTACAAAATCACATTATAGTACCGTATTCACAATACAGTGCAGTACACACACAGCTAACATCCCCTGTATAGCCTTTAACGGCCCGTTTGGGGCAAGGGCTGTTCACAAGCACCTACGAAGGCAGGCATGGTACACAAGCGGGTGGTGTGGCCAGCACCATGCCCCACTGCCTTTGCATAAAGGAACTTCTTTCGCACCGTACGTAGCCAACCGTGCTAATCTGATGTGTGGGGGAAGCCCAATGCTCATGCTTACACACCATACCAGGTACTCATTTAAGGCCGAGTCGACCTAGGGGAAGCCCAGGAACGGTTCAGATATACGCCAATGATGTTCGCCACGAAGCAGGAATCGAACTCTGGTCAACTGGCCCCGCAGCGCAGCGCGCCAACGACTACGCTATCACTCATCGGCACACGCGCAGCACACAAAAAGCCAACGCCGCTATCATCGCAACAAATGTCTTTCAAGTTGCGTTTTCCACAAGGTCCAACTAGTTCCTAGAGCGTCTCATTGTAAGCGACCTTTACCGGTTATTTATTGCAATCAACAAGAATCGCCGCTGTAAAAGTAAATTCCGTACTATTTTACAAATCTGTACACATTGGCGATTGATGGAGTCAAAGGTGATCGGGTTTTGTTTGGTTAAATTTAATCATTCGCAGGAAGCGAGACTGACCGGTGGAAAATCTATGGCCCGAGTGATGACGCATGTATATAAACCACCAAGGGTTTAACTTTAGGAATGGAATCTGATCATTTCACAAGATAAACCCGCTGAAATAACCTACGTCATGTATGTTGAACATCTTTCGCACCGTACGTAGCCAAACGTGCTAATCGGAGGTGCGGTGTTATAACATGAAGCAAGATGCGACCAAGAAAATAAACGGGCTTTTATATTGTCGATATGATGAAAAAAACCCCCATAAATTAACAAATATAGACAAGCACCCAGTCATCGCCTTCAAGACATTACAGCTGTGATTTATGGACGAAAGTGACATCACAATGACATCATGACGCACCGGATCACCATGAAAAATTATCAACCACTTCCGAGACTTTGATGTCACGCAGCCAGTGACACAAGAGATTGTATGCATCGTATACCTACAAGATTCACAAGAGGAGATTTCTTTTCTGGGGTGCACCTAACTCTAAAAAAAAAGAAACAGCATCCGTCAGCGTGAAGCCCCGTTAAATAATTGAGTCGCTCTCCCTCGCCGCCCTATACGGGCGCTTGTCACCCCACGTGTGGAGCAAAAGACCGTGGGCGGTGTCCAGGCCGGTTACTCCTCTCCCGCCGGAATGTTCTCCTCGATCCTCTTGAGGAACTTGAGGCGGATCTCCGTGCTGCCGTCGCCTTTGAGGGAGTCCTGAACGAACCGCACGTCCACCGCCATCTGCACCTGCAGCCGACGCGAGCGGAGCAGAGCGACGGCGGCGCAAGCCGCGAGTTGAGCTTCCCATCGGCGAGTGCCGTCGCTGTTACGGCAAACGTCGGTTCGTCAGCAAGCAAACTCTGGGGACCGTTTCGTTTATTTACCCGGGAGAGCTTCATCGAGTCTCAAGGCTCTTTTCACGAATGTATGTTGAACTTCTCTCGCAGCTACGTCGCAACCGTGCTGGATGTATGTTTAACTTATTTCGTACCGTACGTAGCCAACCATGCTTATCAGAGGTGCGGGGGAAGGACAACAAACTAAACACAAAAAGCAGTTCTAAGGAGGTGAGATTTCAATCTACGTTTAAAAGTGCATAGCTCCAGTGGCTTCCTGATATCGCAAGGAAGAGCGTTCCAGACGGCTGCACAAGCGCATCTGGTGGGAGTGCCACTGTTAACTTCCCCACACAGCGAAAGACATTTTACTAACCCTGGATGAATGATGGGCTCCGTGAAGACCCCCAACTGGGACATGAACTCGCAACCTTCTGATTGATAGCTGCAACTCTAAAATAATATACACTCAGTGTGCCTTGCGCCACTATTTTTTTTAAACGCTTGAAATAACATTCACGTTGAGAATCACTCATCATTCAACACGTGAGAGAAACGACCACTTTCTGGCTGTGCCCATTTCCCACTCCTGACCTCCCCATTGAGACGACGCATCCGTGCATCAACGAGGTGACCGCCGTCCAACCAAAACTTTCAATTTACATGTCATCAACTCTTACCAGAGTTACTCTAACCCCATATCACAGACAGAGTAGGCAGGTGGACAGAGCGAATGCAATAACGCTTTCAACCTCAGATGGGAAGAGTAAACAATGATTAAGCGGTGGTGGTGCCCGTCTGTAATCCAGCAGTGCGGAGGTGAGGCTTGGCGGCTCACACAAACGTTGCTAAACTCCCTTCCCGTGGGCATCGCGGTGCCATAGCCCGGCTCGCCAGGAGAATGCAGTACAGCAAATGTGGACTCAAACCTGACCCATCTGTATGGGATAGATTGTTTAGCCCTCGCATTCGTGGGTTTTTTTCCAGGTACTCCGGTTTTCCTCCCACGTGTAAACACTCGTGAATTGGCCGATAACATCTTGACATATAGAGGAACGCAGAGCTTTGGCAACGGTTGGCACCGGTTCCTCACCACGTGGCTGCCTCCCTGTCGGTCTGTGGTTCCACACACCACCGAGCCATTTGGGCTCGTCGAGAGCGAGTGACTACGGTGTGGCGGAGCGTTACCGGTTGAAATGAATATCGTTAAATTATGATTTTTGTTAAAATGTGTGAGATACCATCTCCAGGGCTCCGCGCAGCACTCCGCACAGCATGGAGGAGTACACCAGGTTGGAGTGGTTGTCTGGAAGCTCCACAAAGTCCACCAGTGGGTTGGTCTCCAGCAGCAGTGAGAACTCATCACCAGCTGGGCTCCAGTTGGTCACAGTCGGAGTCACACCCAAGTAAATTTTAAAAGCCGTCTGCAGAGAAAAAAATACTTATGACGAAATGTGATTTTTTTTAAACAAAACTATGCTTTGGTTAAGGTAAGTTTGAACCAAATTCATAATGAATTACTAAGTAAAAACGAATCACCGAAGAGGGTTTTTCGACCAATTTAATTTCCCCGACATAATTTTGCTCATTGTAAAAACAATACATATTGTAATATCAGAGGAGTGGTGGTGCAGTGGTTAGCGCACTGTGCTATGAGCCCAGTGACCCGAGCATGATTTATTGCCACAGCTAATGTCAGTGAAGAGTGATAACTGGGGCTGATCCTGGGCCCAATCTTCAACCTTCACCAAGCAGCACGGTGAAGTACGGTCAAAATCAGTCCTCGTGACCGGCACGGCATGGAGAGGCCTTCATCAATTAGCCAGCAGTGGAATGACAAAGGGCTGTAAATGTTAAATTCAGGGAAATTGCAAAATGTAGATATTAAAAAATCAATATTAACAGTTAAACTGTTTTGTAACGTGGTGAGAGATGGGCTAAGGTATATCAATGTGGGAACATGGAAATTAAAACACCTGCCATAAACCGCTCATTAAATATGCATTTGCATCGAAATTACAATGCATACATTACATGTAGACATTTAGTCATGTGACAAGAGAAAAACTGGATCAGACACGTGGAATTGTTCAGTTATTAACCAGCAAAAGTATTAATGCTCTGAGCTGTAAAATGTAATTTCACTCTCTGTCATAATGAACGAGCATACAGACTTGCTAACAGGATTATGCCCCCAATACAAGACCCAAGATCAACTCATTAGCCTGTCAGATTCGCTTATTTATCCTTCCACTGCTTCACGTCAAGGCTGCCTCAAGAGCCCATTAGACCATTCACTGTAATAAGCAAGCCTTCAGACGGGTCTGCTCGGGTCAACGACTCTGAAAATATTTCCCCACCCACTGTGATCCATGTTGGTGGATCTCAACGGACTCCACAATCCGCCAACAATTACTTCGATTTAACCCCCGTGATATACAATAACCCAAAAGTACTGACACCATCTATGGGCACAAGTTATTATTTTATTCATGTATGAATTCATAAAGCGGCCATTTCTACTTGCCATCAGCCGCAACTAAAACTATTGCATGCTCATGTTAGCATTTCTTCTGATTTGTCCTGAGATCCACGTAAAAACCTTTTGCAATCCACCTGTGTGTATGTATGTTGAAATTCTTGCGCACAGAACGTAGCCAACCGTGCTCATCGGAGGTACGATCCATGTATTGATCACCACTGGAGTACAGCACACGCATACGCTGCACTGCAGCGCAGTTACACGACACTCACCTTATCTCTCCTGGCATTATCCTGCGGGGGAGACGGTAGTGGACGAGAGGTGTTCTATTGTGTATACCAATTCTCATAAACAAACAAGAAAATCAATTTCCCACCTTGGCTATGACATCAGCCGTTTCCCGGAAATCGTTACACCGGCCAATGTTAGAGCGGGCCAGAAAGTCCTCGATGATCCGAACACCAATGTTGTAACCCCTGGGGAGATGTTGGATGAAAGCCGACACAAGGTATTCACACAAATAGTAAACACCACTGATGCTACACATCGATATATTTTAATAGGCACAGAGCGAGAAACTTCATTGATGAACAAAGCAATATGCCAATATGAACTACGTATGTATGTTGAATTTAAAGTCACAGAGATAGGTACAAATTAATAAAAATAATAAATATTAAATAAACAAAAAACTACGACGTTTTCGATTCCAACACAAGCGATCCTGATGACGAATGCTAACCTAAGCATGCTTATATTCTTGGTTCTTTCGGTAAAGTCACGTAGAAGGGACATTTTCTTGCTGTAGTTTTCACACCTGGTGATGATTGCTTGTGTTGCAATCGAAACGTCGTGAGAATTTTTATTATGTTTTATTTGTATTATTTTATTATTTCCCTTCTACGTGACTTTACCGAAAGTCCCAAAGAATATTAATTCCTGCAGTCACGAAAGCTTTAAGTCACGATTCATGTTGAATTTCATTCGCACCATATGTAGCCAAGCGTGCCAATCGGAGGTGAATGAAGGAACACCGAAGGCAGAGGATAATCATTTGCATTTATACGGCACTAAACTGCCTCGGCAACTTTAAATGCCCTACATCACAAGCACAGAGTGAGATAATAACAGGAGGAGAGGTAGGGGAGGGGGTAGGTCCATGGAGAATCTCGAAGAAATGCCAGTGCGATCTTGAAACTGATCCACGACTGGATTGGGAGCTAGTGGAGCGATTGCAGCATCGGGAATGACGTGGTCTCTTTTACGGGTGTGGATCAGAATCTTGACAGCGGAATGCTGGATCATCCCGAGTGCACAGATGAAGGACTTTGGCCAGGCTGTAGGTAAAACTTGCAACAGTCTTGTCAGGATGTGACGAATGCCCGGAGGATGAGGATCTCAGCGGTGGCTGGAGTCAGAGTCGGATACATTTTTTGTTCGACTGGAAGACTCCAATGAGCTATGAAGCTCTTTTGCACAGATGTCCAGTAAAAGAGTGAGGAAATGTGGAATGCAGGAGATGTTCCACGACGCAATACATGGGAGGCATGGTATACATAATAAAAGATGGGGTTTTGTCAGGTCGTGGGTGACAGCAGCAGCAGTCTTGAGAACGAAGGGAACGTTGCCGGATGAGGAAGCAGCAATGGCAAAGCTGGTAATGTATTGGGTCAAGTTGGAAAAGCAGTGAGGAAATTGACTTTGTGAGGTTGGAGATAATTGTAGTAATGTTGTTCATGGGCACGGACTGAGGGATGTCAAGGGCTGGTGGTGGTGTTGGTGACACAGAGGGAACAGATAACAAGAGGACCAAAATTAGAGAAATAGCAGGCAAGTTGTTGACATTTAAACTGACAGGGCAGTGGAGGAAGCCGGGTTCCAGGGATGCAGGAGGGATTAAACACCACCAGCAATCAGAGTAGAGTATACTTTAATTTGGAATTTTCCAGAGCTGACGAATGTGAATTGATGTAGGCCTACATATTACAGTCGACATCTGTAAATTCACCTCGGTTATGATACGGTGGTGATTGTTTCAAGGAAGGCATAAGTGAAAATCAAACAGTTCTTATCTTGTAGATATGGAGATAGGCAGTGCAATGCTGGCCGTCCAACATGAGTTTAAAGCTTTACTCGACAGAAAATCTAATTAAATCAGCCAGGTGCACGACAGAATTTTCACTTTGGAATCACTCCCGTATTTTTATACATGACTCCAGTAAGATCATTACACTGTTCCTGACCATACCTTAAAATATTTTTTTTCTCTCCCATGAATGAGGCTAATCGTTAATTTGGACCACTATGGAAAAGCAGAGCCTCAGTATGTTTTGACGAAAAGCTAATTTGTTGGCGTTTGCATTGCGTCTTTCTTGAAGGTTATCCAGGACTGCTTTGCGCTCTATACGGAAACACTCACATCTTGTCCAGCTGCTTGTTGACGTCCTCATCATTCTCATAGTCCTTGCAGAGCTGAGTCACCAGTGCTCCATATGTGAGAGAGAACAGCTCTGAACTCTGCTTACAGCACAAATATATACACACACACACACAAGATTCTCCGTTAAGCATCAGAGACCATCATTCTGCGGCAAAATCCAAGGGCACTCATACATAGGCGTGCGCAGGGACGTGTGATAGAATAATATAAGGATCTATTATGCCCAGTGCGGCACATGAGGAGGAAATGAAGCCAGCGCTATGCATGGCTGGCGTTGTTTTCACCTCTGCCGATGTTTACACATCACATGAGGCACTCTCTTAAGGCCGTGTCAACCCAAGAGAGGATCGGGCCGAGTGCACGAGCCACTTCTAGTCATCGTCCAGAATGGAACCCAGGTTGACAGGATCGCATATTTGTGTGCAAGCCACTGTGTCGTCACCAAACACACGCATCTTTTTTTTTTTTTACCAGATTTCAACGCTTACCCAGTTCTGACCCAAATGGTGAGCTTTTCAAAATATTTGGTGCTTGGGCAATGGGGAGATGTGACATAATCATTGACAAATTGGTTTGGTGGTAGAGCCTTGATTTGAAAAAAAAAATCACGTTCAACTTAACAAAATATTTGAATGCAATACACCAGTAAATGTAGAGGCTCTACGTGGCATAGGCTTTAACTTGAAAATATAGTTGAGGGCTTCCGTCAATGCAGGTGGTGTCAAGATTGCTTGAAACTTGTAAATTAGCGGCATTTAGGTTTTGTCAATTTGAAGGTGCGACTTCTGTCATTTAAACACGTCGGTTCGTCATATAGTCGTATAAATGTGTTAATTTGTAGCGTTGTTTTGTCCACTCGTTATGACTTCCCAATATATTTCACTGTATGCCTTGGTTCAGCAAAAAAATTCTAATTTACACGTGAGATGTGTTATTCAAAAACCTCAATGTATAAAATGACCTTTCTTGTGACAGTGAGGAGGTGTATACCATTAATGGTCACATAAACTAAATAAAAACGCCTCGGTAGACCATTCCTCTTTGAATGGCAAGATGTGCAAATAACGAAAATGCACCACGCTCAATTCAATGGACCTGAAACGTTTCAAATTGAGCTCAGAGACATTCTGCAATGCAATTGAGAGCCGCTGGTACGTGGGCGTGCTCAGGGACGTGTTATAATGATGCTGCCTGTGCAAGAATTATCAGTGTTGGTGTGATATTGTTTCATGTCTTCACATGTTTAACACATTCCACACAAATAGGCATACGCGGCAACGGAACATTGGGTATGTGGCGAGCACTGAAATACTGTATGGAGTTTATGAAGTTTAGACTTCATAATGTATGAAGTTTAGACTTCATTTAGTAGGATGGGGGGCCACGGTGGTGAGATGTTAACTACCTCGCCTGGTATGCAGGAGGTCGTGGGTTCGATCCCGATCCTGACGCCTGTATATTTGGGGTTTGCATGTTTTCCCTGTGATCGCGTGGATTTTTCTCCAGGTCCTCCAGTTTTGTTCCCTCCACATTTAGAAACGTGCATTTAGAGTATTTGGCTGCTATGAATTTCCAGGTCGCTTCTGAAAAAAAGCTATACAGCTCAGTGAGTCTTACCTGGAAAAATAAAAACAGTGTATTTTTTTTTATATATATAATTTTTACAGAATGTCAATTTGGTAAAGTGCTTGGTTCACAACTGGCAGGTTTCAATTTCAGGGATCAACTCAGCCTATCATTCCATCGAAGATTATTAAGTCCCACTTTTTGGGAACACAGAATTCCATTTTTTTTGGCTATCTGCGAATCGCATAGGGAACTCTACCCGACTGCATGGAGAAAAAGAAAGTAATTAGATTAAGCGATGAAGAAGAATGTGATGCGAGAGAGTGATGAAGTAAAATGATAAGATAAATAATTATCTTGGGCCAGACCAGATTTCAGATAAAGTTTAAATTATTTGGTATAGCCCTGTGAGCCATTCGGCTCTTGAGATATCGGTACCACCCAAGGTGGCAACGCTTCAATGGTGCCATTTTATTTGTTACACCAACAGAAGTAGAATAATACGCGATAACCTTTCCAAATGAGCAGCTGTTTAATTTTTCTCGCAGGAAACCTGTTTTTGCACCTATCGCAATCACGCCCATTTGCCCGGATGTTACAAATAAAACATTCCAATACCTCTGCTGTTAATTAAGACAATAAATAATTTACAAAATGGATGGTTGTCTACAAGGCATGCATTTCATACATATTATTGCATTTATTCACGCTTGTTCTTCAATTTAAGTGACTTAGTTAAGTTTGGAATAGATTGGCGCTATCTCTTTTCCTTCTGTTTCTAGCAGCTTGTTTGCTCATGATCACTTACTGGCAGGTGACGTGGTGGTTCTGTATTATTTCTGTTCAGTAAAGATATCTAAAGTGCTAACTTTACCCTCAATGTATTGTTAATGTACCTGTTAAGATGATTAGTTAAGGCCAGCTACGACAGGCAAAAATATTATTTTTTGTTCAGTTTGTCAATTTTTATATATTTTTTTATATTTTGCTTCTATTAATTGCAAACTTTCATAAAATGCACACAATAATTACCAATAACTTTGTTATGGGCCCATGAACTAAAAGTGATGGGATAAAGCGATGATGTGCAGCATCATCATAATTTAAGGTGAGTTCACTGATAAACATTAATTTAATAACTTAATATATATTTACTTCATGTTTATGATAACCAATGTTTATGTTGTTGTGTTGTTACGATCATTTTTATGTATTTAAGAGTTTATGTATTTATTCAAGGTACTTATTGAAAAGAAACCCCATGTACACACCACTGATGGAGACTTGATGTCATGCGCTGATTGGCCTGGCCTCAGGAATAATGGTCTGAACCGCATATGGTCCAAAATTGAGTCTACCAGTGCGGTATTTGTCAGTTTTGCGGTATGGTGCGGAGGCCTGGACATTGCTTCAGGCCGATTTGGATCGGCTGCCCGCCCCTTCCACATGCGTTGCCAAAGACGCCTTCTTGGCATCGGATGGTTCGACTTTGTCAGAAATGTCACCATTGCATCTGCGACTAGTTTCTCAGCTACTGAAAGATTAGTACGAAGGAGATGGCAGTCACTTTTTGGACACGTCGTCCCCTCTTGATGCGCAAACTTCGGCAAATTGCGCACTTCAGTTGGCGGTCGATGTTCGAGGTGGACTGCGACCCTCAAAGGAATTGCGCCACCCCAGTGATCCATGGATCAAACAAATCACTCGATGGCAGCCAAGAGCAGTTCATGCGAACACTGTCGGAAGAGGTCACACGTTTAGCGCAACAGCCCTTCGCTGACTATGCGCGATGAATGAATGATAAAAAAAAAGGTATTCATAGGCCAATATCATTACCCACGAAATTTGCTATTCACGAACACCTCCGGAACGTATCCCTCACGAATAACGAGGCAATACTGTAGCATGGTTGGCTACATACGGTGCAAAAGAAGTTCAACATACATACATTGGTTGGTTGCCCTATGAGAGACCAGCCTTCATCATGGTGAAGTGGAATTTCCACCACTGACTGAGGGCTGCTAATGGGAGATGAGTACCTCCCCATTTGGTGATTTCAGCAGGGAGCCACTTTGAACTTGACCGTCAGTGTGAAAGGACTGTGTTTGTGGAATAGACCAGACACCAGTGAAAACAATCAAAAAGCATTGCAATATTCAAACGTGAAGTCACTAGTGATCCCCAAAATCCCACACTGTACTATCTTCACAGAATGGAATTTGGTTAATTTCAGTCTATACCATGACGTTTTTTATTCATGCCGATTAAACGCCCACCCTTTGAAAATAATATTTAGTTTTTCATTACCTTCAAGTGACATTAGCACCAGTTGTCATAGATGCAGCAATGTAACCTTCCAAATGAAACTGAAAATAGTTTACTGAGATCCAGCTGCATTTTAATGCTTAACAAATCCAATTTGTATTTATAAACATATTGGAAATCAATGCACTCCATTAATTGATACCAGTGTGTTAAAAGCAGTGTATTGGCTCACTGAGATATATTAGAATGCAATTAACTCACAAAGGTTGCACGTTCAAATCCCAGTTGTGGGATTGACCCAGGCCATCATCTCTGAGGATTTATAAAATAAGTAAAATATTGTAATGAGTCACCAGGAGTCATCCTACAGAATCAGTGGCCCCTACCACAAATAATTTGGCATTTAAGCATCGCCCAGTTACTCATTGGCAGTTTCACAAATTCAGAAACCTCACAGTCAAACATTAAAAAATCATCCTAATTCCTATAAAAACAAACGGGAAGGGGGACAATTTCTAAATGGCATCATCATTATCAGCCATGAGCTATCCACTGCTGCGAATTATGCCAAGTAAAAATTACTTCACGAGTAGACGAATGACGACCGACAACTTTGAGGTGTCTGAAATATGTCAAAATCGTGGAACTCGCCTCGTTTGCAGCAGGGATCACCTTTTTTAATTTGTATTTTACGATAACGCAGAGGTGTACTCATCCCCAAACCAAACAGTCCCATGACCAACTGGACAGGCCTTTATTCTTAGGTTTTTTCGGTAAAGTCACATAGGTAAAAACATTAAAATTAATAAAAGTGAAGTATTGGAAAATGACGGCAGGAAACTCCTTGACGGGAACACACTTCTTTTATTAAATCTTGACTTGTAACAATACAACGCGTGGCCTCTCTTCTTCACAATGCGCTTCTCTTGACTCTGGATTCTGTGCTGCCGGCTCTCTGTGCCTCGTGTAGACTCCGCGCCTCGGCTACACTCCTCTCTCGCCTCGTGTAGACTCTGCGCCTCTGCTACACTCTCCACTCGCCTCGTGTAGACTTTGCATCTCTCTCTCTGGCTACACCGTATGCATACTCGGCTCGTGTAGACCTTCCTCTCTCGCTGGCTACACCGTATGCATACTCGGCTCGTGTAGACCGTTCTCTCTCGCTGGCTACACACTATACATTACTCAGCTCGTGTAGACCGTTCTCTCTCGCTGGCTACACACTATACATTACTCAGCTCGTGTAGACCGTTCTCTCTCGCTGGCTACACACTATACATTACTCAGCTCGTGTAGACCGTTCTCTCTCGCTGGCTACACACTATACCTTACTCTCCTCTACTCTCCATTACTCTCCTCTCCGGGCTCTATCTCTGCACCTTCGTCTTCATTCTTAGATGGTTCCACTTCTGCCCCTGCTCCTCTGTGCATCACCTTATATACCCCTTCTTCCCGGGAGACGGAGCGGATGCGGACCTCAACGTCGGCACCGCTCCTCAGTTACCCAATCCCCACGCGCTATCCCTACGATCCGGTTCCGCTCAGCGCGTGTTTCCACTCCCCGACCAATCACACCGCGCTGCTACCCGATCACTCCCTCTGCGCGCGTCACCGGCACACAGCCAATCAGCAGCACTACCCCCACCCGCGCACTGACGCCTGCTCCTCCCCGTCAGCGCGCGTCACCACACACACACCCGTACATACGCGCTGGCACACGACATATACACCCAGCGCGTATCACCACTACATCACCCCCTCCCACATAGCTCGCAGCCGGCCCGGCTGCTAACAACAACCAACCGCGACGATAAAACGACAACCAACAAAAAAAAACCCCGTAACCCCCCGAGTGTGCCCCGTAACATAACACAACAACAACAACAACAACAAGAATAACTATGTACAGATTGACAATGAACCCGAAAAGTCAACAATAACACGATACGAGCAAATTCGAAACGAACGCGCCCCACGTCCCTGCGACTACACGCAGTGACGAGGCGCTCCAACTGCCCCGACTCCGCACGAGGCAGGTCATGCAAAGTAGCACGACCTGGCGCGAGTCCGTCTGGCTGGTCCATCGTATGGGGCGGGACACTGACGACCGTCCGGCGGTTCCGGCTGCTCCAGACGGCGCGGAACGGGCCTGAAAGGGCCGGCCCCGCCGCGGAGATCCGGCCGCCGGTGATCGGCAGCTGTCAGTTCCGAGACACCTGGGAGCAGATCAGGCGAAAATACGTGTGGATCAGGCAGAGACATTTCCCCCTCTGGGTCGCCGGTCACGTCACACGCCCGGCCATCACGACACAAGGGGAGGCCATATGGAGGCGAGAACGGTTTCAGTCGGGAGGGGTGAACGTACCACCGGCGCTTTCCCCACTTTATCTGAACGCACTGGGGCCGTGCAACGCGCACGACCTCCACGGGTCCCCTCCACGGTCTCAACAATTTAGGCGACGTAGCCAAGGGTGCCTGAGGGCAATGCAGCCAGGCCCTGTCACCTGGTTTCCATTCGTGCATGGACACCTTCCGTGCCCGCAACCGTTCATTAGCAATTTGGCGAGCCCGCGAATTAAGCCGCGCGGCCTCCCTCGCCTCTGTCAGCTTGTGAATATTAAACTTAATATGTTCTGCCAAATTAGAATTAGTTCGTGGAGCGGACAGGCCAAGTTGCGTTTCTATTGGCGGGTCAGCTTCCCGACCGTACATCAAATAGAATGGGGAAAACCCCGTAGCTGCATGGGGGGCCATTCTATACGCGGCAAGGACTCCCGGGACCTGCAGGTCCCAATCTACATGTGCCTCGCACACCTGCTGGCACAGCATGGAAGTCAAGGTTTTGTGGAGTCTCTCCACCATCCCGTCAGTCTGCGGGTGGTACGGGGAGGTACGCACCTTCTTGGTACCCAACAGATCGCACACCTCTTGCAACAATTTACTCGAAAAATTTTTACCTTGGTCGGTCAGCAGGCGTTCGGGAGCCCCCTTGTCCAGGACATAGCCCTGGACGAAGGCATCCGTCACAGCCGCTGCCGACTGGTTAGCGAGAGGCCACGCCATAGGCCATCGGGTAAAGTATTCGACCCCCACTAACAAATATTTATTCCCTCTCGGCGTGACTGGGAAGGGCCCCAAAATATCGAGTGCAACGAGCTCGTTGGTACGCGAGACCTGAATAGATTGCAGCGGTGGATTAGCTGCCACGGCCGGTGGTTTACGCCTGGCGCACTCAACGCACCCCTTCAGAATATGCACCACATCACTTCCCATTCCCGGCCAGTAATAGTCACGCTGAAGCAGGGCAAGCGTCTTGTTAACTCCCAAGTGCAAGAGGCGTTCGTGTGCCGCCAAGAGAACCCTCCCCCTCACAGCGGAAGGCACCACGAGTGCGTTCCGCCGGGACAAACTGTCCCATTTCAATAACACGCCCCGCTCAAGTACATAGGAGCCGGTACGCTCCTGGTCCCCCTCGGGACCCCCAACCTTGCGGCGCAATGCTAGCAGCGAGCTGTCCGCCATCTGGAGGCGGCCCCATTCGCTGAGCGACAGCGAGAGCAGCGAGTCCCGACCCTGAGAGGCAGTGGAATCATCCCCGATCGGTGCGCCCGCTGTCGCAGCCAGTGCCCCCATCTCCCCCGCAAGCGTCGGTTTACAGCGCGCCGATCCCGACAAACACGCGCATTCATCACAAGGCAACAACCGCGACAAGCAATCGGCATTCGTGTGTCGCAACCCCTTACGGTACGTAGTCGTAAACTGATAGTCCTGGAGGACTTCCAACCAACGCGACAACTGGCCCGAGGGCTGGGCGACCCTCAATGAATACTGTAGCGCCGCGTGGTCCGTTCTGACTGTAAAGTGACGACCATAAAGATATGGCCTAAACTGCTGCACAAAAAAAACAATGGCAAGCAGCTCGCGACGGGTGACACAGTAGCGCTGCTCCGCCGGAGACAACACCCTACTACCGTAGGCGACAACTCTTTCGACACCCCCAACGACTTGGGATAGCACCCCCCCAATGCCCGTGTTGCTAGCATCCGTGTCCAGCAAAAAGGGACTGGCAAAATCGGGATAACACAAGGGTGGGGCACCCACCAAGGCGTCCCGGAGGGAGCGAAACGCGGCCTCCTCCTCCGGTCCCCATTTGAACTTCACTCCCTTCGCCGTTAGAGCGTGCAAGGGTTTTGCAATAGTGGCGAAGTGCTCAACGAACCGCCGATAATAAGAAGCAAACCCGATGAAACTACGCACGTCGGAAACGGACGTAGGTGTCGGCCACGAACCGACACAATCCGTCTTCGCGGGATCGGTGGAGATCCCCGAAGAATCGACAATGTGACCCAAGTATCTAACGGACCTACGAAGGAGGTGACATTTGGCCGGTTTAAATTTCAACTTAGCCGATCGCATTCGCAAGAACACCCCTCTCAATCGCCGGAGGTGTTCCTCAAACGTTTTACTGAAAACAATGACATCGTCCATATAAATCAAGCATGTATCCCACTGCAAGCCCGACAAAACCAGCTCCATAAGTCGCTGAAACGTCGCTGGAGAGGAGTGAAGTCCCATGGGTAACCGGTTAAACTGGAACAGCCCCCCTGGAGTCCGAAATGCTGTCTTAGGTTTCGACTCTTCGTCGAGCGGCAACTGCCAAAACCCCGATAACAAATCAAGAGTCGAAAAATATCGCGCACCAGACAATGCATCGAGGGACTCATCCATCCTGGGGAGCGGATACGCGTCAGCCACAGAGATCTTATTCAGGCGACGGAAATCAACGCAGAATCGCAGGGACCCGTCCTGCTTCTTAACCAGCACAATAGGCGCTCCCCACGGGCTAGAGGAGGGCGAAATAATATCGGCTTCTAGCATATCGTTAACAGCCGACTGAACATGTTCATTCTCCACGGGACTCAGTCGGAAGGGATTTAGCCTGACCGGCGCCGCATCGCCCGTTTCAATGTGATGGTGCAACAAATCCGTGCACCCAATGTCATACTTATGTTTACTGAATACATCAGAGAATTCAATGAGCAACTCGCGCAGCGCACCCAACTGCGCCGCCGACAAATCGTCCGAGGCGGCACATAACGAATGGACCCACTCAAGGTCTTCCCTTGGCTCAACGTTCCGCGCGGGGCTCGAGCCCACCTGCGCAACCAACCCATCATCCCCAGGGACCTGCGCCGCGTGAGCCAGCACGGTGCCCTGCGGAATGACAGCTGGTCGCGACCCCGCGTTCAAAACCATCACAAACGGATCCCTGTCAGCCCGCACCAAAGTGTGAGCCACCGATAAATCAAGACCCCCGACAGCCTTGTTAGAAGGACCCAAAAGCATACTCTGTCCCGAAGCCTCCCTCACCCATGGTTTCCGCAACCGGAGGGGAATCAACATCTGTGAACCCGGGGGCACTTGCACTGTCTGCGTCGCCACCGCTTGTATCGTAGCGCACGCCGTCCGAATGTCAGTAGGGCCCGTCAAAAATGAAATCCGGCGACCCGATGGCAGTTCAATGCATCGTTGATCGATAAGAATTTTAATGGGCATTTTAGCCAAAAAGTCAGTGCCCAAAAGACACGGAACTGCCAAAGAAGACGAAACGAAAACGGGTCCCGACAATTTGATATCTCCAATGCAAATGGACGCCCTAACCTGACCGATAATGCCCAACGATCCCCCATTAGCGGCGTAAAATGGCACATCCACTGGAAGCAGCGGACGACATTGGACCGGAAGAATATTATAAATGAGGTCCGATATAATAGTTGCCGATGCCCCCGTGTCCACTAACACCCTAATCTCAACCCCATCAATAGATCCCGTAACAACGGACGAACCCGCCGAAGCAGCCACAATTCTATGCCCCAATTCCGCCCATTCAATGTCTCCCTGGTCCCGGCCGAACCCCCCTCGCCGAACCGAATCCCCGAACCTTAACCGGCCCTCCTCCGCCGCAACGCGGCGTCCCATGTGTGCCGAATAAACAGGCCGAGCGTGTGAGGTGCCGCGACTTGCCGGGGATTGTAGAGATGACTTGGGCTCTCGGTCGTCGTCCAGCCGAGCTCCCATGGCGCGCTGCCGCGGAGCGCGGCACCCGGACGCCACGTGGCCCCGGAGGCCGCAGTTATAGCACGTGACGAGGGTCGGAGTAGATCTTGGTTGCTCCGACTTTCGGCCCGATCGCAGAGGCGACCGGGCCCCCGGCCTCCAGTCCCCTGGTCGTCCCGTGGCGAACGCCTCCTCTCGTGGGCTGACGACTTGGGGTTCGGCGACCACCAAACCCGGGGCTGCGACGACAGCAGCGTTGCAACCAACGCCTTGCTTCCGTTGCAGGGCCTCGTGCGCTTGAATACTCGTGGCGACTCTCAAAGAAGAAATATCAATCTCGTCAGCTGTGTTGATAGGGACCCCCAGGTCCTGCGCCAACTTGAGCAGCTGCTCCAAAACCATCGCGTCTTGGCCCTCCTCGTCCATCCGAGGGAACGCAGCATCAGCAAGAGCCAGCAACGCCGTGCGATAGGCCAGCGCGGTCTCCGTGGCCGCTTTCCGTCTTGCGTAGAACTGATGGCGGCACGTAGAGGGAGGCCCGTAGACCCTGGCCAACAAACCCAGCGCATCCTTCAGCGTGGAGCGGTCCGACTTCCGTGCAGCCCTGAAGGCCGCGAGCGCATCGTCGTCCAGCATGGCGGGCAATGCCCGCAGCGCCGTAGCATCGGACCACGCTGACATCTCTTGATGCGCCAAAAACCTTCGCTGAAATTGGCCCCAGTCTCCGCCTTCCGCCTTGAAGGCTGACAACGTGGGCAGGCGCTGCTGAAAAATGAAGTCATCCGCCTCGTGGTTCCTCTCCGCCTGTCCGTCGGTGTCTAAGATGGCGGCTCCAGCAGCAGACGTAAGATGGCGGACCCCCTCGCGCGCTGATGACGTCGATGCGCGCGCTTGGGAACCCACCACCACGTGGCGCTCGCCGTTCCCGCCAAAAGTAGGCCCAGGCGCAATGGCGGGAATCCCCCATTCGTTTTGGCGGGAATCTGCGGGGCGACCTTGTAAAATGTCCCCCACCGTCCCCGCTCCTCCCGACGAGCTGATCTCCGCCAAGATGGACGCGGCGGCGAGCAGCAGCTCCGCCAGTCGGGAGTGCGCCTCACGAAGCCCGGCGTCTGTCCCCGGTCGCTCGGCCGGCGCCGTCGACGGACCCTGCAGCGTGGGCAAGTCCTCTTCCTCACCCCCCGCCACCAGCGGCCCCGAGTCGTCCAGGTCTTCCTCGCGGTCAATCCCGTGGGTCCTACGGGTCTTCCTCGTCTCCATACTTGGAAGCCCGTTTCACTTCTGACGCCAGATGAAGTATTGGAAAATGACGGCAGGAAACTCCTTGACGGGAACACACTTCTTTTATTAAATCTTGACTTGTAACAATACAACGCGTGGCCTCTCTTCTTCACAATGCGCTTCTCTTGACTCTGGATTCTGTGCTGCCGGCTCTCTGTGCCTCGTGTAGACTCCGCGCCTCGGCTACACTCCTCTCTCGCCTCGTGTAGACTCTGCGCCTCTGCTACACTCTCCACTCGCCTCGTGTAGACTTTGCATCTCTCTCTCTGGCTACACCGTATGCATACTCGGCTCGTGTAGACCTTCCTCTCTCGCTGGCTACACCGTATGCATACTCGGCTCGTGTAGACCGTTCTCTCTCGCTGGCTACACACTATACATTACTCAGCTCGTGTAGACCGTTCTCTCTCGCTGGCTACACACTATACATTACTCAGCTCGTGTAGACCGTTCTCTCTCGCTGGCTACACACTATACATTACTCAGCTCGTGTAGACCGTTCTCTCTCGCTGGCTACACACTATACCTTACTCTCCTCTACTCTCCATTACTCTCCTCTCCGGGCTCTATCTCTGCACCTTCGTCTTCATTCTTAGATGGTTCCACTTCTGCCCCTGCTCCTCTGTGCATCACCTTATATACCCCTTCTTCCCGGGAGACGGAGCGGATGCGGACCTCAACGTCGGCACCGCTCCTCAGTTACCCAATCCCCACGCGCTATCCCTACGATCCGGTTCCGCTCAGCGCGTGTTTCCACTCCCCGACCAATCACACCGCGCTGCTACCCGATCACTCCCTCTGCGCGCGTCACCGGCACACAGCCAATCAGCAGCACTACCCCCACCCGCGCACTGACGCCTGCTCCTCCCCGTCAGCGCGCGTCACCACACACACACCCGTACATACGCGCTGGCACACGACATATACACCCAGCGCGTATCACCACTACAAAAGTAAAATAAAATAAAAATCACGACGTTTCGGAGGCAACACAAGCTTCCGTCTTCAGGTGGAACCGTCACAGCCACGACAGCTGTATCAAGTAAATAAATGAGAGATTGCAGGAGCTACCACTCCGTTTATATAATGGTTGGAGAGGGGGGAAGGGCCAAGTACAGCACACTTTTTATTCATATGGTAAGGTGAGGCTTAAGAGGGTGAGCCTTTGTTATGGTTTGTGACAACTAAACATGGTGAACATGGTAAACATGGTACACCTGTAATAGTTGTCTGTCAAATAATAAATAAGATTGGTCAAATAAGTGTAGTTAAATCTTTTTTGCATGGTTAATCACATCTTTCCAATGATTACTCAGTTTGTAACCATCATCACGGTTGAAATTATGTCTGTGTTTGTATATTTGTATGGCTTCGTGTACAAACCTTTGATGGTAGCCAGGAGGTTTGCAGACAACCTTGGTCTCGGAAAAGACAATTTCATGAGAGCCCACCGAGTTGTAGCAATGATCGGCAACGGCCGAAGAATCAGTTCTGCCGTGTTTCAGATCTGACTTGTGCTCGCGGACACGATCAGAAACATGACGTTTCGTTTCTCCAATGTAGCAATCAACACAAATTCAACTCAATTTGTAGACTCCAGGATACTGTAAGTCAGGAACGACATCCTTCACAGATGGAATCAGATCACGGATTTTATGCACTGTACTGAATCGGACTTGGATCTTATGTTTGTTTAGAATTTTGGAGATCTTTTTGGTCACGCCTGCTATGTATGGTAACGTGATAGTTTTGGTCGGAGTTTCATGTGGCTGTTTCTCCCACCACACAGAAACAGCCACATGAAACTCCGACCAAAACTATCACGTTACCATACATAGCAGGCGTGACCAAAAAGATCTCCAAAATTCTAAACAAATATAAGATCCAAGTCCGATTCAGTACAGTGCATAAAATCCGTGATCTGATTCCATCTGTGAAGGATGTCGTTCCTGACTTACAGTATCCTGGAGTCTACAAATTGAGTTGAATTTGTGGTGATTGCTACATTGGAGAAACGAAACGTCATGTTTCTGATCGTGTCCGCGAGCACAAGTCAGATCTGAAACACGGCAGAACTGATTCTTCGGCTGTTGCCGATCATTGCTACAACTCGGTGGGCTCTCATGAAATTATCTTTTCCGAGACCAAGGTTCTCTGCAAACCTCCTGGCTACCATCAAAGGTTTGTACACGAAGCCATACAAATATACAAACACAGACATAATTTCAACCGTGATGATGGTTACAAACTGAGTAATCATTGGAAAGATGTGATTAACCATGCAAAAAAGATTTAACTACACTTATTTGACCAATCTTATTTATTATTTGACAGACAACTATTACAGGTGTACCATGTTTACCATGTTCACCATGTTTAGTTGTCACAAACCATAACAAAGGCTCACCCTCTTAAGCCTCACCTTACCATATGAATAAAAAGTGTGCTGTACTTGGCCCTTCCCCCCTCTCCAACCATTATATAAACGGAGTGGTAGCTCCTGCAATCTCTCATTTACTTGATACAGCTGTCGTGGCTGTGACGGTTCCACCTGAAGACGGAAGCATGTGTTGCCTCCGAAACGTCGTGATTTTTATTTTATTTTACTTTTATTAATTTTACTGTTTTTACCTACGTGACTTTACCGAAAAAACCTAAGAATATGAATCTTTGCAGTCACGAAAGTTTCAAATCTAGAATGGACAGGCCCTGTAGCTGGTTGCAGACAACTATGTGGTGGTCCACTAAGGGTTGATGGATCAGATATACATGAATCTGGACCCCCGAGCGCAATGGGCTGCAAAATGACTACTCGCTCCTATGCACGGGGTTTTCTCCGAGTACTCTGATTTCTTCGCACCTTTAAAAAAGGGATCAATATGTCATCATGGCCAATGCCTTTAATGCCACCCACACCGCACCAATGCTTTCTACCGTCTTCCAGATTCCACAGCTGCTGCAGTTGATACGCGGCCTCCAACATCTCTGCTCCGACAGAATCCCACAAGCCGGTCTTAGGTCTTCCCCTTGGTTGCCAGACTCGTGGGAGACCATTCCAATGTCTTGGCAATCAGCACCTCCTACATCCTCCACATCCTCCTGAGCACACCGTATTTGCCAAAACATGTCGACAACACCTGCCTGCCACGTTCTCTTCCAGTCTAATGCAAAGCTAAACCATGTCTTGCCACGACATTTCTGGCATCTGTCTCAGACACCTGTGCTCAAATGCTAACTTCACCTTACAAAGGACTTACTACATATCACAATGCAGGACCCCCCTGAAAGAGTCTAGAGACCCAGGGTTTCCTGTGTTAATTTTTTTGCACGAATGGGGTGCCACGGTGGCGAGATGTTAACTACCTTGCCTGGTATACTGGAGGTTGTGGGTTCGATCCCAACTCTGAGGCCTGCTGTATATTTGGAGTTTGCATGTTCACTCGCGTGGATTTTTATCCAGGGTTCTCCGGTTTTTCCGTCCAAATTTAGCATCAACATCACGCGTTTCAGAGTATTTGGCTGCTATAAATTTCCACATAAGTCACTTAATTGGGCTATCATTTGTGGCCAGGTGGCTTTTGAAAAAGAGCTATGTAGCTCAGTGGGCCTTACCTGGTAAAATAAAGTCATAAAAAATCGTTTTATAGAAATCTGTGAACGCTTTACTGCTCCCCCTGGGTAACAACGCCAGACTTCAGTTATCACTTGGGTTAATGCGATATAACGTAAAAATATATTTTAGTTTATTATGCGATACTCACCACCTAATTACAACCTTAACGCCTACGATGAGGAGGCAGTCTATCCTGTGGTCTATTGCAAAAACAAAAAAGTCTCACGTGAATGACCCCTCCACACTTCTTAGGGTACTTTTCAACTTTTACTCCATTTGTTTCTTCGGTATCCCGTGTTGTTAGTTCATCCATGTCATATAGCACATCGGTAACATTAGCAAAATAGACAGCGCACGCAGTGTACAGCTGTCGTGGCTGTGACGGTTCCACCTGAAGACGGAGGCTTGTGTTGCTTCCGAAACGTCGTGATTTTTTTTGTTTTATTTTACTTTTATTAATTTTAAAAAAATTTACCTACGTGACTTTACCGAAAAAACCTAAGAATATGAATCCTTGCAGTCACGAAATCTTCAAATCTACAATCCGTACTGCAGTGTTAACTTAAAAAAATCTGTTTTGATAGCACAAATAACTAAAAACCCGACACTTTCGTCAATAGCCAGTTGCCCCATCGCGCCCTTTCGGGTGCGCTTTGCGGCAGTCTGGAACGCTCTTCCTTCCGATATTCGGAAGCCACTGGAGCTATGCACTTTTAATGAATTTAAATTGACACTCGTTTCTTTAGGACTGCTTTTTGTGCTGTTTGCCCCCCTCCCCCACCTAAGATTAGCGCGGCTGGCTTAGTACGGTGCGAAAGAAGTTCAACGTACATACAACAGCAGCAGCAGAACTGTCTTAAAAGGCTAAGGCATATCATGTGCGACGTTTCGGGCAACGACCCTTGCTTGACAACGACACGGGAGGCCCCGGTGGAGGTAGAACAACTCTTGGTCGAGAATAATGAAGAGAGCCTCAGCCAAGGGCAGGGAACACGGCCCAGGGGACGTGTACACAGGGAGATGGAGCCATGGAATCCCCTTTGGATCGTGACATCGCGGCAGGGATAGCGTCCTGGCGACGCTTGGGAAGAAGGCCTTGGTCCAGAAGTGGATTGATCATGACCCTTATCATTTCAGATGCGATACAAGTCGAAATTGTTGCTAGACGGTATTCGTTATATAAGAGATCGACGCTGCAAATACGCGCAATCGTGACAGTTCCACGTAGACGGCGAATTGTTGTTTTTAGTAGCGTACGCGTACGGGATAAAGGCCGCTCTAGCCACCCAGGTGAAAGCTAGGAAAACCGCAAAAAGCCCGCGGCCTACGTGGCAGCCCGTGTAAAAAATCGGCCGGTTGACCGGGGCGCTCTTTTGTACTCAAACGAGAGCACAGAGCCGATTAATGAACTCTAGCGAGGTGTCCGCGGGCTCGTAGCGACGCCGAGAACCTTACGATTTTTTTGTTTTCCGTCGCCCTGTTCGCCTGCCGGGCCATTCTTGTCACGGGGATTGTTCCGCCTGCCAGGGATGTCGCCGCTGCCCTTGCCAGAGCAGAGGTTTTTTCCCTCTAGGCGCGGCCTTTTCTCAATTGTGTCGTTAGAACAGAGGTTTTTTTCCCCTCTAGGCGCGGCCCTTTCTCAATTGTGTCGTTAGAACAGAGGTTTTTTCCCTCTAGGCGCGGCCCTTTCTCAACTGTGTTGTTAGAGGAGTTCAAGTTCATTTATTTGGTATAGCCCTGTGAGCCACTCGGCTCTTGAATCGGGTGCAACCGCAACAAACAAAAAACATGAACAAAAAACATCTTAAAGTGAATATGTGACTAAGTGCAAACAGAAAATCCAAGAAAAGACAGCAAAATATTGCAGAAAAAACACCGTACACCAACGTTGTGTGCAAAAATCCCAGTGGGATGCAAGTCAAACAACAACAACATCAACAACCACAAGACAACTTAGATTAAGGCCATCAGTATAACTCTGTACTATAACAAACAAACATGGCTAAACCAATACACTTTTCGAAATCACCAAAATAAAGCCATGAAAGCAATGAAAAAGCAATCATAGGAACTGTGACGGAATTTTCACAATAAATGGAAGAGACCTGATGGCTCGTTTGGACATTCTGTCTACAAGAAAGCCACCCACACAGATTCCTATCTGTAACCTGATACCCACCACCATCCGGCACAGAAGAATTCCCTCATCAAGACACTACACCATAGGGCCCACTGCATTTCTGACCAACACCACCTAGCCAGTGAACTGGAACACGTTTCAAGTTTCGTGTATTAGGTATAGCCCTGTGAGCCATGTGGCTCTTAAGTAATACCAGACTACTCGTACAATTACAGATGACAAGGTGTATTCCATCCGGCCAAGGTGGCTCAGCGGTAGAGAGGAGAGGCTTCCAGTCGAAACGTTGCGAATTTCTGCCTGGGAGTTCACTCAGCCCATCATACCTCCCTCTGGGGTCGATAAAATACCACCACTTTGTGGGAAGCCAACAGTCGTTTCCCTACGGATAGACTCGTCCCTGCCATAAGAATTTGGAATGTCCACCAGTGGCTCAGAGCTGTAAAAAGGAAATGAGAACCAATGTCTCAATACGTGGGCATGTGAGCAGTAAATCTCTGACTTTTTAAACTATTAAACTGCAGTTCACGAATCATAAGTCTGCCACAAGCCATCTATTAATTACAACTTAACAATCGACAAAGCGTACAAGGCACATGCTGTCGGAAATTCGTGGCTTCATTAGAACCAATTAATCCACGAACATTTTACAAAGCACTAACATCTATTTTTTCAGAACTTTAATTATGATTGTGAACTTTAACGAACGTTATTCGTAAATACTGTATTTTTGTAAAGGTGGGAGCATAGAAATTTCACAATTCTACTTTATACGGTTCTAATTATAAGGCACACAACGGTGCGCTGAGTCATCGAATGAAATAAGTTATTACGCTCGCGAGAGATCCGTTCAATGTTGAGTCTAAGAAATTTATACAATCAATGCAAATTATATGGAGACGATATTCTGATGTCACATTTAGATTAACGGTTGCGAACCGGACGATTACAACCGAAGCGAAAACTAATAGAAATATTAGAAAACAGAAATGTTAAAATTGAGACAAAATCATAATTTCCTGAATCAGATCACGGCCACACAAAGTGATAATTTATGGAATCGCTGATGAGGGTGAATCATTGCGTGCGTGCTTATGAGAACCTCTTTGGCGAAAGAGCCAAGCACAATTTAACATTATTGGTCATAGCATTCTTGGTCATACAAAGAAATCATTATCACGTTATTGGTTGTGCCAATTTCTGCCCGTGGCTAATTCTTCCTGTTCAAAATACACTCCGCTATTATCGATACACTCCACTACTCCTGACGCAATTATCTGGCTCAATCGCCTCAGTGTAAACTTATAGTTGCTGTTCTTCTACATCAACATCAGCCATAGGAAGAAGACTGTTTACAATATGCATTGCTTTCTGACATTGTAACTAATTAACCTAAATATTCACACTAATTCATACGTGACTCGTAATTATATTGGCAATTATTCATCACCAGGCAGCCTTGACCCGTGGCTGGGAGATAACACAGTTCAGAGTTAACCCATTTGTAGTGACATTGAATGAGTCACTGTAGCTCAAGTTTAAGTGCAACCGCAACAAACAAAAAACTAAAATATGAACAAAAAACATCTTAAAGTGAATATGTGACTGAGTGCAAACAGAAAATCCAAGAAAAGACAGCAAAATATTGCAGACAAAACACCGTACACCAACGCTGTGTGCAAAAATCCCAGTGGGATGCAAGTCAAACAACAACAACAACCACAAGACAACTTAGATTAAGTCCATCAGTCTAACTCTGTACTAAAACAAACAAACATGGCTAAATCAATACACTTTTCGAAATCACCAAAATAAAGCCATGAAAGCAATGGAACAGTGATCATAAGAACTGTGACGGAATTTTCACAAATAAATGACATAAACAACATGTACTACCAAAACCCTGCAGCCATAGCTGGCTGCATGAGTCACTCCACAACATTGTCTACCAATCTCCCAGCGCATGGCGCTGGGAGATTGGTAGACAATGGGATTATGGGTAGCAGCCCGCTCTCCCAGTTGGACCCGTGGGCCAAGCCCGGAGCCTTCTGGGAGATCCAGAAGGGGGCGTGGCCGAGGGCGGAGCCTGGCCACACTGGGGAGAATAAAAGGCGAGTTCCGACTCACAGTCCGGGCCTGCTACCATCGGGAATGGAACTCGGCATGCTGCTGGCGTTGTGGTCTTCATCTCTTCAAGCTTTGGGTCTGGAAGCATGTTGGCTGTCCTGACCTGGTATGGAGTTATCCCCTATTGCTGTGAGAGCCGGAAACACATTCCTGCAGAGGGAGCTGGTAGGAACGTTGGGTTACTCGGTCAATGGCCAGGGTCAACGGCGGCGTGGTGTATTCCGCAAATATGGCCGACTGAGGGCGAGCACAAGCCGGCGTGAGTAGGTTAAACGTTGAGTTTTATAAGGGCACCACGGGGTGACCAGCCCCTCCCCTCCCCACTCAGCCCCTCCTTGCACGACGGACACAATAATCCCCTGTGGGCTGGTGTAACCAGGAGGTTCCTACCCGTACAAGAGGGATAACGCCTCCTATGCGTGTCTCTGCATTAGTACACATTCACAAAGTGGGTGTTTGTTGTTGCGAACTTAGTCTCTGTATTAGAAATGTGGAATTTCCTAAACGGTAAATGGATATGCGCTACATCCAATCTTTTGAAAATATCATTTTCATTTCTTATCCACACAGTTCCTCTCCAAGCCAGTTTTGCCACCAAATGTAGCGTCCCTAAATTTGACTACATGAACAGTAAGAAAATACTCTGGCAATTATGTATGTTTGACCCCCAAATGGATAACACAATTTAATAAAAAATATACTGCTCCATAATTGGAACAATTAGTAACGTTAAATATCGATTTAAAGCTTTCGTGACTGCAGGGATTCATATTCTTGGATCTTTCGGTAAAGTCTTCTACGTAACTTTACCGAAAGATCCAAGAATATTAATTAGTAACGTGGTTACTTTCACTCTTATACTTCATATGTATTCAATAACTTCACATACAGCTCTCGCAACCCCGCCACTCCCTCTCCTCTCCAGACTTAACTTCAACTGCAATTTCACCCCTTTTTGTTTGTTCTTAAACTCCCTTTATTGCTTCAACTGGTAGCCTTGTGGCTGTCCGTTAACTGCCCGTGTCCGCCCATCGCACTCCACGTCACACCCACGAGCTGTAGGAGTGGTGCGCTGTCCACTCAGTGGTGCTGTCAACATTCCGCACCACGAGTTTGTAGTCTCGTCCCTGCAGTTCTTCATTGTGGTGCCACATCCCTTAATCATATAGCCTCTCGATCTCTTTGTACGTGAGGCAATGTCTTCAAAAGGATTGTGTTTCACTACACTTTCAGTAATAACGCAGCTTCCAGGTTTCTCATGTAAACCGCACCTAAGCATTTGGCCAGAAGAGCCCAGTATCTGAGCAGAAGGGTGCCCTCATTTGTAAGAGTGGTGCCCAAGAAAAGAGAAATACATTTTAAGGAAAATAAATAATAATTATGAATCGCATTTCTTCACAAAAGAACATCAACAGGCCAATGTGCACATCTACTTCGTGAATTTAAAATTAATTCCCAGTGCAATTGTGACCATGCGACCAGAACTTTGGATTGTATAGTAAACCACTGTAGTCTGTGCGCCTTCATCGGACGAATAGCAAAGCTAGAAGAACTCTCTCTCCTGAAGCCCTCTCGTCGTGGCTAGCAGACCTCGACTTTGGTATTTTGCTCCCAAATGCATTGCCGCCATACGCCAGATTAGAATAGCAGCTTAAAGCAATGCCCAATGTTACACAAAAGCTTTCGATCTGGCAGCCGTGAGCACGAAGCACAGCGGTGTGTTTCAACGTAAGCCCTCATTTAATCGCTACAATATGTTCGTTGTCTGTCCGTGCTCTTCCTCCTTGCCAACGCGTCCCCAAGTTTTGGCAATCGAATCGCCGTCCTCCGTGGCTTAGAAAAGTTCCAAGTCTGCTTGTCTGTCATTATGAGCGATGCCTTTTGTCTGAAGAGATTGTTCGTGATAATAATAGGGGTTTTCCCCTTTTTTCTGGCAACAAAACTGACACCTTCTTACAAAAATTCATGTCTGCATTAACCACAATGCTCGCAGTCAAAATGCAAACAAAAAACACACTATGATCATTTACACCTTTGGAACCTCCTTTGCCAGTAGCAAAATATGATAATTGCTTTTTTACCCTTTTATCTGGCATAAAAACTGACACCTTTTTGTACAAGGAGTTATGTTTGCATTGACCACAATACCTGCGGTCGGAATGCAAACAAAAAAACACAACTCTGATAATGTATGCACTCTCCTTGAAATTGATTGGTCCACACCCGAGACAACTTTTGTTAGAGCCTAGTCTCACATGGTGTTGGACCAGATGACGCCAAAAGGCGTACAGCTCAAATACGAAAAGAGGAAAACCCTATTATTATATTTTGGTAATGGCGAAGGAGGTCTAATGATGAAGAATGGTCGTGCTTTAATCTATATTGTGCATATTCTTACTATTTTTCTCTCTTCAATATATTTCTGTACGAAGATTTATTTTCTCTTAAAACCACCGCACTGACGACGCACAGGCAACATGTATGGACATTACGAAACATCGAAGAAGAGCCACGAATATGAGTGTTTAATAGCCACTGGTCAAGATTACAAAAAGTGTTATTACACACACAGGGTATATTACTCAAGTGCGCGAATCTAGTCAGCAATTGACAAACGTTACCGCTCAAAACAGTGTTGGAAAGTTCAATACGTGTATTACAGGTAGGAACAACAGTTCCACACTGCCCACCAGGGATTATTTGTCTGTCGTGCATAGCCCCTCCCAAACATGTAGTACGCTTCCGGATTGGTTGAAGTGCGTCACGTGACCGCGAGCTTTCTGTCGTGCACGAATGCGCTGTCCAACCAAGTTCCTACCTGCCCACTCCGAAGGAACGTGTTTTTAAAGGCAGCACAAAATATCGCAAGGGTCTCTTTTGGGGTTAAAACTATACATTAGTGGTCGATGTAAAAGCAAATTCTCAGCAATTAAATCCATGAGTAAGGAAACAACACGCACCTAACACTGCATTAAAACCCGACGGGTGATACGTGTGCTTGGAGGATTTGTGACCTCGACTTAAAACAGCCACTCAACATTGAGGCGAGTCATTTGCCATACGTGGTGCTGCACCGCATTCTCCACATCACGAGACTCAACTTCCCCCCCACCCCCATCCCCCCCCCCGTATTTTAAAGCAAACGTTGGAGGTGTGAGTCCTGTAATCCCGTAGCCGTGTGTGCGTGTATGTATGTGACCATATTCGTGTAAATGTATTGACACTGGACATAGTTTTAGGAGCGCGTGTTACTTTCCGGAGCATCTTATAATCTGGAGAATGCAGTATATTTTGTGAAGCAGAGGGTGGCGGTCGATTCTGGAACCGGCTGCCCACACAACACGTGGTGGACGCAGATTGGCTGAGACCCTTTGAAAAACGCCTCAATGGGATTCTGGAATCGATCTGCTACAGTATTCCCTCGTTATTCGCGATTGTGGCTATCCGCGAATCGCATCTGTAACTCTACACGGACTGCATCGAGAGAGATAAAGTGATGAGAGATAAAGTTACGCGAGATAAAGTGATGAGAGATAAAGTGATGGGAGATAAAGTAACGCGAGATAAAGTGATTAGAGATAAAGTGATCAGATATAAAGTGATCCGAGATAAAGTGATGAAAGAGAATGCGATGTGAGAAAGTATTGAGATAAAGTGATCCGAGACAAAGTGATGAGAGGAAGGATATGAGAGAGAGAACTTACCGATATTTTAGAAGCATCTGCAGACGTTGCACGTACGATGTTTGTAGCCATTCTCATTATCCGCGAAATGTGCTATTCACGACCATCTCCAGAACGTGTCCCTCGCGAATAACGAGGGAATTCTGTACTGACAACCAAACGAGCTGGATGGACCGAATGGCCCCCTCTGGTTTGTCTCCCTTTTATGTTCTTATGTTATCGAAAACTGTCACCTTCAACAATGCAAATTAAACTCTGATGATGCTTGGAAAGTCACATAGAGTTCACAAGAAGTTAAAAACACAGATCTTCCGCGAAGATTCTGGGCCAAAACTCTTAATGACTCCCACTGCACAAACCATGGCAGCGGATGCTGATTTTTGACGATGATCATGCACATATGGACAATTAAAAACGCTCCGACAGTGTGAAACTGTGGTTACCCGGAACAGAACCATGGAACATATACCGACTCAACTCCCGATTTACAAATACGAATGAGGTATCATCACAGCGACACACCACTCTGCTATTCCTGATGCAATCATTTGGCTCCACCACCTCAATGTAAAATATATTTGATGTTCTCTATCAACATTAGCTGTACGGAAAAGAAGAACATTTTAAACTAGAATGTCCAAGTCACTGGACTAATAATGGACTGAAATGCAAAACCAAGTTTACTTTCTGTGGACCCCTTGACCATAACAGTGTCTTAAACGGATCGATTGGTGGCTCTAACCAATGATGGGAATAGTTAGAATTGACATCGCTTACATTCAGCTATAAGGAAATGCTATATTTGATTTGATATTAAACTCAACATTGAGTCAGTGTCATACTTAATTTGGAGCTGTCGTGACTGCAGGGATTACTCTTTGGTTATTTCGGTAAAGTCACGTATAAAGAGAAAATAAAAAGTATTTCATTCATTATTTTCTCTTTATACGTGACTTTACCGAAAGAACCAAAAAGTAATTGAGTCAGTGCTCATCTATTTCGATTTAAAGCTTTCGTGACTGCAGGGATTCATCTTCTTGGTTCTTTCGGTAAAGTCACGTAGAAGGGAAGTAATAAAATAATAAAAATAACGTCGTGAGAATTATGTTATTATGTTTTATTTTTATTATTTTATTATTTCCCTTCTACGTGACTTTACCGAAAGAACCAAGAAGATGCTCATCTATTGTTAACAGCCCTCAGTCAATGATCGTAATTCCCAGTTGCTATGACCGGCACGAGTATCCGGACAACGACTGTTGACTATTCCACAAAGTGGCACTGATTTTACTTAATCGAACTCCGGAGGGATGATGAGCTGAGTGAACACCCCACCCCCCACCCGCCACCCCCCACCCCCACCCTCAAACAAACAGGAGTTGAACTCGCCGCCTTCCGAGTGCGAGCCACTATCTCAACCGCTAAACCACCTGACCGGATAGAATATCACATCATGTAAAGTAACCATGATCTGTGCAAGAATTGGGGTACACGAAAGCACCAACACAATGCAATGAACACATGGGAAATGCAATTACAAATTCATGGGAAACCGGCAATATCACTAATTAATTAATGGGTGCTCGGAAATATATGTAGACCCACAATTCACGGAAAACATAAATAAAGCATTTAGAGGCTATTATAATGAACTGGACTACTCATTATAGTCACGCCAAATGAGGGACATTGAGATGCACTGGGGTTCATTTGTATTCTTGTGTATGGCAGAAATGTTCGGGAGCTAAATGCCAATGTCAAGGTCTGCCAGCTACGAGAGGGCTTCAGGAGAGAGTTTGCATAGCTTCGCTATTTATTCCTACGTTGTGCATACCAACTGGACCTAATGAGCATATGGAACAAATAAAACAGAACATGGTGCATACCTCTTAACTAAATGAAACAGTGCATGAACTCTACTTTTTTTTGCCAGGCAAGGCCCCCACTGAACTACAGTAGCTCTCTTTCAGCAGCCACCTGACCACAAATGATAGCTCAATAAAGTGGCTTATCACGTGGAAATGCATAGCAGCCAAATACTCTAAACGCACGTTTCTAAATGTAGAGGGAAGAAGCAGAGGACCTGGAGAAAAATCCACACGACCACGGAGAGAACATGCAAACTCCAAATATACATCAGGCGTCAGGGTCGGGATCGAACCCACGTCCTCCAGCATACGAGGTGACGGAGTTAACATCTCGCCACCGCGACACCCCTATAGTCAATATATGATAGTCATTTAATTTACTTATCCTGCAAAACCTCAACGAGTCTCGAGACTTTTCAAGGAGGGACCTGCATGGGAATGTTTGGACAATTCCTTTTAAACAGCCATTTGTGCACACGTGGAAGACAACCACATCATTTGGAGTAACCCCGTTGTGTACGGACCAAAGGTGATCATTTCCACTGCAAAGTACACTCACAAGGCAGCTTCACGAAACCACTTGCTGTGCTGCCACCTCCCGGGCCACCTCGTACCTCAGGGGATCTCACACATCTGTGCGATCCTCCGACCCTTGCCTCCAGAGAGCTGGTTTGGTTTGCGCTTGGGAGCCACCACGCCCGGATACATTAAATGACAACACACTGCGTCTCGTAAACTATAGGGGACGTTTCGATTTAAAGCTTTCGTGACTGTAGGGATTCATCTTTTTGGTTCTTTCGGTAAAGTCACGTAGAATGGAAATAATAAAATAATAAAAATAAAACATAATAAAATACAATTCTCAAGACGTTTCGGCCACAACGCAAGCAGCCGTCCTCAGGTAGAGAACAGGTCTGTCGAGAAGACAGACACCGTCTGTTATGTTTCATTTTATTATTTTATTATTTACATTCTACGTGACTTTACCGAAAAAACCAAGAAGATATAGGGGACGTGTTCCCAACTTTTATTTAATTCGAAAAAAAAAGAATCGGACCTAGAGAGGACATTTAGTTGTCGTTATTATTATTATTGTTGTTGTTACTGATGTTTTGGACTGATCCGAAAGAACGACTTCACAAAAAGAGACGTCGTGCTTGTTCGTCCAAAGACCGCTTGAATCAGATTTTTTTTATATATATACTGGAGGAATCCAATGAGCTTTCAAGCTATTTTCACGGATTTCCTGTAGATGTACACGATCAGAACGCCTTGGGGGAGGGGGGGCAATTATTCACAATTGTTCTTTAAAAAAAACTCATACCCAACATTGATAATTGCTCGACATTTTAGTTGTCAACGCATTTCATTTGCAATAACGTCACCCGCCCACGCCCCTGCAATTCTTTCACTTAATGGGAGTGGCTTTTTTCGTTATTTATTTCTGAGTCTGCCGTGTCCAACGGACACCGGTGGTACGCAACGGCCGCCGTGCAATGCACGGATGTAACCTCGAACTTCTTTCGCACCGTACGTAGCCAACCGCGCAAATCGGACGCGCGGAGAGAATCGGAAAAGCCAAGGCACCAAAGGGCGCTCGCGTGGACAAACTCCGCTTCATCTTCCGAACTGCATGCTGCTCTTTTGCAGCAAGAGGCCCCAGCGGACCTCGGTGGGTGGAGGTTGTCTCTGCTGATAACTCCTAATTCCGATTCTAGATTTGAAGCTTTCGTGACTGCGAGGATTCATATTCTTAGGTTTTTTCGGTAAAGTCACGTAGGTAAAACATCAAAATTAATAAAAATAAAATAAAGATCTCGACGTGTTGCCTCCGAAACGTCGTGATTTTTATTTTATTTTTATTAATTTTGATGTTTTACCTACGTGACTTTACCGAAAAAACCTAAGAATATGAATCCTAATTCCGAGTTGGCGTTGGCAAATCGTGCAAATCACGGGGGCCAGCAGCAGTGAGCTCGCAGTATGCATACCACGCACGTAACCCAGTTCGCATCCAACGCACTTCACATATCAATCGGGGCCCCCGCCGATTTCCATGCGAATACAGAGAGAGAGGGTGCCGTTGCATGTGGAAATTGCCAGGTCACGGGCATCAGTGACCGGGGTGGGGGAGGGGGGGGATGGACGGCCGTTACGGCACGTATGTCATTAGCATGTTATTCATGTGCAAAAAATATGACATCGAATTTTGTTATATTGATATGGTGATTAAGGGCCTTGCAGTATCATGTTTGCCAGCCCTGGAGATGTAAGCAGTCGGCTGCAGAGTTTGAAATCCTATTACCGCGTATCGATTTTCAAAGCTATAATCAGATCGATTTTTACTTTTGCACATTTTTTTTGTTCGATGCGAAACACGAATTTAGCAAATTTTTGCTTTCAATATCGTCATCGCGGTTTAAAATTCGTCAGCCTGCCGCTTAAAACCATGGGGTTGGAAATTGTGCAGAAAAGTATTTGTACAAGCGATGTGCTGATTTGGGTCCCACGGTATTCTTAGAAAGGTCTCGCCTGTTACCCCAGGCAACCAAATTGGTTATCCGTAGTAAAGGTTGTTTTGGGGGAGTTCCCATGCTGTGTTGCTCTCACCTGATGACGGTTGCTTGTGTTGCGATCGAAACGTCGTGATCTATTATTTTCTACCTACGTGACTTTACCGAAAGAACCAAAGAGTTTGGATTCCTGCAGTCACGAAAGTTTCAAATCCAGATTTTTTTTTGTCAGTGGACTGCAGAGTTTTGATAACAGACTCAATTGCTGACCGAGAAATAAGATGACAACTCGAGTGTATGCGATACGACAATACTACGATGTCGTACAATACGAAATCCCATAATAATCTAATCGTCAGTTTATAAAACATATATCATTATATCATGATTATCGGCACTAATTAATTTTTGTATGTATATTAAAAACAATTTTGATAATGTTTACGACAAAACGAACTCGATTATTAAACGTTGTAAATATCTAATAATCACAAAATTAGTGCTTTGCAAAAGGTGTATCGGAATGACTGATGGCATGGCAATTGTATAACGCCATCATTTGATCCATAATAGAGTTTTTTTTTAGGTGACATCGCGTAAATCTAAATGTGTCGTTAAACCCGCGACCACCCAACACAGCCAATTAGTAAGCTTTGTCACGTAAACAAAACGTGTCAATTCGTTACTAGTACAGCACACCCGTTGTGTGTTGGAGAGCAAATCCACTACAACATTTACAATGCGAGTACGGCAATTCCTTAGTGGGTCACACTACTGCTGAGCCTCATGAAAGGAAAACAAAAGTCGGTACAGAGTCTACCCGCTTAAACAAATGCTGCTTGAATTTTTTTTTTCACAACTGCCTGATGATGCCGGTTGTAATTGTCAAGGGGGGGGGGGAATCCCGCACCCATTTGTTCAATGTGTAATGCGGGCGTAAACGGCCTCGCGGATATGACGTCAGGGGGGGAGGGGTTAGGTCACGTGAGAGAGAGGGGTAAGCTCTTAAGGGAGAGAACCGGAAGAGACGAGGGGAGAGTGTGGGAATAAAGACAGGGAGAGGCCACGCAGGGCAGAGGGTGGAGAGTGGCGAGATCGCCACGCGGTGAGACTCGGCACCGTCGGCCAGCGGTGACCGGGCACAGGTGGAACGGAGAGCAGCGGTGGAGCTGCAGCGAGAGTAGCTGAAGGACTGCACAAGGAAGCCTGCAGCGGAGCTGCATCGGAGTGGGGAAAGGCTACGGGAGCGACGGCAGCTGTCGAGCTGCCAAGCGGGGAGGCTCTGAGCGAGGGCCGTGCGGGACAAGTTGTAAAAACCCGAATAAAGGACAACGGAGACAGACACAGTGAAAGAGTCCTTTATTACAAATGTGTTATGGATCGCTCTCCAACAACACATCTCTCCGTGGTGCTGTTGAAGCAGTGACAAACCCGCGGAGCCGCTCAAACTCCAGTTGTCACGTCACGGGAAGATATAGAATTGATTTTGGCGTATCAGCAAAAACCGGAATGTTGAAAAGCAAGGTTGGGAATCTTGCTCTCGAAAACACGGACATTTGTGCCGCGTGGAGAATTTCACATGAGCCCCAAAGAGGCTGGGGCTCAACGCTGCCGACAATGGAGTTTACCGACCGATACAATTTATTTTTAAAGAAGATCGCAAAATGTGTTTTCCAAATGCGGTGTTCCCATTCGTACAACCTCCTAATGACCCCCAATTGTGGAGATGGGGATCTCACGCAGAACGCAACAACTCCAATCCCGAGTGACTTGTCGCTGGACATGAAAAAAGAGCTTCATAGCTCATCGGATTTCGCGAGGATAAATAACAGATGCCGATCAAAGATTCACATTCTGACATCAAAGGGGAAGCACTTTGATGCAGTGTCTCGTGCTAGGATTGTCCGTGTCATGAAATTCTCATCCACGCTGAGGTATCCGATATCAACCACAATACATTACATTGAGGACGTCTGTGTGTGCTGTATAAGTAAACGGTAAAGCTGCAGCCCTGCAATTACTCGTTCAGGTCCATTCTGACAAAAAGGCCCCCCACTAAAGGCAGGCTGAGACACAGTCCCTGCCAGACAGTGTTTGGCTCTTCTCTTCAGCACTGGCAAGATGTCTTCAATGCGGTGGATGTACCCACACTTTACCACACCACACGCAACCTGCCGGTCGACCGTGTCTAATATATGCATGCATACACGGGACGCTAAATATATATATATAAAATGTTAAATTTGGAGGACCATAAATAATTGAATGGAAAAAAAAATCAAACGCAGAGTTGGCCATTTACAAGTCTAATGTATTATCTGCTTCCACAGCTTCAATTAGGCGCGAGAGAAAGAGAATAATGTTCACCATTAGGCTAATACTCATTAGAGCTGTGTTGAATGCTTCATTATTCCGCAATCATCAAGGAAAAGTGGTCACGTTCGTTCGGCGCATTTGATGTTTCCTTTGTGTCGGATCAGCAGTTCTGTTCAAAGGTTACTCTTCACACTCTATGCCCCGTAAGCTTGCAGTTTCCATTAACCAAAAATAAACAATGCGCGAGATGTCAGTGGTTAGCGACGTACTAAACTAAACTATGTTTTATTTGACCAGGTAAGGCCGACTGAGCTGTAAAGCTCTTTTTAAGAAGCGACCTGGCGATCACAAATGATATCTCAACGAAGTGGCCTGATCATGGGGAAAATTATAGCAGCCAAATAATGTAAATGCACGTTTCTAAATGTGGAGGGAAAAACCGGAGGAGCCGGAGAAAAATCCACACGACCACGGGGAGAGAGACACGCAAACTCTAAATGTACAAAACGGGCGTCAGTTTCGGGATTGAACCCAGGCCCTCCCGTACACCAAGCCACAAATGATAGCCTCAACGAAGGGGCGTATCGTGTTGACATTTATAGCAGCCAAATTCTCGAAACGCACGTTGTTGATTCTAAGTGTGGAAGGAAAAACCGGAGGACCCGGAGAAAAATCCACGCCGACACCGGGAGACTTGAAAACTCGAAATATACAGCAGGCGTCAGGGTCGTACGTTTGCAGAGCATTAATGTGCAAGGAAAATATATATTGGCCCCGTTAAAAAAAAAACTCAATAAAAATTGAGATGTAACTTGGGAGTGCAACAGCCTCCCACTCACGTCACGTGGTGCGAGGCTCTTCGACCTTGGTCGCACTCAGAGAGGACGCTCATGACGGACAGAGGCTGGACAAGAGGTCCCTGATGCCCCCCCCACCACCACCATCATCCCTCCCTCCCGAAACCTCTCTTTGTCTCCCGGACCACGTTCCGTTGTCCTGTCATCCCGAAAAGGGTGGAACGTCTCCGACTGGGCGTCTGCACAAGGGGGAGCGCTTGTCAAGCCAGTTCCCGTCGGAGAACGGCCTGCGAGTGCGGCCAAGGTCAGAGAGAATCCCGCGCGGGGAAAGGTGAGCAGGGCCACGCAGTCGATACACCTGCACGAGATGATCTTTTATTTATTATTATTATGACAAATTGTACTTTATTCGCACCGTACGTAGCCAACCGTGCTAATCGGTGGTTGCGGGGAAATTCCAAATGCAGTAGACTTTCGATTATCCACGCTAATTACGGGCAGGACGGAAGCGGTTAATTCAAAATCGCGGATAATCCAAAAATATCCATTTTCCGCGGATTTCTACGCCAAAACCCACGAATACAGGTATACATTAAGAATGAATACTAACGATTGACCGATCGATACGCGTGCTCAGTGATAACACTTTCTTGCTCCCGTGCAGAAGACTCGGCCCACTAAGTGGATAGCAGAGCCACGCCAATCAAAATCAATCAAACTCCACCCACTGTTGTAAATATATGCAACTACTGTACTGTAGAGGCGATCACGTGGATTTCAGATGAACCGAAGCACAGATTTTTTTTGGTTTTAGCACGTGACTCGTAATACACACTTCCAAGTTAAACAATGTATGACTGTTTTTAGATGATTAATTTGAACAAGGGAAAATCCATGAGTTATTAATTTACGGCAAAATCTCAGGTGCGCGGTTAATCCGCAAATCCGATAAACCGCACTCGGATAACCGACAGTCGAACCGTACACGTCAAGGTTTATGCTTAGAAATGCGATTTGGGGAAATCACGCTCCCAAAAGCTCAGTATCATAATAATGTACCGATCCGAACTCAAGTGTTGAGATAGAGATCATGGAAGGTTTTGTTGCACTCGGTGTGGGGGTTGTGCTTTCAGCAACACTTTTGTTAGTTTACAGCAATAACAAAAACATCTATAAAATATTACCTGTCCCTCTGGTAAGGCTGCATTAGGCACCGTCCATAAATGACGTCACGCGATTTTGAACGATTTGTGACCCCCCCGCCCTTCGTCACACGGCGTCACAAAAAGTCAGACCCCCCCCCCCTTCAAATATGACGTCACAAAGCTCTGCCCCCCCCCCAAAAAAAAAACATGCTTCAAATCGCTTTAAACTATTGTCATTGCAGTGCGTATTTAATGTGGCGCTGCACTATGATGTTGTAGGAGAAAACATTTATTAAAAAGTCTATTTAATTAAGTAGAACGTGTTGTCTATATTTATTTAAAGTTGCGCATTTTGATGTGACGTCACATTTCTCAACCCCCCCCCCCCCCTTGTCACCCATCACAAATGTGTGACCGCCCCCCCCCCAGGTGCGTGACGTCATTTATGGACGGCCCTTTAGCAGTCATTAAACATTGAGTGCAACTCTGTCCTTTATATCTCCCGCAATTCCTCACTTCTACTACTCCAGATGACATGACCCCTTGACCCCAATAATCCCAATCCCTCCACTTGCTCCCAGTCCAATCTCAGATCAACTTCAAGATCACACTCGCCACCTTCACGATTCTCCATAGACCCGCCCTCGCTTAACACGCCCCTCTCATCTCAATCTACTCCCCTCCACGCGCTTTCCACTCTCATCTCACTCTACTCCCCTCCACGCATTCACCAACTCTCTGCTTACATTTCGCTCTCCCACCCTCCAAGCACTCTCTTACCTCTCTCCTCTTACCTAATTCTACCACCCTCCACGCACTCTCCGCTCCAGCAACGTCAACCTTCTGTCGAGGCCCTTGGTCAATCTCCAGCTCGGTTATAAACTGCGCTTTCTCCTCTGCTGTTCCTATTGTCTAGAACTCTCTTCCACCAACCGTCCGTGTTGTCAACTGCCAGCCCCTGTGCAAGTCCTGGGGTGTTGCGGTGGCGATGTGTTGACTCCCTCGCCTCGTATACAGGAGGTCGTGGGTCAGATCTTGACCCTGACGCCTGCTGCTGTATATTTGCAGTTTGCATTTTCTCCCCGTGGTCGTGTGGATTTTTCTCCTGGTCTTCCGGTTTTTCCCTCCGCATGTAGAAACATGCGTTTCGAGTATTTGGCTGATATAGATTTCCACATCAGGCCACTTCTTTGAGCTATAATTTGTGGCAAGGTCGCTTCTAAAAAAGCGATGTATAACTCAGTGGGCCTTACCTGCTAAAAAATAATTTGTTTCATAGTTTATAGAGAATTTTTTTTAAAAAAACCTCCTTTCCGCAACATCGTAAAATGCATTTGCATCCCGATGGCTATACACGGTACATCAAAGTCGCATTGCATTGTATGGCCTAATAGTGCATCCATTCTCTGCACGATCGCAACCCGGGCTGCCCGTGTCTGAAGAGTGGGCGCCAGCTATGCTGGAGGAAACATCGCCTCGGGGGTTAAATTCTAAACTACTGAGCATGGCTCAGAGAGCAAGAGAGAGCGCGTGGGCCAGTGAAAATGTCTCACCAGCGAACGGGCAGGGTGCCGTGTGGGCGGCATTGGCCAAAAGCCCTCCGTCCGCCGCCAAGTCGACTTTGGTGGCCTTGCGACGCTCGTAAAAGCGCGTCACACCCGCGCGCTGTTTATCGAGGCCCAAAGTGGTGCTTTGCGTCAAATGGTCCACAACCACGGAAATAATGTAATAATATAAAACTAATTATGTTAATTTGCTCGTATGAGATATAACACGGCGTCTGTCGCAATGGATAAATCGTACCTCCGCAGGTAGCACTTTATTCCGTATCGTATTGACACAAATTAGACAGAGAGAGAGAGAGACTAAAGATGGAGCACTTGGCGCAGAAGACGATAAGAGCAGAGGTTCCCACACTCATCCGGATTCATGAAAAAAAATCTGTACAACTCCCAGGTGACTACTACCTCTCTGTGGCTGACCATTACCACCACCATCATTTTTCGATTTAGAGCTTTCGTGACTGCAGGGATTCATATTCTTGTATCTTTCGGTAAAGTCACGTAGAAGGGAAATAATAAAATTATAAAAATAAAACATAATAAAATAATTCTCACGACGTTTCGGCCACAACACAAGCAGCCATCCGCTGTCTTTCCCACAGCTCTGTTCTTCACCTGAGGACGGCTGCTTGTGTTGTGGCCGAAACGTCGTGAGAATTTTATTATGTTTGATTTTTATTATTTTATTACTTCCCTTCTACGTGACTTTACCGAAAGATCCAAGAACACCACCATCATCATCTCAACTATGAACTCTGTTTATTTTTCGACTTAATGCTTTCGTGACTGCAGGGATTCATATTCTTGGTTCTTTCGGTAAAGTCACGTAGAAGGGAAATAGTTAAATAATTGTGAAGAATTGTTGTTTTTATTATTTTATTATTTCCCTTTTATTTATTTTACCAGGTAAGGCCCACTGAGCTATACAGCTCTGTTGTTCAGAAGCGACCTGGCTATCACAAATGATAGCTCAGCGAAGTGGCTTATCACGTGGAAATATATAGCAGCCAAATACTACAAAAACGGATGTCCTGGAGAAAAATCCACGCGACCATGGAGGGAGCATGGAAACTCCAAATATACATCAGGCGTCAGGGTCGGGATCGAACCCACGTCCTCCTGTATACTGGGCGAGGTAGTTAACATCTCCTAGCCACCGCTGCATCTTTCCCCTCCGGTCAGCTCGTTCGCTGCGATGGGGCCGAACACGTTTCCACCACGGTTCTTTCACTTTAGCCGGAATAACTGCTTCGTTCAGACTCAATCCCTTTTCTTCTTCTAGATTCTTGACCGCTGCTGTGTCTCCACTCCGGATTTTCTGCTCTCCCTCTGCTCCCGCTTCCTCCCATGCGTGGGTCGCATCACCAAGTGCGGGATCTTATCCGGGCTCAATCTTGTGACGTGTCCGAAACCACCACGAGCCTTCGTTCCTCCACGTGGTCTCATCTTGCCGAAGGGTTGCCGATATTTATTTATACTTCAACTATTACTTCAAAGGCATGGAGTGTTATTGACGAATGTATTGTGTCAGCAACATCTTATTCTATTACTTTCAATATGCATGCGTTTGCTTAGTCTGAATACTTTTTTGATCATGAAAAGACTTGTCGGGTACTCAAAAGCTATTAGGTAACTATTTACGTGCCCAATTAAAAACTTGTCATGGGAAAATATTTCAAAAATATAATTCTCTCATCAGGCCCCAATTCTTCTCATCAACTTTGCCTCTGTTCATGTGCTATGCAGAAGGGCCATTCCCCTGGTACGTCGTCGATTATATTATATATCTTTTTTAGTTTCAAGTCAGTGTTACTTACAAGTGTGTTTTCGCTATTTGTGCTTCAATGCCAACACAGCGTCACAAAACAATAAGATTCATTTGAGTGTCATTAGGTTGTTTTTTACTCCGAACGTTTTTCCTTATGTTGATTCTCACCAAAGGAACGTCGAGTTTCCCATCGCTGCCTCACGGTCGCAGAGATGGGTGACAGCGTGAGTGGGGAAACCCCCTTTTGACTTTGTGACCAATTGGGAATTGGATTGTAATTTTAAAAATGCTTACATTTCCCATTGGATGAGCATTGCTTTGGCGTGTGGGGAGAGCTTGGCCATATTTCACCACACTGACCAGCGTGGGTTGCAGAGAGGTGGTGGGAATACCGCTTGCTGGTGATGGTAGCCATCGCCAGGAAATAACTCAGATTGCTGGGTTCCTAGAACGGTGCGCTAACCACTGTGCCACCGCTCCCCCCAATGTAATATTTCTGTATACAGCATTTGCTGGAACTCAGTACAGTACTATAATTTTCTGGAATGTAATACATTCGTTTGTGAATGTTTTCGATCCTTCTGTGCTAGATGCCCCATCTAATTAAAACACAAAAATCACACACGGGAGGCAGAGTTCATCACAAATTGGCCGTAACCACAATACAAATGTGGAAATAGGTACAGAAACAGCATTTTGTAGTTGCAACCGGTGTATCTTGCAGTACTCTTCTGATCAAGTGCCACACGCATCCGCATTCGTAATCGTTGCCCTTAAAATGTCACGAATTGTTCTCCGCGAAACAATTCACAATTTTTTAAGTAGCATTAACAACACACTTTAGATCAAGCCAAAATTGGCCTTCTTCTTTGAAAAAATCGACCCCTTGCCATTGGAATGTGGAATTTCCACCAATAGCCCAGAGGGCCACCGACAGAGCCGGGTGCTGAGATGCTTGCTTGAACTTGTGAGACCTTTTTGCCAGGATCAAAGTATGAAAAATAATAATATATTTTTAATGCTTTCTGGCAATAACCACACGTACTAGTGGTGAACATGCAAACGAACTCTGATAATATAAAGAAGGCTGTCTGTGGTGTCGGCCAATCAGTTTCAAAGACAATGGATATATCATCAGAGTTTTTGCATGTTCACCACAAGTACTCTGTGTGGTTAATGCAGACTTAAATTTCGATTTAAAGCTTTCGTGACTGCAGGGATTCATCTTCTTGGTTCTTTCGGTAAAGTCACGTAGAAGGGAAATAATAAAATACTAAAAATAAAACATAATAAAATACAATTCTCACGACGTTTCGGCCACAACGCAAGCAGCCGTCCTCAGGTGAAGAACAGGGCTGTCGACAGCCCTGTTCTTCGTCCTCAGCCCTGTTCTTCCTCAGCCCTGTTCTTCACCTGAGGACGGCTGCTTGCGTTGTGGCCGAAACGTCGTGAGAATTGTATTTTATTATGTTTTATCTTTATTATCTTATTATTTCCCTTCTACGTGACTTTACCGAAAGAGCCAAGAAGATAATGCAGACTTGATGCCTTGAAAAAGGTTTCTATTTGGTGTTTGAACATCTTATAACACCTCCTGTTCTATTGCCATAAAGGGTAAAACCTATTCTTATTTTTATACTTGAACGTGTGACTTGGGAGCGAGTCCACGAGCGTTGGCAGTCTGACACCCAGTGGTGGAACGTTGTATCATCACTTTAGCTGGTGCGGTCACACATTGGTTTAGTACGATGCGAAAGATCTTCGACATACATACAGACGGAAAGTTACCCTGTCAGTTTAACACGTAGGCTTTCACAACCAATATTATCCATAATACGGTTTTTTTGTGTTAAATCGCTAAAATATAAATGTGTCGTTAAACCCACCATCACCCGACACGGCCAATTAGTCAGGTTTGTCACGTAAAGAAAACGTGGCCATTCGTTTCTAGTCCAGCACGCCGGTGTGTTGGAGAGTAAACCCACAACGTTTACAATTCGAGTACGACGTTTCGCCAGTGATTACAACGAGCATCATCAGGCGACAGCCAGAGTTGTGGAGAAATCCTCCTTGTGGAGAAACCCTGTGCATACCAATGCCAACCTCTCGTGCCGCCATGCTCCATACCCACCATCCTCGCAGTAGCAGCAGCGGCAGCTTTTGGCTGCTAGCCATCGAACAAAGATGGTCACCGCATCGCACGCCTGCAGATGCGCTTCTGCGGCCGTCTGGAACGCTCTCCCTTCCGATACTAGGAAGTCACTGGAGCTATGCACTCTTAAATCTGCTTCCTTGTTTTGAGTTTGTTGTCCTTCCCCGCGCTCCTCCGATTTACCACGATTGGCTATTTACCGTGGGAAAGAAGTTCAACATACATATGGAGAGTGACCCGAAACTAACACCACTTGTCACGCCACCATGGTCCACGATTCCCTGTTTACCAATCAGGGCGGAAGTGGTGGAACAGTTTGTCCCAGGCCCTATATCCAACGGACGAAATAAATAAGCAGACAATACACCTCCTTGTAATAGGTTTTTCCCCTTTCAACTGGTACAAAAACTGACACCTTTATACAAGGCATCATGTTTGCAATAACCACAACACAAGCAGTCAAGATGCAAACAAAAAGAAACAACTCTGATGATGATAAGTTGATTGGTCCACACCCGATACAGAAAAAGCTGTCTCAGGTGTGGACCAATCAACTTCAAGGACAGTGCATATCATTATCATCATCAGAGTTGTTTCTTTTTGTTTGCATCTTGACTGCTTGTGTTGTGGTTATTGCAAACATGATGCCTTGTATAAAGGTGTCAGTTTTTGTACCAGTTGAAAGGGTAAAAACCTATTACTATATTTTGCCACTGGTAAAGGAGGTCTCATAGTGAATACACCTCCTTCTCATGTCTGTCCCTCCACATGAAAAGGACAGGTTTTTTTTGTTTACATCCCATCAGCCACATGCGCACACAAACGGCCTTCTGGGAGTTAATTCTTTCAACAGCATTGGTTTAACAGAAGCAAACTCTGGATCGGGTTTGAGATTCAGTCGCCTGTCAGCAGTTCACCAATCATTAAGTGCATATGATAATACAACAACAAAAAAGTCTCGGGCATCTCTTCCGAGTCCCATTATAAAATGAGTATGAAGCCAATTGGTATTTTATTGTAAAATGCAAAACGGCCTAATTTGCATTTTTATGCGAGGATAAGAACCAGACCCATGGTGGAACATTGAGGCAGGCGTTTTGTCAAATTCTACGCTGCGGATCCAGAGTGCACGCCGATTGAACGTCACAAATCCGATCGCAAAAACGAAACTATTTTAAACTAAACAATGTTTTTATTTTACCAGGTAAAGCCCACTGAACTATGTAGCTCTTTATTCAGAAACGACCTGGCTATCGCAAATGATAGCTCACCAAAGTGGCTCATCGTGTGGACATTTATAGCAGCCAAATCCTCTAAACACGTACTCTTTGGTTCTTTCGGTAAAGTCACGTATTTTTTTTATTGTTCTACCTACGTGACTTTACCGAAATAACCAAAGAGTATGGATTCCTGCAGTCACGAAAGCCTCACTCTAAACGGGTGTTGATTCACAAATGTGGAGGGAAACACTGGAGGACCCGGAGAAAAATCCACACGACCACGGAGAGAGGGACACACAAACTCCAAATATACAGCAGTCGTCAGGGTCCGGATCAAGCCCACGACCTCCCATATACCAGGCGAGGCAGTTAGCATCTCGCAACCATGGCATATTACAGGTAATAGCACTGTGGGGTTAGGGTGCATAGTAACAGACCACATCCTCGTGGAATTGAAAATATTTAATAGCTCAGGATTCACCTCGTCCTGAACAATGCATGACAGTTTCGATTTAAAGCTTTCGTGACTGCAGGGATTCATCTTCTTGGTTCTTTCGGTAAAGTCACGTAGAATGGAAATAATAAAGTAATACAAATAAAACATAATAAATTACTTTATTATGTTAAATTTTTATTATTTTATTATTTCCATAATAAAATAATAAAAATAAAACATTATTAATGGTTTTATTATGTTTTATTTTTATTATTTTATTATTTCCATTCTACGTGACTTTACTGAAAGAACCAAGAAAATGCATGACAGCTTTAAGGACAGGAGCTACACCCGGTAGGGTTAGTGGTAAGAATTCGTCGAGTTAACATGCAATCGGACTTCGTACGGCCAGGTGTGTTCACATTTGATTTTCACAAGCCCGAGGCCAATCATTGTTACTGTTGAAGTGCGGTGTGATAATTGGGTTGCCGCAATATGCTGATAACGACACGATACATCGAGCAAAATGAGGTCTATGATAATCGTATCGTCTATCTTGCAAAATATCATATTCTTGCTGCTTTTTTGTACAGCTCATGTTTCTGACAAAATATTTGTAAATTGACATTTATGACAGCATTCTCAAAAGCCATGTTACTCATTGAACATGCATGTATGTTCAACTTCTTTCGCACCGTACGTAGCCAACCGTGCTAATTGGATGTGCAGGATGCGTGCTTCTGTAACCGACAGCATTGGCATTATAAGCTTAAGGAATGTAAAGTTTCGATGATGAGAAGATGCACACCAGACTTCCCAGTAAATATGCCAATGCCAATGTAATATGAGAATATATCCGGCTCACTGACGTATCACACCTTGTCATGGTGACTGGCTCTGCCGGTCCTGGTTTACAGCCAATGGGGGGAAGCCTGGGGGCATGGCCCTGACGTGATGGAAGGGTGACAGCTATGGAGATTGGTTCTGCTGGCTTTGGCCTCAGCCAATGGGGAGATGAGTCAGGGGCGTGGTCCCGGGAGCTGAAGAGGGAGCCTGGAAGATTCGATGCAGGCTAACGAGGATTGGCTGAAGCGTACCACGTGACCCGGGGATTAAATAGGGGTAGAGAGCAACGACACGTGGTCAGAACGGGAACCAACGGAGGAAGGAGCCACGCGAGAGCGGGGCTCCGAGTTGCCACGTGGCAGTGCGTCTCTCTCGGTCTATCTGTCCCTTCGCGTTGTCTACCAGCAGCGTGAAGTAGATGTAACACGAAGTGAATAAAAGACGGATTCCAGAAGTCGTCTCAAAGAGTCTTATTACACCAATATGAGGCCAACATTGGCATGTGGTTGGAACCACTAGAGCAACGTTCCCACAACGTTGGTCCCACGTTCCATCTTGGCTGGGTTATGTTCAATGAACTGCGGTTGAAGAATGTTTTGGAAGTACAGCAAAGCACACAACGTTTTGGGAAACTAATATCACGATAATCATCATCATGATCACCACATGACCATTTATATCGTACCGTGAAACATCATATCATGGCAACCCACGTGATAACCGAAGTCTGGCGTTGTTGCCCAAAGGGGGGAGCAGTAAAGCTTCCGCAGATTTCTATAAAACTACTTTTACTTGACCAGGTAAGACCCACTGAACTATGCAGCTCTTGTTCAGAAGCGACCAGGCTACGAAGGATAGCTCAACGAAGTGCCTTAGCACCACGTGGAAATGTATCCCAGCCAACTCTTCTCCACGCATGTTGATTCTAAATGTGGAGGGAAAAACCGGAGGAACCGGAGAAGAAACCACGGGGAGAGAGACACCGTGGCACCCTCTTCTTCGTTCTTACGGTAAAGTCACGTAGAAGGGAAATAATAAAATGTTAAAAATAAAACATCATAAAATAAATCTCACGACGTTTCGGCCACAACGCAAGCAGCCGTCCTCAGGTGAAGAACAGGTCTGTCGGAAAGACAGCATCTGAATGAACACCACCAAGCTTGGCTTGAGTATTTCTCATTCAGACGCTGTCTATCCGACAGACCTGTTCTTCACCTGAGGACGGCTGCTTGCGTTGTGGCCGAAACGTCGTGAGAATAATTTTATTATGTTTTATTTTATTTTTATTTTATTATTTTATTATTTCCCTTCTACGTGACTTTACCGAAAGAACCAAGAAGCTGAACCCCTGCAGTCACGAAAGCTTTAAACCGTGGCACCCAGCGTGGCACAGACTTTCACCTTCCTTACGCGTGGCGTCATTTCTCGCTCTGCGCCACAAAGTAGCGGCCACGGTGCACTTGACCTCACGGCGTGAAGACACTGAATATGGGGAACTCGGCTTTATCCGGCTGCAGCAAATCGAGGAAGAAGCAAGCTGTTCCGGCCAGGCCTTCGAAGAGGCTGAACGGGGCGTCCAACGGCTGTGACCCCGCCTTGAACTCCTCGGAGAACATGAACTCCGCAAACCTGCAGCAAACACAAAGTCGCCCCGTATGGCCTTTAGCGGATTGTTGGGGCAAATGGTGCTAGCGGGGAAGCTATGAAAGCCGGCATGGAACACGAAACAATAACGTCGATATTGCAGAGGACGCGTACAGGGTAAAAATTTCAGCATTTGGCGATGTTTTGGCCAACACTGGTTACACCGTACGCACGAGTGCGTGTGTGTATTTTTGGCACGGTAGGGGGCACAGCTGGTGCATCTGCCAGTCCTCTCAGCCAGCCCAGGGCACCTGGGTTGACCTGTCAGCGAACCTTCGACACGTCACGTGGCCTCAAAGCGCACTTGGCCTGGCACAGGCGCCGTGGTGACGTCACCGTCACTTAGTGGCGAACGGCGTTTGTATTGGTGTTTTCACTTTTCGTTTTGCTGCGCTTCTTACAATCCGGAGAGCACGCATGCACGCGCGTGTGCCGACTTTACCTATGCGCGCGGTACAGGTACTTGGGGTCTCCCGTGAGCCGGTGGAGCAGCAGGAAGACGTAGGCGCTCCCGGCCACGCCGTGACAGATGCCCGGCCCCTTCTTCAGAAGGCCCCGTCGCCAGGCGGTCTCGGCGCAGCGCACGCACACCGCCAGGTAGCGTGCCTCGCCCGACAGCAGGTACGCCTTGGCAAACACGTACGCCACACCTGTGGGAGCACCGCAGCAAAGCGTGAAGTGACCTTTGCACGGTCAGTGACCTTCACAAGGCCAGTGACCTTCACACAGTGACCTTCACAAGGTCAGTGACCTTCACGCAGTCAGTGATCTTCACACAGTCAGTGACCTTCACAAGGCCAGTGACCTTCACAAGGCCAGTGACCTTCACAAGTTCAGTAACGTCCACAGTCAGTGACCTTCACAAGGTCAGTAACGTTCACAGTCAGTGACCTTCACAAGGCCAGTGACCTTCACAAGGCCAGTGACCTTCACACAGTCAGTGACCTTTACAAGGTCAGTAACTTTCACAGTCAGTGACCTTCACAAGTTCGGTGACCTTCACAAGGTCAGTAACGTCCACACAGTCAGTGACCTTCACAAGATCAGTAACTTTTACACAGTCAGTGACCCTCACAAGTTCAGTGACCTTCACAACAGTCCGTGACCTTCACATGGTCAGTGACCTTCACAAGGTCAGTGACCTTCACTCGACCAAACGAGGCCCCGTGCAGACCGAGAGCTGAGCATCATGCTTACTGCAAGCGTCGAAAAGTGTAAGGGGTGAGCACACACTCCTGCCTCACCCACGTCACCGACCGGTGCAGAAGTCGGAGAGCGAAAGGCCTCGCAATTCCGCAGTGCAGGCCAAGCCAATCAGAGCAATGATCTTTTGCCTTCACTTCGCGAGAGACGCAGGACCTACTGGAGTCTGCCTCCCGATGCATCCGAGCGAACGACCACTTCAGACCGACACCCTTGCCCAAACGCCTCGATAAATACGTTAGTCGATTAAACTTGTCCGCGAACACATTTGCCATAAAAGCTGACGAGGACAAGAAATAGAAAAAAAAAAGAATCGGTCGTCCAGAGCACCACCATGAAGCGTATTACGACTCAATTGCCGATTCACAAATTCTTTCGAATGCGGCACCATCCCAGCGGTGCGCTCCGCTACTGCCGATGCAATTATCTGACTCAACCACTTCAATGTACAATCTACAGCTGTTGCTCAGCATTCGGCATCAGCGGCACGGCGAGAAATACGAGAACGGCGCGCGTGCTCACCACAGCGGGCACCAAAATGTCACGAACACATTTCGATGAGCAGGTTTATCATTCACAATTTAATGCTGTTTATCTGCCCATGCTTTTGCCTAAATAGATCAACAATTATCGTGGGTAAGGAAAGATCTCGCCACAAGAGCACGCTTCTCCGAACCCGAAGCAATTTAATCTCCGGGCGTTTCGACAGCCAATCGCGAGACTGCTCATTCACGTCAGTCCACGCTCCAGTTTCCTCTGGTCAACTTCCAGTGGTGAACGTTTCTGTGTTTGTCAGGAGTTGTTTTTGTTGTTGTTCTGGAACTGTGCACCCGGATCACCGCCACAGTGACGCTCCAGTCTCAGCAGCTCTCAGGCATGGACTCTATGACCACGGTGGCGAGATGTTAACTACCTCGCCCGATTAACAGGAGGTCGTGGGTTCGATCCCGATCCTGACGGTTGCTGTGTATTTGGAGTTTGCGTGTTCTCCCCGTGGTCGTGTGGATTTTCTGCGGGTGCTCCGGTTTATCCCTCCACATTTAGAAACATGCATTTAGATTATTTGGCTGATATACATTTCCACGTGATAAGGCCACTTCGTTGAGCTTTCATTTGTGGCCAGGTCGCTTCTGAAAAAGAGCTATATAGCTCAGTGGGCCTTACCTGGTAAAATAAAAAAAATAGTTTTATAGTTCATAACATTGCCCTGCCTCACTTCTCATGTTGGTCCACCTCACCTTGAGTCTTCCCCAGCCAGGAGTTGTGTGTATGTTGTATGTGTGTATGTTGTATGTGTGTATGTTGTATGTGTGTATGTTGTATGTGTGTATGTTGTATGTGTGTATGTTGTATATGTGTATGTTGTATGTGTGTATGTTGTATGTGTGTATGTTGAACTTATTAGGTACCATACATAGCCAACCGCGCTAATCGGAGGTCAGGGGAAAGGACAACAAACTAAACACTAGAAAAGCAGTTCTGAAGAAACGAGTTTTGAATCTAGGTTTAAAGTGCATTGCTCCAGTGGCTTCCTAATATCGAAAGGATGAGCGTTCCAGACGGCTTCAGAAGCGCATCTGAAAGCGTGCAATGACCTTCACAAGTTCAGTGACCTTCACAAGGTCAGTAACCTCCACACAGTCAGTGACCCTCACAAGTTCAGTGACCTTCACAACAGTCCGTGACATTCACATGGTTAGCCAAAAGCCGATGCGAGGATGACCGGAGTTTGCTTGATGGTTTATGCTCCTTGAAGACATCAGCAATGTATTGTGGTTCATTTTTGGCAATGACTTTGTGTGTAATGAGTCCGACCTTAGAACGTTTTTGTTCGGCAACCGGAAGCCAATGCAGCTCAGCAAGCACTGGACCTACGTAGTCGGATCTTGAAATATCCGTCACGACACATGCCAAAGAATTGAACTCACAATTGGGACCTCTGCTGGTCTTACCAAATGAGATCTGCTGTATATAGGACATTTCTAAATTGTCATATAACATCTTATTCTTCGCATGGCTGATGGTGATGTAGAGCCACAGCTATAATTTTACAACTATAATTTTCGAGTGGGAGATGCCAGCCTTCACGCGACCTACTCCGTTAATTGAGAAATGGTGAGTGATGCCATCATCAACCCGACGATTGAACATTGATCATAAATCTCTCGGTCTGCAGAGCAACAACTCAAGCGATATGAAATTCGAATTAAATTGACAATTACGATGATTCATTTACAGGCGTTTGACAATCCACTGCTGAATGAGGGCCTCCCCACATCATGTCGGTCATAGTGGTTGCTTGACCACAATCTCAATTTTGGAGCTTTCGTGACTGCAGGAATTATTCTTTGGTTCTTTCAGTTAAGTCACGTATAAAGATAAAATAATACTTCGCCTTGCTGGTCAGCACGGGCTGGTGAAGGCAGATGCCCAGGAATGGTTCAGAAATCACTCGCAACTGATGTTTGCCGTGGCCGGCAATACGAACCCAGATCGCCGGGTTCATAGTGCAGTGCACAAACCACTCTGCCACTGCTAAACGACATTATTAAGATTATTATTGAGTTTAAAGTGTAATTTTCGCGAGCAATATTATCCATAATAGTGGGGAGTTTTTTAGGTTAGATCACATGGCCAACTAGTAAGGTTTGTCATGTAAACAAAAGTGGCAATTCGTTACTAGTACAGCACACCGCCTGTGTATTGGAGAGTAAACTATAAACATTTAAAATTTAAACGAATTGGCACGTTTTGTATACGTGTAATAAGAGCCTATGTCGGATTCACGTGGTGATCGGCTTTGCCGGTCCCGCTTTACAGCCAATGGGGGGAGAGCCTGGTTGCATGGCCTCGGCGTGATCACGGGATGTCAGTTAGGTGATTGGTTTTGCTGGTCTTGGCCTCAGCCAATGGGAAGACAAGTCAGGGGCGTGGTCCCGGGAGTTGATGGGGAATCTGGAACATTCGGCGCAGGCTGTTGAGGATTGGCTGGAGTGTACCACGTGACCCAGGCGTTAAATAAGGGGAGAGAGGAGAGACACGTGGTCAGACACGGAACGAAGAGAGAGAGAGGCCACGCGCGAGTGGGGCTCCGGGTGCCACATGGCGGTGTGTCTCTGGTGGCTGTCTGCCCGCTTCCCGTTGCCGGCCAGCAACGGGGAGTGTTTGTGAACTGCAAGAAGTGAAATAAAAGGACCAGCGTGTTATTACATACGTGACAAACTTTACAAGTTGGCTGTGTCGGGTGGTGGCGGGTTTAACGACACTTTTATATTTACGCGATCTAACCCCAAAAAAACCTCTTATGGATGATGATTATTATTATGGATGATGATTAATATAAACAGAGGGCTTGTCGTTAAATAAAACAAAAATATTAATTTGCCTAATTCTTTATACAGAAGCATGGTGTTTTGAGTTCAGTCCGACTCACAAGGCAAGCACACGACTTTGCTCCGCTCTCCGTTAATGTATAATGTATACCTTGGTAAGCCGCGCCCGTTTATGGACCAAATCAGGCCGGACCAAAGTGCCCAGTAATTGAATGGCCCGAAAAAGCACACTCAATCCACTTGCCCGTTAATCCGCGCGCGGTCACCGGGGCTCGCCGCGCGCCGTTACCGTGCGAGCGCGTGCCGGCGAGTCGCCGCGCTTTAAATCGCGACGAACCTGGCAGCAAAACGGCGCTGGTGGCTGTGAAACGCGGTTTGGGTGAATTGCGAGCACCGCACCCGTGCGATGCCACGACCATCTTCAGCGGTGTGGGGAGGTTGATGCGCACGATCCCCCCCCCACGCCCAAGTAAGTCACTCCGGGAATAATTATTCAGATTCCCTTTCAGGGTCATAATCATTATCTCCGTGGTCAATATTGGCTCATTAATGCCAAGAGACCACTTGAGGTCAGCGCTAAGTCCTTATCCACTTCTGCCAGTCGTTCTTTCAAATGGCTTTTCTCTCAAGGACACTCGTGCGCTCAGTATGCATGATTACCGTTCCGGCGGTATGGATTGGCGAATCAATTTCTGAAATCCTCGCTGCTTCTTCCCCATCGCAATGTTCCCTTCCGACAAATTGCGTGGTCAATGCTGCCGCACTGGCGGTGGTGCACAAGCACAAATATCAACAAATAAACTCAACACGCTCCGTCAATAACAACATCCTTAAAAGGAAAAAATAGCAGGTGGCAAAGAAGGGCCATTGCCTGAAACGTCGACAAATTCTAACTTTGTATTTTAAGGTCACAGCATTATTGACGAATGTGTTGGAGTGTTTTTTTTGTTCATTCTAAGAGAGTTTTGGTTTGCGCCAATCACTGCAATGACAACTCAGAATGATGGAAACACGACGCTGTGATGCTACGATACTTGATATAATTTTAAACCCCACGATAATCGTGTCATCCGTTTTGCAAAACATCATCGTTTCGTGGTTATCATTACTCCCTTCTTCATATTTTATTTCCTGATATAAAAAAAATGTGAAATGACAAATGTGACAATTAATTTCATAAATAACTGCATGACGCTTCGTGAAACGTTATTTTCGGAGGAATTGCCGAACGTGCCGGTTAAATAACGTCATAATTTGCCGACAGAATTTGCGTGATAAGCATTGTCGATTGTAAAGTTACAAAGCTCATGTTGGGATATGAAGAAGGGCTATGGCCCAAAACATCACCTACTGTATGTATATTTTTTTCTTTTAAAGCCACACTATTATTCACGTGAGATAATATCGTGAATTATATTCTCTTATAATCTTGCGTATGACGGCAATATGCTCAGGAGCTAAATGCCAATGTGGAGATCTGCTCGCCAGGATAAGAGGGCTTTGGGGAAGAGTTCGTTTTTTGTTGGTGTTCTTCCTCCGTTGAAGGAGCGTAGACGAAAGTGGGTTTACTATTTGGTCCACTGTGGCTTTGTCTTAAATGTTTGCCTGTGTATCCCTATGAGTATATATACATCTATATATGTCTCTATGTATCGCTCTGAGTTTCCATGCATCTCTATGTGTCTCTACGTATCTGTATCAATATCTACGTCTCTCTGTGGGTTCAATACATGGTCCCTAGCTTGGGTTGCGTGGCCACAATCGCAATTATATGCACAAATTAAAATTGACGCTGGTAGCATGAGTTCGGTAACTTTTACAAACGGTTTCACCAATCATCTTACAATGGGACCTTATAATGGGCAGTGCCTGACCTGCTACGTAAACATCCGATGGAGCTGTAAAGGACGATCGCAAATGCTATTTCATTCATTCATTCGTGTCTTCCACGGGTAGGGCCCACAATACCTTTTGGGCACGTGTGTTTTTTTTCCGTAGGCGAGATTGAAATTGCGTGCCTATTTGTGGCGACACCACAAAAAATAATCCAAACGCACGACTGCAACCTCCCTCACCCTTGCCACTCGAAGGAAACCCAAATGTAGGGGATGCGATGCAGTCCAGCCAGGGAAGAAGAAATGGTGTTGTAAATGTTGTGGGTTTACTCTCAAACAAGCCGGTGTGCTGTCCTTGTAATTAATATAATTGTAAATGTTGTGGGTTTACTCTCCAACACACCGGTGGGCTGTACTAGTAGCGAATTGGCATGTTTTTTTACTTGACAAACCTTACTTATAGGCTGTATCAGGTGGTGGCGGATTAAACGACACATTTATATTTACGCGATCTAACCCAAAAGCCTCTATTATGGAAAACTGGTATTGCCACAGTCAATACTTGAACCAGCAGTGGGCAGATTTTTAAAAAAGAAAGATTTTGCACCGTAGAATAATGCTGCACCAATTAAGAAAAACCCAACACATTCATCGATAGGAATAAATCGTGACCTTAAATTTAAAATATTTATAATATAATAGGTGACTGGTAGAATTAAGATAAACGGTTGCACATAGAAGAAGACCTGATTGCAGACGGTGATGAGAAGGGAACTGGCACTATTCGGACACGTGTAGAATGAACAACAACAGTACAATTAAAAGTGTGGTGTTGTTGTTGTTCGGAAAAAAATGTAAGGAACCGTAAAGAGAGGAAGACCTAACGGAGAATGGCTTAAAGACGACATCATAAGAGATTGGTGCCCTAAAAATGTGGCCCTACTTGAGCACATTTGCACTACAAGACAGAGAGGAAAGTGGAAACAAATGACGAACACCGACTACGGGCTCCCTGCGTATGGATAGTCATGATGATGATGACGATGATGTTGAATAGATGACGTTTCGGGCAACGGTTCTTCCTCACAACAGGTGTCTCTTTGTGTGCTCTGAAAAAAGGCCATTCTCCGAAACGTTGCCCATCATACACGTTTACCTTGTAAGGCCACACACGGAGTGTTATCGTTGACGAACTTGTTGGGTTTTTGTTTGTTATTTGTCCTTGTGCACCATTGTCAGCGCGGCAGCTGCAGCAGAAAAACACATTCCTGCGGAGGGAGCTGGTAGGAACGTTGGGTTGCTCGGTCAATGGCCAGGGTCAACGGCGGCGTGGTGTATTCCGCAAATATGCCCGACTGTGAGGGCGGGCACAAGCCGGCGTGAGTAGGTTAAACGTTGAGTTTTATAAGGGCACCACGGGGTGACCAGCCCCTCCCCACCCAGCCCCACCCCTTCCACCCCCCACCCAGCCCCTCTCCACCCTCCCTCCCCACCCAGCCCCTCCCCTCCCTCCCCACCCAGCCCCTCCCTGCACGACGGACGGACAGACACAATAATCCCCTGCGGGCTGGTGTAACCAAGAGGTTCTTACCAGTATAATTTGCACGTGATCGGGGCGTCACCATGGCCACAGGCGCTGATGCCACCGCACCTCGCTTACGCCTTGGACCACCACGATGATGATGAAGCTTGGAGCACCCAAGTGGGGTTCACAAGAAGTCGCGAACAAACGCCGCCGCCTCCTCGCAAAAGAGCCGACGACGCAGCAGATCCCTGGCGTGGGATCTTCCGTTATGTATTTTGAACTTCTTTCGCACCGTACGTAGCCACCTCATAAACCGTGGCAGCGACAGATGCGCATACTTTAGTACCTCCGATTAGCACGGTCGTCTACATGTGGTGCGAAAGGTCAATATACTTACAAATGTGCCTACGCACGCTGCCCCAGATGATAACATTGCGTTTATATAGTAGCGTAATTTATGCAACTGTATCACGCAACGCCACACAATCCACAAACACCGAGGCGCGTATAGAATAAGATTTTTGCAGGCATTTTTTTGTTTAAATGTACCTATTGGTGTTCATACGCGTGGGAGAACAACCCACGCATGCAGAGTCCACGCTTTCCTGTGCCGCCTTCTCTCTTCAGGCGGTGGCTCCATCCTTGACGACCCACCGCAAGGGAGTGTCACCGCATTTACGCGACCCACCGACCCTCGCTGCCGCCTCCACAGTGCTGGCATTCCAGGCCGCGTGCAACGTAGTCACCGCCACCGCCACCACCGCGACCGCCACCCAGCGTGCCCCTCGTGCCGGTCAAACTCGCGAGCTTGAGCCGACCGGCCAATTGATCGATCGGCCCGCGACGCACTCTGACCTGGCGCGCCGTGACACCAGTGGACCAGGCTCTTGTCGTGCGCCGCGGGCTCCATGAGCTCAGCCGCCCAGTTCCCGTCGCGCTCCTGCTCGGCCAGGAAGTCCAGGGTCCTCCACACGAGCTCTCGGTCTTCGGCGTCGAGGTGCTGCTGGTAGGAGAGCAGCATGAGGAGGATGGAGGAGAGGCCGTGAGCTGCGCCTGTAAACCACAGCGCCGCCAGCACACGTGCGCGCTCTCACACGGCCCCATTAACGCATCGGACGCTCCGGTGCTCGGCTGCGCTGGTTGGTAAGGGAGCACCGGGCACACTCACTCGGTTTCCCAGTGGCTTAGTCCAGCATTAAATTCAGCCGAAGCTAAATTTCGATTTAAAGCTTTCGTGACTGCAGGGATTCATCTTCTTGGTTCTTTCGGTAAAGTCACGTAGAAGGGAAGTAATACAATAATAAAAAATAAAACATAATAAAACAATTCTCGCCGTCGAGTGTGACCGTGAGAATTGTTTTATTATGTTTTATTTTTATTATTGTATTACTTCCCTTCTACGTGACTTTACCGAAAGAACCAAGAAGATCAGCCGAAGCTGTCAGGGGCTGAATTCCAGAAAATATTTTTTTTTTTCCCCCCAACTACCTCCCATTGTTGTTGGGTTGAGCCTGGGGTAGGGTTGGTGAGGGTGGGAGTGGGGAGTGTAGCTATGAAGTGTACAGGCGGTGCAACTGCACAGGACCAGCGGTCCCCGGAGGAGGCACAGGTGGGGCCCCCCCAAACATTTAATTCTTTGCACCTGGGCGATTGGAGACTGATGCCGCTGCATTGCTATAAGGGGTCACTGCAGAGGGTGGAATTGTGTTTGTGGTTTGGGAGGCTTGGGCGCACACTCGTTGGATTTCCCGTGAGATGTCAGGAGAAATCATTCTACTTGTTCAAAGACAACAACAAAAACGACTCCTCAGCTCTTCGACGCGTTGCCAGGTCGTACCGCGTACTGTTCGTCACGATGTCCGGCGTTTCGCTCCACGTGCCGGGAGCTTCATCAGGAAGTGAACAAATCGGCTCGAGCGCTGCCGGCCGCTGCTGCCGTCTGATGTGGAACGGGGTGTATGGTGTCTATGGTACCTTACTCTTTGTTTTTTTTCGGTAAAGTCACGTAGGTATGAAAATAAAATAAATCACGACGTTTCGGGCGCAACACGAGCGTCCATCGTCAGGTGGTAATGCATGATGGTACCTTTTTTGCCACTATCAAAAAAATACTGAAAAAGAAGAATAGGCTTTACCCTTTCTAGCAATAAAACAGGTCTTAAGATTAAAATTTTGATTTAAAGCTTTCGTGACTGCAGGGATTCATATTCTTGGTTCTTTCGGTAAAGTCACGTAGAAGGGAAATAATAAAATAATATAAATATAAAACAATAAAAATTCTCACAACGTTTCGACTGCAACACAAGCAATCACACCTGATGATGATTGCTTGTGTTGCAGTCGAAACGTCGTGATAATTTTTTATTGTTTTATATTTATATTATTTCCCTTCTACGTGACTTTACCGAAAGAACCAAGAATATAGGTCTTAAGATGTTCAAACACCAAATAGATAGCTCTACGCAAGGCGTCATTTTTGATACTGCCAAAAAGGTGCCAAATATATTTTCCTGCTCGAGTTACAAATGTTGTAATACTTGCATTGTCTTTGGACTGTCCGCCTTTTGGCAATCTTTGGTCTGACACCGGTGAGACGAGGCCATGAAGAAGGCCGTCTCAGGTGTAGGCGAATCCGTTTCAAAGACGCTGCGTATATTATCAGAGCATGTTCGTTTTCATGTTTTGCCACAAGCACGTGTGGCTAATGCACATCTGATGCCTTGCAAGAGGTTTCTATTTGGTGTTTGAACATCTTAACACTTCCTGTTTTATTGCCAGTAAGGGTGAAGCCTATTCAACTGCGAACGCCTGCACGGCTGGCTACGTACGGTGCAAAAGAAGTTCAACATACATACGTAGCCCCCCCCCCCCTCCCAATACGTTCCATTCATTGGCTACCACATTCAGATAAGCCCCTCCCCCCCTCCTCCCCCCTTAACTTGTATTTAAGAGCTTGTATCTTGGAATCTTTGCCTCACTTGATACAGTAAATCTAGCTGTGACGGTCCCACCTGATGACGAAGACTTGTGTTGCCTCCGAAACGTCGTGATTTATTATTTTATTTTATTTATATTATTACTTTTATTAATTAAAATTTCATTTTTTACCTACGTGACTTTACCGAAAAAACCTAAGAGTATGAATCCTTGCAGTCACGAAAGCTTCAAATCTAGAAATACATACGTCGGGTCCATACCCGGGCTAAGTCGGTCTCTCTCCTCTCTCGCGTCTTTCCCTGCCCTGACCCCTAGCGTTTAAACGCAATACGCTCTGCAAATTGTAATTGCTGGCGCTGTTGGTTTGTGAGTTGAAAACATGCCAGGCTGTTCGAGGAAGCGTGTCTCGTGACGGTTGTCTGCAAATAAGATCGCATCACCTTTTGCGTTGAACGTGACTCTTATTTGTTGCCAGCCTGCGCTGGATTGTTCTGTCTGAATGAGTTTCTTCTCACGATCAACCCTCAAACGTGTTTCCCTGGACGACCATGCCACCAATAGCTTTTGGTTTTTTTTCAAAATGGAAAATGACGCCAAATCGTATAGTCCACTTCCCGCGGCCTTGTGGGTTCAAAAAGGTTGACAACCACTGACAGAGAGTGGTGGTTCTCAACATATTTTGGACCCACGTGCTACTGTCAGTCCTCGAATCGTTCTTCAGAACCACCGTGCAGTAGAAAAGTTCGTGCTTTGTTACAAAAACAAAACAAGCGTTTCTACAGCAGTTCCACTTCCCACGGTCTTGTGGACCAGAGCCTGGAAACCGCTGCTCTGTAGATGAGGCTATAGGAGGTGTTCTATTCTCGATGTGTAGAATTGCAACTGCACACGTGGAAGACACGGACTGGGTAGTTTATGGGACGCGTGCCTAGGCGTTATGGATGCATTCTAGATTTGAAGTTTTCGTGACAGCAAGGATCGATACTCTTTGGTTCTTTCGGTAAAGTCACGTCGATGAAAATAATAATGAAATAAAAAAGTTCAAACAACTAAATTGTCTTTTAATTTAGTTGTTTTCACAATTTAGTTGTTTTAACTTTTTTATTTTATTTTATTATTATTTTCACCTACGTGACTTTACCGAAGACACCAAAGAGTGTTATGGGTGCACCTCGTGGACCATGTAACTTCAAAAATAAACTAGAATGTGGTGTATCTGCAATTCACAAACTCTCCAACAACAACGACAACACTGAATGGGTAAATCGCTTATAAATTAATCTCTTACACAGGTAATATATAAATCTCTCCATGGCCTGGCACCACCGTATATACGCTTCCCTCATCTCATACTCTTAGGTTTTTTCGGTAAAGTCACGTGGGTAACTTTACCGAAAAAACCTAAAAGTATGAATTCTTGCAGTCACGAAAGCTTCAAATCTAGAATTCCCTCGTCTCCTTTTATATCCCCTCCCGCCCGCTCTCAATCTCTCCTCCTATACTCCTAACCGTCCCCCCTTATCCTTGTGCACAATCCCCGTTTCCGATCCTTTTCCGTACTTGCCCCCTTGTACTGGAACAAACTTCCCCTCCACATTAAGTGAGCGTCCTCCCTGTCTCGTTTCCACTCCTCCCTCAAGACCCACCTCTTCTTCCCTGGCCCATCCTTCCCTCCATCCCAAGGTATCCACCGTAATTCATGTACCCACTCACCTTCCTCCCCATACCCCATCCGTACTCACCATATAAATTTTAGCTCTATAAATATCAGATAAGGGAGCTGCTCTTCCTTGGCCATACGAAATGATCATCATTATCACAGGTGCTGGTGGCCGTGAAGTCCAATGGACACGACACTGAATGGGCAGCGACTGAGTTTGACACCAAGCCACTGGAGCCATGCACTTTTAAACTTAGATTGAAAACTAATTTCTTTGGAACTGCGTTTTGTGTTTAGTTTGTTGCCCTTCCCCCCGCACCTCCGACTAGCACGGTTGGCTATGTACGGTGCGAAAGAAGTTCAACGTAGATACATACAGACGATTCCTGGCTGGCGAAGACTCCAGGCAAGAAAAGGTGGAGCAAGATGAGAAGTGATGGCAGGGCAATGTTGTGGTCATAGTTCAACAAAATAAACACAAAGATCCCCCGTATAGCCTGAACAGACTGTCAGGGCAAGTGCTCTTAGCGAGCACCTATGAAGGCCGGCACGGCACACGAGGGGGTGAGTGGCCAACACTACACCCGGACGCCTTTCTCTCCCCAGTAGCGATGCTTACACACGAAACCAGGTACTCATTTGAGGCTGAGTCGACCTAGGGTAGGCCTATGACTGGTTCAGATAATCGTCACGTGTGTGTCGCTCCCCACTAATATGTCAACACACATGCATACATGCACTAGCCGTGTGTGGTAGCGCAGGTGCTCAGGTGAGAAGGGACTGCGATGCAACGTGCCGAGGTATTCGGTGCCGTAGTAGGCGTACATGAGAGGCACGGGCTTGCGTTTGCGTGCCGCGTACTCCTTGCCCGAGTCCACGATGGCCTGGCACACGGTAGAGGTCTCCTCGTCCGTCAGGATCTAGGGCACAATATCAAAAGACACACACGCACAAGGCACCGAAGGATAGCGGTGGACATGAGGATTGCCACTCGGGTTGCAATCTATCCGAGTTTTGATCGGGTTTGACTCGGACAGTCCGGGATTGGCGTCTGTGTTCGGGTGGCAGGAGTTGATTTGTTCCGAGATCTGGCACCGATGTTGCGTTGAACTTTGTCAAAGTGGACTGCAGAGTTTTGATAACAGACTCAATTGCTGACCGAGAAATAAGATGGCAACTCGAGTGTATGCGATACGACAATACTACGATGTCGTACAATACGAAATCCCATGATAATCTAATCGTCAGTTTATAAAATATATATCATTATATCATGATTATCGGCACTAATTTAATTGTTTATGTATATTAAAAACAATTTTGATAATGTTTACGACAAAACGAACTCTATTATTAAACGTTGTAAATATATAATAATCACAAAATTAGTGCTTTGCAAAAGGTGTTTCGGAATGACTGATGGCATGGCAATTGTATAACGCCATCATTTGATCAATAGAGGTTTTTTTAAAGTGAGATCGCGTAAATCTAAATGTGTCGTTAAACCCGCCACCACCCGAAACTGGGGAGGGGCTGGGTGGGGAGGGGATTGTGGGGAGGGGCTGGTGGGGAGGGGCTGGGTGGGGAGGGTGGGGAGGGGCTGGGTGTTAGGGTGGGGAGGGTGGGGCTGGGTGGGGAGGGTGGGGCTGGGTGGGGGGTGGGAGGGGTGGGGCTGGGTGCGGAGGGGCTGGTCACCCCGTGGTGCCCTTATAAAACTCAACGTTTAACCTACTCACGCCGGCCTGTGCCCGCCCTCACAGTCGGCCACATTTGCGGAATACACCACGCCGCCGTTGACCCTGGCCATTGACCGAGCAACCCAACGTTCCTACCAGCTCCCTCCGCAGGAATGTGTTAGTGAACAGTTGTGTGCCTTATCAGCCACATCATGAACATTTTTATAATGACATGTGTCCAAGTGAAAGTGGCTTGCTGCTCTAATGCAGAATGAAATGCCGCTGATATCAGTGTCACAATCCAGACCCAGTGGTGCAAATTCCACATTACTATGGCACAGGGTCCATCATTTCGGATGAGGATGTAATTCCCCCCAGACACAGTTAAATCGCGATACAGCACTGAATTAAAATGTATAATTTACAGAAGAATAAAAAACCGGCCTAAAATGAAACCAAAAACATCACGCAAAAAAAATTAACCCGTAAAAACAAAGTTTCTCACTATAAATCCTTTATATGCGTGGCATCGGTTTTATTTTATTATTCATTTCTGTTTTTCTTGAGCAAGAGTTTCATTTTTATCACATTGGTATTTTAAATAAAATTTGAAATTTTTTTTCTCCCAAAAGTGGAAAATTTTTGAATTTTTTTTTCACGAAAATAAATTGTCACGCACAACGAGTCTGTGTGCAAAATGTCAGCTCGATTGGATCACGGGAAGTGGGTTAAAAAACGACCGAAAGATTTGCACGGTCGTAAGCGCGCAAGCAAGCAAGCAAGTGAACTTAATATAAAGGATTTATAAAGAACACGTTTCATACGCCCGTTCGAGAGATGTGACGATGTAATCCCGGCATACAAATCACAAACCCACGGTCGATGCGCTCCGTAATGTGAACTTATTTTCTCCTGCACGCCGGCGAATCTGGCGTGAAGGGAATGGACCTTAATCTTGATTTGAAGCTTTCGTGACTGCAGGAATCCATGCTCTTTGGTTCTTTCGGTAAAGTCACGTAGGTAGAAAATAAAATAAATCACGACGTTTCGATTGCAACACAAGCAATCATCATCAGGTGTGAAAACCACAGCAAGAACATGTTTAAAAAAACAAAATGCTAATTTTCTTGCTGTGGTTTTCACACCTGATGATGATTGCTTGTGTTGCAATCGAAACGTCGTGAAAATGTTATTGTAAATTTTTTATTATTTTATTATTTCCCTTCTACGTGACTTTACCGAAAGAACCAAGAATATTTCGATTTAAAGCTTTCGTGACTGCAGGGATTCATCGTCTTGGTTCTTTCGGTAAAGTCACGTAGAAGGAAAATAATAAAATAATAAAAATAAAACATAATAAAATTATTCTCACGACGTTTCGGCCACAACGCTTGCGTTGTGACTTTACCGAAAGAACCAAGACGATGAACCAAGAATATGTTTAAAAAGGTTTGAAATGTGTGTACTCAACCCCATTTCAAACCTTTTTAAAACAGTCTGCCTCAGCAGCAGGCCATGCTTTCCCACCTGATGATGGACGCTTGTGTTGCGCCCGAAACGTCGTGATTTATTTTATTTTATTTAATACCTACGTGACTTTACCGAAAGAACCAAAGATTAGGGAATGGGACCTGTTGCCACGGCAACCGGAGCAAATCGCTGGTTGCCATGGCGACGGCAACCCGGGCAAACAGCGGAACACGTGGCATTGGAGGTGTCGTTCCTCATCCGTGACCACTCTAGGATACAATTGCCGTATACACACAGGGATGTATACACACAGGGACATACACACACAGGGATATACATACACAGGGATATACACACACAGGGATATACACACAGGGATATACACACACAGGGACATACACAGACAGGGATATACACACAGGGATATACACACAGGGACATACACACACAGAGTGATATACACACAGGGATATACACACACAGGGACATACACATACAGGGACATACACACAGGGATATACACACACAGGGATATACACACACAGGGACATACACACACAGGGATATACACACACAGGGACATATACACACAGGGATATACACACACGGTGACATACACACACAGGGATATACACACGGTGACATACACACACGGTGACATACACACACAGGGATATACACACACGGTGACATACACACACAGGGACATACACACACAGGGATATACACACACAGGGATATACACACACAGGGATATACACACAGGGATATACACACACAGGGATATACAACAACAACAACAACCGCCATTCGCCACTAAGTGGCGGTGACGTCACCACGACGCTTGTGCCAGGCCATGTGCACCCTGAGGCCACGTGAAGTGTCGAACGCCCGCTGACAGGAGGTCACGGGGCAGACCCAGGTGCCACGGGTCGACTGACCGGATATACACACAGGGACATACACACACAGGGATATACACACAGGGATATACACACACAGGGATATAAATACACGGTAATCCCTCGTTATTCACGAACGTGCTATCCGCGATTTTGGCTGTCCGCGTAAAAGCATCTGGAACTCTTCACGATTGCATAGACACAGAGAGAGAGATAAAGTGACGAGATAAAGTGATGGTAGATAAAGAGACTGTTATACTGGTAGGAACGAAGTGGACCAGACCACCAATAGATTATATCGTCCGTCCGTCCGTCTGCGTCCGTTTGTCCGTCCGTCCGTATGTCCGACAAGATGGCCGCCCGCTCCCCCTGCGATCTGTGAATTAAACAAGATGGCCGTCGCTTCCGGCGCCTCACGGCGAAACTTTTTGATCGACTGACTATGGGCGAACTCATTTATTCTGGTGGGTGAACAGTGGCGGGGAGGGGTGGAGGAGGAATTGATGATAAAAACAAACTTGCACCATCGTTACAGCTGCCGCGACGAGAGATGTGGGAGGAGAAGCGGCGACCGCTGCCTTGCAGGTGAGAGGTGCGTGTGTGTGTGTGCGCGTGTGTGCGCGTGCGTGCGTGTGTGTATGTGTGTGTGTGTGCGTGTGTATGCGCGTGTGTGTGTGTGTGTTTGCGTGCGTGCGTGTGCGTGTGTATGCGCGTGTGTGTGCGTGTCTGTGTGTGCGTGTATATGTGTGACTGTGTGCGTGTGTGCGTGCGTGTGTGCGTGTCCGGCCCACTCGAGCGGCGTGATGAATGGGCGCTATTGGGCTTCGGATCGTTATTCACGGCGAACTGGAAGCGTAGCAACACAACTTCATTACGTGTGCGTGCACGTGTGTGTGTGTGCGTGCGGTGTGTATGTGCGTGTGTGCGCGTATGTGCGTGTGTGTGTGTGCGCGTGTGTGTGCGGTCGATATCCCTGTACCGGTATTAGTATTATTCCTACCAGCCCACCCCGCAGGGTCCTGTTTATGATAATTCCCATGTATTTAATAGCTTATTTTTTATAGTTATTTAATGCCAATATCATTATCTACGAAATGTTCTATTCGCGATCATCTCCGGAATGTATCCCTCGCGAATAACGAGGAACAGCTGTACTGTACAGGGATACATACATACAGTACACACATACAAGAAAGCATAGACAATAACTAAAGCGACATAGATTGTTGTGGAAAGTGCTGTTTGTGAGCACCTATGATAACCAACCCGAGGAGGTGGGTGTGGCAAGTATAGCGCTCGGCCACCTTTGTCTTCCCAGTGCTGATTCGTGTACATTGCAACCAGGTACTTATTCAAGGCATAGGTAGAGTTGTCAGCTATCCAGGTTTGACCCAAGCAGTCCTGGACAGTCCGGGAATTGGTATCTGAAACTAAACTAAACTTTTGTTCTTACCAGGTAAGGCCTACTGAGGTAAACAGCTCTTTTTCAGAAGTGACCTGGCCACAAATGATAGCTCAACGAAGTGGCTTATCGCGTGCAAATTTACACCAGCCAAATGTTCTAAATGCATGTTGCGTCTAAAATGTGGAGGGGAAAACCAGAGAACCCGGACAAAAATTCACACGACCACGGGGAGAGACATACAAACTCCAAATATACATACTCTTAGGTTTTTTCGGTAAAGTCACGTAGGTAAAAATAAATAATAAAACATAACAATAATATGAATTATAATGGAAATAAAATAAAATAATTATTATTTTATTTCTATTATTATTTCTACTTGCAGTCACGAAAGCTTCAAATCTAGAATCCAAATATACAGCAGCAGGCGTCAGGGTCAGGATCGGACCCATGACCTCCTGCATACCAGGCGAGGTAGTTAACATCTCGCCACCGTGGCGCTCTGTGTTTGGGTGGCAGAAATTTGTTTGTACCGAGATCTGCAACTGGCTTTGTGTTGAACTTTGCTGCTGTACACTGCACAAGTGTTGATAGACCGAGGCCAGGAGTTGACAACCTGCGGCTCTGGAGCCGCGTGCGTTGGTGGCTCTTTGAAGGGCTGCTTCGTGACAGTTATCTTATTAAGGACCCACCGACTCGTATTCGTCACACAGTTCATTCCGGCTCTTGAAATATTGAACGTTTTTTTTCGAATTCGAATTTTTTTTCTTGTTGTGGTTTTCTCACCTGATGATTGCTTGTGTTGCAATCGAAACCTCGTGTTTTGTTTCATTTTAATGTATTTCTATCTACGTGACTTTATCCGAAAGAACCAAAGAGTATGGATTCCTGCAGTCACGAAAGCTTCAAATCAAGATTGAAAATGTCTCTTGTTGTTATTCTGGTTACCAACCCCCTGACCTCGGCTGTCTGAGAAACATTTTCGGGTGTAGTCTGTGGAATAGGCTGCGACCCTAATTCTAGGACATCTGTGAAAAATAGCTCTGTAGCTCATCGGATTCCTCCCGTACCTATAAATACAGATTCTGATTCGGACGATGACAGCCAAAGTGATGTTACCATTCATAGGCGCACTGAGGCATTGCTCGTCTTCTATTTACACACTCGAACGAGCAAGTGGTGGAAATTGCCCACTCCTGTGGTTGGGGCGAGTCAATCTCGGAGGCAACTGCGGTGGACTTCCCACAAGTGAACTATTGATGCTGGAGGGAAGAGCAACTCAATAGTGTGGGACATAACGAAAGTGACGATAAATGTCGCATGGAAATGTGCCCGATGTCACCAACGTGCAGAAGCTAGGGATGAGTTGAATCTGAAAAGTGCTTGAATGGGTGCCGACCATACATGCATATCGTCACAGCTGGGCTTATAGTTATAGCTGGTCTACACTCCGCTGCTCTTGACGCGGTTGTCTGGCCTGACCATCAGAATGTGAAACTGTTGTAGTTGCTCTGCATCTACATCACCAGCCGTACGAAAGCAGAAGGGCTACACGTAGTGAGCAGCAGAGGGCAGTGAAGAGAAATGCATTTGATAATTCGGTTTTTTTACCCTGTTATCTGGCAACAAAACTGAGACCTTTTTTCTTTACAACGAGTCATATTTGCATTGACCACAATACCTGCGGCCGGAATGCAAACAAAAAAAACACAACTCTGATAATGTATGCACTGTCCTTGTGAAATTAATTGATCCACACCCGAGACAGCTTTTCTTAGAGCCTAGTCTCACACGGTGTTGGACCAGATGACGCCAAATGTTCAGCTAGGCGGTCGGACGGACCCGCCGCTCTCACCTCGATGCCGAGCCGGCGCTTGAGCAGCAGGGCGCCGCATAGGATGCCGGCGCGACCCACGAAGAGTTCGTCGGAGCCGAGGCGGTGCGGCCGCACGGTGACGGATCGCGGCAGCTCGCGGTGCAGCCGCGCGAAGCTCTGCGCGTAGGCCACGGCGGCAGCCGCCCGGCCCGCTGCGCCGCTCGCCAACGCCGCCGCCACGAAGGCGCCCGCGCCGCCCAGCAGGAACGACGCGCTCGTCTCAGAGCCGCTCTCGCGCTCCCCGTTGCTGGCTGAGGGCGGTGGCCGTCGGTCGGTCGGGGGTTTGGGGGGGGTGTTGGGGTCAGAGGTCAGAGGGTGAGGGGGCCGGTCAGTCAAATGTACGTGTGTATCTTTCGATTTAAAGCTTTCGTGACTGCAGGGATTCATCTTCTTGGTTCTTTCGGTAAAGTCACGTAGAAGGGAAATAATAAAATAATAAAAAATTTATTCAAAATAAAACATAATAATATATTACTTTATTATATTATTATTGTATTATTGTATTATTTTATTTTATTATGTTTTCTTTTTATTATTTTATTATTTCCCTTCTACGTGACTTTACCGAAAGAACCAAGAAGATGTACGTGTGTATGTTGAACTTCTTTCTCGCCGTACGTAGCCAACCATGCTGATCGGAGGTGCGGATGACAAGCAGAGCGGCGGCTATCGGATCGTTGGCGCCAATTCCCCAAGAGCTGCATCATGGTCCTGTTGTCTTATGTCATCACTCGAAATAAATATAAGCAAATGTGGCCGACTTGTCTAACTGAAGAGTTAGACAACTTCAGGCCAGTTGCCTTTTCATTAATATTCATCAATAGAGTATATTCACCAATTTCTGTTAGCATTTTTTTGTCATATTCTTGCTATTGGCAATAATTTCAGGAGCTAAATGCCAATGTCGAGGGCTTCAGGAGAGAGTTGTGTAGTTTTGCTGTTCCTCCTCCATTGAAGAAGTGCAGAGCACAGTGGGTTTACTGTACGGTCCAAAGTTTGGGTTTCATTATTCATCATTTACAGATTTGATGTTGCTGGCATCCACCATAAATGTGGAAAAGACGACAGAAAGAAAAAAACACTAAAAAGTCAAATAAGCATGTCCCACTCCACAGATCACACACGCACGCATCAAAGATAAAGATCCCCCATATAGCCTTTAACAGACTGTTGGGGCAAGTGCTGTTAGCGAGCACCTATGAAGCCCGGAACGGCACACGAGGTGGTGGGAAGCCACACCAGCTACTCATTTGAGGCTGAGCCGACCTAGGGGAGGCCCAGGACCAGTTCGAATATTGGTCACTGGTCTCGGCCGTGAGTGGGAATCGAACCCAGGTCGCCGGGTTTGTACCGCAGCGCGCTAACCGTTGCACCACCGCACGCAATCACACACGCGCACACGCGCGTAGACACCACTCTGCCCCACCGCTGCTGATGGCAGCCGCTCCCGTGCAGGTCGCTCTTCCCTCCATCTTCTCGGCGTACTCCACGGACGCCTCGGCGAGCCTGCGCGCCGCGTCCGCGTACCTCTCCCGCCGCTCCGCGTCCAGCCCGGGCAGGAGGCTGCTGTCGGGCGCCGTCGCAAACGCCAGCGCCAGGGCCATGCCCGCCGGCCCGCGGTACAACCCGCCCTCCGGCGCTACCGACACCGTCGCCGCGCGCTTCCCACCGACTCCGCCGTCGCCCTCGCCGCTGCCCGGGGGGGCCTGCCCGGCGATGGAGTCCAGCATGGCCGTGACGAGGGGCAGCAGGGCCTCGCGCGAGCTGCCGGGCAGCGGCGAGCCCGCGTGGTCGTCGAAGCGATTGGTGAAGCAACGGTCGTCCTCCATGCTGACCCGGGGAGGCGAGTTTGGCCTGATATGAAGAGGGGCTTTGGGGGAAGGACATTAAACGGTCGTCGTGAATTGCATTGTATGTCATCATTGTGTTTGTTGTTGATCAGTGTGTACCTACTGTGACATGTGTACCCACTGTGACAGGGGTACCTTGCATGGCATGCGGTTCAGAAACAGGGTCATTGATGAAAATTTACGGAACAAAAACAGGAGTATTGAAAGGTGCACGCTTGGAATTACACTGAGAGACATGAAGAAGAACCCGTGGATCAGAGAACATGAGCAAGATTTACACGTCGGCTTTCGCGTATCAATATTATTTATAATAAAGTGTTTTTTTGGGTTAGATCGCGTAAATATACAAATGTCGTTAACCCACCACCACCCGACACAGCCAATCAGCATAGTTTTTCAGACAAAATCCCATGATGATGCTGGATGTAAATACCAGCGAAACGTCGTACTCAAATTGTAAATGTTGTGGATTTACTCTCCAACACACCAGTGGGCTGAAGTAGTAACCAATTATTATTTGGTTCTTTCGGTTAAGTCACGTCTAAAGATAAAATAATAAATTAAATTAAATAATAGAATACGACGTTTCGATTGCAACACAAGCAATCATCATCAGGTATAATGAAATAGCGACAATATCTAACCAGAAAACTATAGACAGACATATTAGCAGACAGATATCACCAAGATACATACATAGCGAGAGCAACACAGGTAACAGAGAGGGGTGATCGTCTCTGTGGGGCGGCCTTAAATAGACAGGGGGGGGGGGGGCGGAGGCAGAGAGAGGGAGGGGGGTTAGAGAAAATTAAGATAGTAACCAATTGGCACGTTTTGTTAACGTGGCCAACCTTACTGATTGGCTGTGTCGGGTGGTGGTGGATTAACGACACATTTATATTTACGCGATCTAACCCCCCCCCCCCCCAAACAAAAACTTTCTTATGCACACGCAAGGTCAATTGTATTAAAACTTAAAAATTATTAAAACGTTTTAAGAAAAGTAAAGTGGGCTTCATCAGGCAGCACACGTTATGACTCGAAGGAAGTGATGTCCGATGGTCGAGGATTGTGACGGAGCGGCAGTCAGAGAATGGAACGCGTCCGAGAGGGAACAAAATCTGTATTCCTCTAAGCCGCGAATCTTAACGTTTCAGATGCCCCGCGCGATCTAAATAGAGAAACCGCTATAAATTCCACGCGAGCAAAAGGAGCAGCGTAGCAGCACCACGGCTGCCTTTCATCAATCCATTGCTAACATTTTTTTTTTATTTTACCCGGTAAGACCCCACTGAGCTAAATAGCTCTTCTTTTTAAAAGCGACCTCGCACCTCCGATTAGCACGGTTGGCTACGTACGGTGCGAAAGAAGTTCAACATACATAGAAAAGTGGCTTATCACGTTTCAATTTAGAGCAGCTGGCCGAATGCTCTAAACGGAGGACCTGGAGAAAAAAATCCACGCGAATACAGGGAGAACATGCAAACTCCACATATACAGCAGCAGGCGTCAGGATCGGGATCGACCCCACGAACCTCCTGTACACCAGGCAAGGTAGTTAACATCTTGCCACTGTGCTAGATGAGGGCCCTCCCCATACCGTACCGGTCATTTGACCATACTTCACCACGCTGGTCAGTACGGGTTGGTGAATGCCAGAATGCAAGCAGCATTGACACGGGAGCATAGAAGCACAGCACCGTACAGACAACGAGGTAGCGGATGTAAAAAAAAATTGCTGCTGATGCTCACTATTCATTTTTAAAAACGAAATGTGTAAAGAAGCTTCAACGGGCCTTTACTTCAATCGACGAGTGTCAATTATGTTAATAGTTTATTACCGCCGGGCTCGTCTGCAATCGTCTAGAAGAATTATGGGCATTTATGGAAACGTCCAAGAGTGGGGCCATTACCTTGATAGACGCTTGACCCACGGCAGTGGGAAATCCACAGTGAGCCCTTACGGCTCACGCAAAGAGGAGCTTTATTCTGCCGATGGACGCATTGGATTATGAAGCTCACCAGCCGGCACCCAGCAATTTCCACTGCACCCCGCAGATTTAGCTGAGCTATGCTGCACCCTGCACAACAGCCACAGCAATGTAGACCCTGTCGCACTGCCACTGCACCCTGCTGTTTTACGTTAGCCCTGCAGTACCCTGTACATTAACCACAGCAATAACACATTCCTGCGGAGGGAGCTGGTAGGAACGTTGGGTTGCTCGGTCAATGGCCAGGGTCAACGGCGGCGTGGTGTATTCCGCAAATATGCCCGACTGTGAGGGCGGGCACAAGTCGGCGTGAGTTGAGTTTATAAGGGCACCACGGGGTGACCAGCCCCTCCCCACCCAGCCCACACCCTCCCCACCCCCCACCCAGCCCCACCCTCCCCACCCAGCCCCTCCCCACCCAGCCCCTCGCCACCCTCCCCACCCAGCACCACCCTCCCCACCCTTCCCTCCCCACCCAGCCCCTCCCTCCCCACCCAGCCCCTCCCTGCACGACGGACGGTCGGACACAATAATCCCCTGTGGGCTGGTGTAACCAGGAGGCTACTACCAGTATGACCCTGCTGCACTGCCACTGCACCCAGCACAACTTGCCTACCTACATGCCAAAATGGGATGTACCCCCACCCCTCCTTAAATCCTGCAGCCCGGCTACACACTTTGCAGGCACCTGATCATGCACACCAGCCTGTTGCAACCCGTCCATGCACATCTGTTGCATCGCGCAAGCACTGCTGCATTTGTGGTAGCCTGCTGCACTTGATGCACACTGCACATTTGCCAAACCTGCCGCACGCCTGGCTGCACGAAAAGACGACGTACCAATCGTTGCTGGAGGCTATTGCTCTTTGCGGAATTGCGTAACCTCGCACACTCGCCGCACTTCTGTTACACGTCCCTGCACGTCCTTCTTAGAGTTCGCTAACCTGCTGCACTCCTGCCGCACAGTCGTTGCAAGTTGCAGCACCCAGGGCCACGAGGTTCCGGCTCTGTGTAATCGCGTGGAGAACAGAGGGAGACTAAGCCGATAAGGCAGCTTGGTACAATCCCATAACCAGATGGGCTTTCACTCTGGGACACGTCAAAGCCACAACAGCCCTCTCTCCCTCTCTCTCTCTCAATGCTCCAACAACAATATCCTCCGGTGTGAGCGGAACCAGTGGTGGGAAATCCCACATTTCCATGGCAGGCACGTGGGATTTCCACGAGGCACTAATATGATAAGGCGCTGCAAGTTCTGTCCCCATTGGGCGACGGTTCGCATTGCACAGAGTAACAATACTAATGAATTTCGATTTAAAGCTTTCGTGACTGCAGGGATTCATCTTCTTGGTTCTTTCGGTAAAGTCACGTAGAAGGGAAGTAATAAAATAATAAAAATAAAACATAATAAAATAATTCTCACGACGTTTCGGCCACAACGCAAGCAGCCGTCCTCACCTGAGGACGGCTGCTTGCCTGAGGACGGCTGCTTGCCTGAGGACGGCTGCTTGCGTTGTGGCCGAAACGTCGTGAGAATTATTTTATTATGTTTTATTTTTATTATTGTATTACTTCCCTTCTACGTGACTTTACCGAAAGAACCAAGAAGATGAATACTCGTGATGTATCACGAGTATTGTTACGCTGTGGCTATGGTCGAGGCAATGCAATAATAACAATACATCACAATGTATGCATCTCTGTTTCAAACAAAGACAAAGATCCCCCGTATAGCCTTAACAGACTGTAGGGGCAAGTGCTGTTAGCGAGCACCTACGAAGGCCGGAACGGTACACGAGGGGGTGCGTGGCCAGGGCCACGCCCGACCGCCTTTGTCTCCCCAGTGACGATGTTTACACACCGCACCAGGTTAATGGGAATCGAAATCTTGTCGCCGGGTTTGCAGAGCAGTGCTAACCACTGGGCTAACGCTCCCCACACACACACACGGCAGGCACGCTGTTGCTATTGTTGTTGCTGTTGACAACGGTGTGTGTGTGTGTGTCTGCGTCAAGACGGACGATACTGTCATTACACGTGGGAGAGTAATGCATTTATTCATTGACATTCATTTTTCATTCACTCCATTTCCATCCGTGTGTTCATTGATATTCATTCACTGACGGTAATTCAGTATTAAATTATCGCCACTTGTGGATTCAGTGTCGATCATAGCCATGTAATCACTGACGTAACTATCCACTGATACCCATTGATTAACAATCGATGTGTAAACATGTTCTAATAGTTTCCAATCATTCAATGAAAGTAATTCGTTCATTAATGAATTCACATATTAACGAGCATGCATTCATCAAACTACAATAGTGTATTGAAATGCGTTGACTCTCGATGGATGAATTAATTCATGCATTGACATTCACTGAACACATTCATTGACCGTCACCGACACGCAATCAATCAGTCACTCGATTATCAATTGGCTGTGAGTGAGCGAGCGAGCGACATCAACTGCCCCGTTCTTACCTGGGAGAGAGCACAGCGGTCGAGTGAGAGCCCGGGCTCACAGGGGACGAGGCGAAGCCTGGCTCATCAGCCTGGCTCAGCCTGGCTCAGCCAACCACGCGACCAACCCAGGCAGGGGTGGTCCTCACGCGTCAAATATCCCATCCCCTACCTCTTCCCCTCCCCTCCGTATAGCCCTTAATAGACTGTTGGGGGTGCAAATGCTGTTAGCGCATATTAAGGGCCGACACGGCACACAAAAGGGGGTTGGTGGCCAACACAACTCCCGGCCGTCTTTGTATCCCCTGGGATTATGTTTTCATGGAAGGCTGAGTTGATCGTAGGAAAGGCTCAGCACTGGTTCAGATAATCGTCAGTGGTGTTGGCCGTGAACAGGAAGCGAATTTGGGATGCCCGGTTTTTATTGTTTAAGAGTATCTGGCTGCTAGACATTTCCACATGAGCCACTTTGTTGAGCTATCATTTGTGGCAAGGTCACTTCTGAAAAAGAGTGGCTTTACCTGGTACAATAAAACATAGTTTCGTATAGTTTTGTAATATAAGAATAGGTTGTGCACTTTCTGGAAATAAAACAGGTGTTAAGATGTTCAAACACCAAATGGAACCCTTTTTCAAGGAATCATGTCTGCATTAACCACATGCAAAAAAACATGCTCTGGTAATGTGTGCATTGTGTTTGAAACTGATTGATCTACACCAGACAGCCTTCTTTTGGGCCTAGTCTCAACCGGTCTTAAACCAGAGAACGCCAAAAGGCGATTTTATTTCCAAAAAGGGTAAACCCTATTCTTATATCTTCATTTGAAGCTTTCGTGACTGAATCCATACTCTTTGGTTCTTTCGGTAAAGTCACGTAGGTAGAAAATAAAATAAATCACGACGTTTCGGGCGCAACACAAGCGTCCGTCATCAGGTGCATTTTAAGTAATTTTTTTACATATACCTCACATTTTGCTCTGGATAAGCCTTCAAAATTGCGGTGATAAATACTGAGTGCTAGGAACCGATTATCTTGGTGGGTTGGTCCTGGAAAGGACCTTTGGTTCATACGTTTTGGGCTTTCGTGCTTTCAGACCGGGGGGGGGGGTTATTGTTGAACTGCTAAGATCTCAGCAAAGCAGCACACCCAGGGAGACAACTTCATCATGTGTACCGATGGCATACGGATGTAAATGTACCCATTGCTATATCGCGATGCGCTGGTCAGGCCGGTAGATGGCGGCCTCGCAGCACGGCGGGTTTTGCAGGGATGTGCGTGGTCCACCAACCCTCGCCTCCGCGTGTGCCGGACGACCAGGCGTGCGCCACCACAAGGGAGACGCGTGCTGGGAAACTGCATGGAGATGACAACAAAAGGAACGCACGGATTACAGAACGCACGCAGGCCTAATGACACGAGCCAAATTCCTCCGTAAGAGGGTTTTTTTCGGGTTAGATCGCGTAAATATATTAAAGTGTCGTTAAACTGGCCACTGCACGACACAGCCAACTAGTAAGGGTTGTCACGTAAACAGAACGTGGTCAATTCGTCACTAGTACAGCACTAGTGTGTAGTGTAGTGTATAGTAGTGTAGTGCATAGTAGTGTAGTGTATAGTGTAGTGAAGTGTATAGTAGTGTATAGTAGTGTAGTGTATAGTGTAGTGTATAGTAGTGTAGTAGTACAGTAGTGTATAGTGTAGTGTATAGTGTAGTGTACTAGTACAGCACCACACCGGCGTGTTGGAGAGCCAAGCCACAGCATTTACAATCTGAGTACGACGTTTCGCCAGTAATTACAATTAGCTTCATGTGCTGACCAAACTTCTGCGGTCATTGTTTAAATGCATGCCTATACAGGTCACCATACTTCAATAGGGATTAGCGTTGGTAGGGCAATCTTAATACACACAATGGAACTGAAAGACAAGATCAAAGGGCCCGCATAATGCGCATGCATAATGTGCGTTGATTCAAGAGCGCAGAAGCGTGGTCACCACATGTACGCCTCTATATAAGGAACGAAACAGGTGGACTTCTCCACAAATCTGGCTGTCGCCTGATGAAGCTAGTTGTAATTACTGGCGAAACGTCGTGCTCAGATTGTAAATGTTGTGGCTTGGCTCTCCAACACACCGGTGTGCTGTACTAGTGACGAATTGGCACGTTCTGTTTACGTGACAACCCTTACTAGTTGGCTGTGTCGGGTAGTGACACATTTATATATTTACGCAATCTAACCCAAAAAAAACCTCTATTATGGATGATATTGGTCGTGAAAGCCGACGTGTTAAACGAGCCAAACTGTTAACAAAAAAAAGTGAGTGTGCTTGGACAGGAACACACCACGAGCAAGGATGATAACCGGTGGTCGAGAATAATAACCGAGTAGCAGCCAAAGGATGGAACGTGCCCAAGAGGAAATCAAATTCAACAAACTAATGTGTTTAACATATTCTTCTTCAGGAAAACACCCACGTTAGTGGGGGCGTCTTCTGCTCCCCAGGAAATGTACGCAGTGAAATCTCCGTGCAGTGAAATCTCCGTGCAGCGAAATCTCCGTGCAGTGAAATCTCCGTGCAGCGAAATCTCTGTGCAGTGAAATCTCCGTGCAGTGAAATCTCCGTGCAGCGAAATCTCTGTGCAGTGAAATCTCCGTGCAGCGAAATCTCCGTGCAGCGAAATCTCCGTGCAGCGAAATCTCCGTGCAGTGAAAACTCCGTGCAGTGAAATCTCCGTGCAGCGAAATCTCCGTGCAGTGAAATCTCCGTGCAGCGAAATCTCTGTGCAGTGAAATCTCCGTGCAGTGAAATCTCCGTGCAGCGAAATCTCTGTGCAGTGAAATCTCCGTGCAGCGAAATCTCCGTGCAGCGAAATCTCCGTGCAGCGAAATCTCCGTGCAGTGAAATCTCCGTGCAGTGAAAACTCCGTGCAGTGAAATCTCCGTGCAGTGAAATCTCCGTGCAGCGAAATCTCCGTGCAGCGAAATCTCCGTGCAGTGAAATCTCCGTGCAGTGAAATCTCCGTGCAGTGAAATCTCCGTGCAGTGAAAACTCCGTGCAGTGAAATCTCCGTGCAGTGAAATCTCCGTGCAGTGAAATCTCCGTGCAGCGAAATCTCCGTGCAGTGAAATCTCCGTGTAGCGAAATCTCCGTGCAGCGAAATCTCCGTGCAGTGAAAACTCCGTGCAGTGAAATCTCCGTGCAGTGAAATCTCCGTGCAGTGAAATCTCCGTGCAGTGAAATCTCCGTGCAGTGAAAACTCCGTGCAGTGAAATCTCCGTGCAGTGAAAACTCCGTGCAGTGAAATCTCCGTGCAGCGAAATCTCCGTGCAGCGAAATCTCCGTGCAGTAAAAACTCCGTGCAGTGAAATCTCCGTGCAGTGAAATCTCCGTGCAGTGAAATCTCCGTGCAGCGAAATCTCCGTGCAGTGAAATCTCCGTGCAGTGAAATCTCCGTGCAGTGAAAACTCCGTGCAGTGAAAACTCCGTGCAGTGAAATCTCCGTGCAGTGAAATCTCCGTGCAGTGAAATATCCGTGCAGTGAAATCTCCGTGCAGTGAAATCTCCGTGCAGCGTACGGATAGGGACCCGAACACGATCTTGGATTATCGTGAACATAATCTAAAGTGCCAACAAACATAAACAAAAATAACAGAAAACCCCGCGTGTTACCGCTCACGGTGGCTGTCAGCTGATCTAAACGTCTCAGTTACAATGAGAAATGAGATGTGTAAGTTTAGAAAATAATATATCGCGACGTTTCGATCGCAACACAAGCGGTCGTCCTCAGGCGGAAAAAATAATCCAGCAGTGAAACTGCTGAACCAGGAAGAACACAGCGAAAGAGCAGTTACAACAAGAGGTTATATATGTGGCGAAGGGCAAGCAAGCGGGGTCTGAGCTGGAAAGGAGTCCCATCCCCGCACGCAAGCACGTCAGTTGTGTTAATGGAGGAGATGAGGGAGAGAGACATTAGGGAGAGAGATTAGCATGAAATGAGTTTCCGTCGCCGCACAAGAGTATCGTCCCCGCATATGCGCACAACAGCAGTGCTAATGGGAGATTAGCACCATGTTGATGGGAGAGATTAGCTTGACAAACACACAGACATATGCTGAAAAATGTCTCACTGAAACTGTTTTTGGATGCTCTCCGGTATATTCTTCATGCCTTGACGAGTACAGTACTTTTTCTTTTTTAAATGTGTCAATTAATTTGAAGTCCTCCACACAAGGCACGTTGTCCAGCTCTTCCCTGGACCGCTGTTCTCCGTCCTCCCGTGATGACATTGTATTTTTGTCATTATTAGCTGTTGTAACGGTCTGACCCGCCCCTTCCTGGACATCTGTGGGGGGGGGGGGGGGGGGGGAAGAGCTTCATAGCTCATCGGATTCCTCCAGTATGAATAAATATCGATTTAAAGCTTTCGTAACTGCAGGGATTCATCTTCTTGGTTCTTTCGGTAAAGTCACGTAGAAGGGAAATAATAAAATAATAAATATAAAACATAATAAAATAATTCTCACGACGTTTCGGCCACAACGCAAGCAGCCGTCCTCAGGTGAAGAATGAAACACCACCAAGCTTGGAGCGTATATTTAAGCTGGGTTGGAGGGAGAAGAAGAGCGCCTTGACAAAATAATTTGCATATCAAGAGGAATTTAACATATTTATGGTAAATAAGTAGGAGGTGGGCGGGGGGTTTAAAAGTCATATTATGCCCGTGCATTATGCAGGATTAGCAGCATCAAAGGGAGGGGATGGGGGTAGCATTAGCAAAGGAAAGGAATGTTAATAGTATGTATGCATTAATAGTATGTATATATAAATAAATATTTAGATTTTGTCGCATGGCTCCACGAAGCGTGCGGAGGGAGTGTAACCACAACGCTTGTGCCATCCACCAACCATCGTGTCGTCCACAGCGCAGGATCACATTCCACGTGCACAGGTCACCACCAAGCGACTACTGGATTGTTGTGCATACGTTGCGAGAACATTTACAGCCCTTTTCAAGTTCAAGTTTCAAGTTCCTTTTTTAGGTGTAGCCCTGTGAGCCATTCGGCTCTTGAATCGGGTGCAACCGCAACAAACAAAAAACTAAAACATGAACAAAAAACATCTTAAAAAGTGAATATGTGACTAAGTGCAAACAGAAAATCCAAGAAAAGACGGCAAAATATTGCAGAAAAAAACACCGTACACCAACGCTGTGTGCAAAAATCCCAGTGGGATGCAAGTCAAAAGCCACTCCACCACAGCAGGAGCATCAACCGTAAATCCACTGCTGGATGATGACCGACTTGCTACTCCGCCCGGGTCGTGGGCGTTAATCGTCCATACTTTCGCCACGCTGGTTCAGAGCGTGTTGGTGAGGACGGGAAGCATATGAGTATAGGGGCCGTCCATAAATGACGGCACGCGATTTTTGACGATTTTTGACCCCCCCCCCCCTCCTCAAATATGACGTCACAAAGCTCTGCACCCCCCCCCCAAAATAAAACATGCTTCTAATCGCTTTAAACTATTGTCATTGTAGTGCGTATTTATGTGACGTCACGCACCTAGGGGGGGGGGGGGGGGTCAGATATTTGTGACGATGTGTGACGAGGGGGGGGGGGTTTGAGAAATGTGACGTCACATAAAAATGCGAAACTTTAAATAAATATAGACAACACGTTTTACTTATTTAAATACAAATTTTAATAAATTTTTTCTCCTACAACATCAGAGTGCAGCGCCACATTAAATACGCACTACAATGACAATAGTTTAAAGCGATTTGAAGCATGTTTTCTTTTTTGGGGAGGGGGGGGCAGAGCTTTGTGACGTAATATTTGAGGGGGGGGTCTGACTTTTTGTGACGCCGTGTGACGTCATTTATGGACGGCCCCTATGTATGTACTACATGTTGAACTTCTTTCGTACCGTACATAGCCAAACGTGGCTAATCGGAGTTGCGGGGCGGGAAGGACAACGATCTAAACACAAAAAAGCAGTTATAAATAAATTAGTTTTAAAACCTTGATGATTTAAAAGTGCACATCTCCCAATGGCTTCCTACTATCGCAAGGAAGAGCGTTCCAGACGGACGCACGCTCGGCGCTGTCGACGAATGCGTGGAGTTTATTGTTAAGTGTGCTTGTGCACCACTGCGACATAGCAATAACCGTATAACCAACGAGAAAAATATAATACAGTAATTAGAAAACGCTGCCTCAAAACTGACGCGTATCGTAGTTTCCCCACGTCATTTAATTTAAGTGCCAGCAGTGTCGATTTACCGCGATCCCTAAGCCCACCCCGCCCTTTTTAGCCCCACCCCCCTGACCTCGCCCATTCATTGGAAGGTGGGGTGGTTGGTGAGGGAGGGGGTTGGTGCGGGGGGGTTGGTACGAAGGGGGGGGTAATGCGGGGGGGGGGGGGTGATGCGGGGGGAGGGGTTGGTGCGGGGGGGGGGTGATGCGGGGGGGGTTTAGTGCGGGGGGGGTTGGTGCGGGGGGAGGGGTTGGTGCGGGGGTGGGGGTGATGCGGGGGTGGGGGGGTGATGCGGGGGGGGGGGGTTTAGTGCGGGGGGGGTGATGCGGGGGGAGGGGTTGGTGCGGGGGGGGGGTGATGCGGGGGTGGGGGGGTGATGCGGGGGAGGGGTTGGTGCGGGGGGGGGGTGATGCGGGGGTGGGGGGGTGATGCGGGGGAGGGGTTGGTGCGGGGGGGGGGGTGATGCGGGGGTGGGGGGGTGATGCGGGGGAGGGGTTGGTGCGGGGGGGGGGTGATGCGGGGGGGGGTGATGCGGGGGGGGGGTGGTGCGAGGTGGGTGGGGGTGGTGCGGTGTGGGGGGGTGCGTTGGTGCGGGAGGGGCTGTGTGGGTGCGGGGGGTCCGCGTCAAACTGCAGCTTGACTGCCGAGGAGTGAGAGAGAGAGACACGAGAGAGAGAGAGAGATCTCGCCACTTGTGTCGAGACCTCGTCTCCGGCGCAGTCTTCCCCCGGGGTCGCCATGGTGGTGAAGATCTACTACACCAGCGTGGCGGGCTCCCGGCAGGTGAGCACGAGGGTTGGGGACGATGTTGGTGAGCGTGGCTGCAGTGGGGAGGGGGGGCACGGTGTGGGTACACGTTGCTTGCTACAGGTGAGTGAAGTTAGCATGGTTACAGGTGACTGATGTTAGTGTGCATGGGTGCAGAGACTTGTATAAGCATCACGACGTTTGTGCTGTGGGTGGTGGACGATTGCACCAAGCTTCACGTGAGAGGCGTTAGTAAGGACATCCACGTGGGGAGATAAGTAAGAGTGCACCTCCGATCAGAGACATCGGTAAGCCCGGCTACAGGTGGGAGGTTGAAACACGTGTTGTTTGCGACGCGTGTTTTTGTAAGCCATACGTGGAGATGGAGGGTTGGTTATTGGTAGGCCTGATAGTAACTAAGACATTCCATTTGAGAAGCAATTATACCTCTTAGAAGGCGTCGCGGTGGTGAGATGTTAACTACCTCGCCTGGTCTACAGGAGGTCGTGGGGTTCGATCCCTACCCTAACGTCTGCTATATATTTTGAGTTTGCGTGTCTCTCTCATCATCATCACGGTGGCTATGAGATGTTAACTACCTCGCCTAGTCTACAGGAGGTCGTGGGTTCGATCACTACCCTGACGATGCCTGCTGCTGTATATTTTGGAGTTTGCGTGTCTCTCTCTCTCTCATCATCACGGTGGCTATGAGATGTTAACTACCTCGCCTGGTCTACAGGAGGTCGTGGGTTCGATCCCTACCCTGACGATGCCTGCTGCTGTATATTTTGGAGTTTGCGTGTCGCTCTCTTTCTGTTCGTGGTCGCGTGGATTTTTCTCCACGTTTAGAATCAACATCACGTGTTTTGGAGTATTTGCCTGCTATAACTGACCCGTGTGACCAGATCGCTTGGGAAAAAAATAGTTATATATAACTTAGTGGGGCCGTACCTGGTTAAATTAAACAAATACTGTAGTTTTAAGATATTGGAATCGGTGCAAGTTTGGTAAACTCGCAAAAAGCAACGCTATTTTATACCTACGTGACTTTACCGAAAGAACCAGAGTATGGATCCCTGCAGTCACGAAAACTTCAAATCTAGATTATTAACGCGATTACAGTTCAACTTACAGGCACTTTTCAAAGTGCCGTGGCAACTCTGCCGTGTCTAGAATCCACCGCAGATTTTTCAGGGTTAGGCCCACGCAATTATCTAGCCAAAATTCCTCTCCACTTTCGATCCACCCACCACCACCACCAATCCCCACCACCACCACCAACCCCCACCACCACCACCACCATCACCCACACCACCATCACCCACACCACCATCACCCACACCACCACCACCAACACCACCACCACCACCAACACCACCACCACCAACCCCCACCACCACCACCAACCCCCACCACCACCACTACCACCATCACCCACCCCACACCACCATCACCCACCCCACACCACCATCACCCACCCCACACCACCACCACCCACCCCACACCACCACCACCAACCCCACACCACCACCACCCACCCCACACCACCACCACCCACCCCACACCACCACCACCCACCCCACACCACCACCACCCACCCCACACCACCACCACCCACCCCACACCACCACCACCCACCCCACACCACCACCACCCACCCCACACCACCACCACCACCAACCCCCACCACCACCGTCATAGCCAAACAATTTAAAGGCGCGTGTGTGTGTGTCTGCACGCGCGGTTTAACACCGGGGAGCGGTGGTGCAGCGGTCAGCGCCACGCTGCGCAACGAACCCGGTGAAGCCGAGTTCGACTCCCGCTCACGGCCCCAACACCGGTGACGATTAAACTGGCCTCCCCTAGGTCGGCTCAGCCTCAAATGCGCGCCCGGTGCGGTGTGTAAACGTTGCCACTCGGGGAGACAAAGGCGGCCGGGCGTGGTGTTGGCCCGCCCCCCTCGTTGTGTCGTGCCGATCTTCAAAGGTGCTCGCTAACAGCACTTGCCCCTACAGTCTGTTAAGGCTACACGGGGGACCTTTGTCTTGTTAACACCACTACGGTTATTTATTGTTTCAGTTCACAAGTTGAAGAAGTATTTCTGGTATAGATTTACTACATTCTGTTGTGTGCGTGAGAATTAAATTTTGTTTGACTTTGCCTGGCGGGTGGCCAGATCATTACCAGGCCTGAACCCATTAAATCGGTTATGAATAATATTGGCTGTGCAGACCTAATACGTGAAATTATCCCGCGTTAAGCTATGCAACTTGGTCGCTTCCGTTCTTAGCAGCACACAACTTTAACTAGAGGAAAAATGCTCTGGTTTATTGCAACTGATTTGGCTGCACCATGCGAAATTAATTCACGCCGATTTTCAGCATGTTGCAAACTACTATTACAACCTTTCGCAAGGAGGTCGTTAACGTTTTTTTGTTGGGAATGTATTGGTCACAATGCCTTCACAATACGCCGATTTAATCGCTCATGTAAACAAGGAAGAACAAATCATCCATAGGCGTGAACTCTTTAAATGTTTTCCCCAATCTGCATTTGCCCTCGATTTTTGTCTGGGCAATAATAGCGATGCGTTCCAAGTCGTATGTCACACGTCATGTTGTAGATGATGACACACAGTACACATGAGAACGTAATCGGCAGGCGAGATTCACCCCATGACATGTGACATAGGAGACGTCACACAACGTAATGACACACACTTGCCCATGCCACCTAAGGTTAATTCTCTTTTAGCAGTGTTTCTTATTAATCCTCAAGTTTTTGACGCAACCGCTTGATCCGTTTTTGGCCAGTTATCACTCACGGCAATTTTTTGCTAAACTTCCATTCGTATGGGGCGCTGCAGTGGCGAGATGTTTAGTACATCGCCTGATATACAGGAGGTCGTTGGTTCGATCCCGTTCCTGACGCCTGCTGTATATTTGGAGTGTACGTGTATCTTTCCCCGTTGTCAGGTGCATTTTCTCTGGGTCGTCCGTGTTTTCCCTCCACGGTTAGAAGCATGCGTTTAGAGCAGGGGTGGGGAACGTCCGGCCCGCGGGCCGTATAAGGCCCGCGAAATCATTTGGTGTGGCCCTGCCAAGGCAACCGCAGGCGGGACTCGAAATTCAATAAATCTAGGAGGAAACCTGGAAAAGCAGTTGCGAGTAGCAACATCATCAATACCAGCTAACATCACACGCCTCACCAAAGAGAAGCAGTTCCAGCCATCACATTAGGGGTGAGTTAATTAAATGTTAATTTTTAAGTTGATAATTTTGTATGGCCCGCGAATGATGTTATAAATATCCAAATGGCCCTTGGCAGAACAACGGTTCTGCACCCCTGGTTTAGAGTATTTGTCTGCTGTAAGTTTCCACGTGATAAGCCATTTGATTGGGCTGTCATTTGGGGCCAGATCGCTTCAGAAAAATAGCTGTATAGCTCAGCGGGCCTTACCCGGTAAAATAAAAACAATAGTTTTAGTATGTTGGATAATTTTTTCGGGTGTTATTATGCCCCGCCTCCCCCACTGCGGACAGAGCTAATGAATGCGTTAACGCTTTGGACCTGAATCGGAACGCATTAAAAAGGGCTACGGTTGCACATTGCTGACACCGTTTCAATAAGTCAGGGCCTCGTGTGTCTTTAATGATTAACATCGAAGGTGCTAGAGACTTTTGAGGACTAACCCGCTCTTGCGCTCCAATCTTTCCCACACGGTGCAGCCCAGGGAGAGCCCAGGAAAGGGAAACTACATTGGCAGTGGTGCTTAAGGGCAGTTAACAACAAATCTCGACACATTTGTCAATAACACCGTAGCTTTAAAAAATAAACTAAACATGTTACTTCTTATTTTTTACCAGGTAAAGCCCACTAAGCTATATAGTTCTTATTCAGAAGAGACATGGCCACAAACGATAGCCCAATGAAGTGGCTTATCGTGTGGAAATGTATAGCAGCTAGATACTCTAAAGGCGTGATGTTGATTATAAATGTGGAGGGGAAAACCGAAGGACCCGGAGAAAAATCCACGCAACCACGGAGAGAGACACGCAAACTCCAAATATACAGGTGTCAGGGTCGGGATCGAACCCACGACTTCCTGTATACCAAGCGAGGTTGTTAACATCTCGCCACTTGCAGCGAGATATTTATTTATTGTAACTATTTAGATGAGGAAACCTAAGGAATCTAGATATGGAGTAGCACCTGCTTAATGTGTGATTTTAAATCAAAATATTCAATATTCTACAGGGCGGTCCAGATGTCTTGCGACCCCGATTACATTTTCTAAAACTTAATATATATTTTTAAAGTAAGGTTTATTTAAAACATACATTAATATGTAAAGGTCAATTTAATTGGGAGTCATCAAGACATCTGAACCACCCTTCAGAGGAAACCAAAAGCATTTAGAGAACAAACAAAACATATAAGCGATACGCACGTGAAAATAAGTTCGTCTTAATTCTTGACTTGAACGAGGGCAGACTTGAGGCATGTTAGAGAAATATAAATATGGTGGAAGTAAGAAAATATCGATAAAGTGAGGTGAATGCAACACGCTATATACATGTTATAAATTAGGACTCATCCAAGTTTTCTTTATTGAACATCTCGCCTTGCCTTGGCAAGCGTTGAAACATTCAGCCAGGTTGGAACATGACTTCACAGTGCCATGGCGACCACGTGACCCAGCAGAATGGGAGCACTGTCGCATGAGCAGCAACAAATGGTATCATTTTTAATAAATTCGTATGTTGCATAGCCACATCCTGTTTTGTAACGACAGTAAAGTATTGGGGAGATGGGCCATTGGCCAAAACGTCGCATTTTATGGTATTTTTAGGGTCACAGTGTTATTGTTGAATGTGTTGACTTGATTTTAAGGATTATTTGTGCTTGTGCATCGCTACCAATGCATCAGCAGTATCACCGAATAGTTTGTTTCATCATCAACATTGTTTTAGTAACAACACTGCAGGCAAATGTCACCTTGGTTTAACGCGCACTATTAAGATAAGAGGATGGAGGTTTTTGTAAGCCTGCTAATAAAGGCAGTGAGTGCCCACTCGGGTGCTGGTTGCACGAGAGGTGAGTGGTGGTGAAAAACTATAAAACTAAACGTTTATTTATTTTTATAGGTAACGACCACTAAGGTATATAGCTCTTTTTTCAGAAGCGACCTGGCCATAAATAATAGCCCAACGAAGTGGCTTATCATGTGGAAATATATAGCAGCCAAATACTGAAAACGCACGTTTCTAAATTTGGAGGGGAAAACTGGAGGACCCGCAAAAAAAATCTACGTGACCATGGGGGGAGAGAGACACGCAAACTCCAAATATACAGCGAGCATCGTCAGGGTCTGGCTCAAACCCACGATCTCTTGTATACCAGGCAAGGTAGTTAACATCTCAGCACCGAGGCACCACAAGCTCAAATTTGGTCCATGTTAGAGCTTGGTGAAGCTCTAACCTGGTGCAGTTGACATAGGCAATCGAAGCGAGCTCACTGGAGATGACCTTTTGGCCTGGCTCCAGGCGAGACGAAGTAATCACAGCCGGTGCAGGTGAGAGGTGTGACAACACGCGACTGAGAAGCACGTGCTCACGGGAAACTGAGCACCGCGATGGTAAGAAGAAACGCGATCACTACCCCTCGGGTCTCGCTGTTGAATGGCTCGGCAGGGACATTGAGTTGACGCACGCTACCGTGTGACGCGATGGAATAACGGACGTTATCAACGATAGCTGGGACGAAGAGTCGACAAATTGACTCAGGTTTGTAATCGACTACTTCTCTTGCGGTCGGTTACACAGGCCCCTTCAATTAAAGCGTCACCCAGAGAATCCTGCATCCCGAAGGCTGGAAACCCTTTATGGGCCGTGCCTGACGTGACGAGGACGACGATGCTGTTGACTTTATCAAGGCCCGTCCATCACTTCCAATCCGGTGGCACATGTGGCAACAGAGGAAATACGTTTTTCTGTTACTGTTTTTCCACGTTATCAGATTCGTCGAATTAATGGAATCAATAATCAGTGCGATATAATACTTAATTAGTTGGATAGCCTCACTCAACCATGGCTGATTTCTATCGCCACTGAGAAATTGTGAGACTGGTGGTGGGATTGTGCTGGGATTGTGCTGGGTGTCAAGGGTAGATCGATTGCAGAGGCCGTGAGATTTTACGTGTAAAAAATTTGAAAGGCTACTAAATAATGTTTTTTTCCCAACGAAGCCAAACTTTTACTTGGTTTGTAAAGCAAACCAGAAATAATTTTTCGCAGTGCAGTGAGAGACTGGACAGGTGAGAGCCTGGACAGGATAAATCCTGGACATGTGAAGGCTTGGCCAGGTGATGGCCTGAACGGGTGAGGACCTGGACGGGTGAGGGCCTGAACGGGTGAGGACCTGAACGGGTGAGGCCTGCATAAGTGAGAACTTTGAGCTGCTGCTTGAAGGTAGATAATGGTGCTTTAACGGGACTTGCATGCTGCGAATGTGCAGCATTGGGAGAGAGTTTCAGACAGCTGCCGCTGCAGCTACGGTGACACCGCTCAGCCGCGCACGGTCCCGCTTCTGGGTACGATGAGCGAATTATCGGACGTGCCTCCGTAGGACGCGGCGGTTTTGCCGTGGTCATTGGAGTGAGGAGGGTGGAGGTGTCTGGGGCCCGGGAGACCTTGAAAGAGAGAGAGAGCTCGGTGGCACGACGTAGTGGTTTTGTACCGTGTCCTTGGTTTTATGGTGGAGCGAGTGCCAGCTTTTTCTGCGTAGCCATGGAAGCCATGTGGCCACGCCTGGTGCCCATGCTGTTTTTGCGGCTGCTGTGGTTTTGCGAGGGGTGCGTGGTTTCTTTTTTTTTTGCAATGTCCACAGAACGCGAACACGTGTATTGTTGCCGAGATGGGCCACGTTTTTGCTTGGTATTCATTCCACGGTGCGGTAATTGAGCCACCAAACAAGTCTTCTCATGCACATTTTTGTAGTGTTCACTTTGCAGTGGGGCATTTATTTGGGTGCAAGTGAGCACTTTTTTTTTCTCATTGTGACCCAATGCTTTGGTACCATGGAATTTATATTGACTCGCACCATATAGTATATTATAAATACAAATAACGTAGTTATCACCTGCTATACTTTTTAGTTAATTGAACACAAAATGGTCTTGGTCATCTTTAATACGATAATGATGATCATTCTTTGTTATAGAGACTTGTATGCTTCAGTTGTCTCTAAGCGCAAAATATCTATTTGGTAAACAAATATATCCTCTTAACTTTGTTTTAGCATCTTCATAAAATAACGACAGCTGATGGACACAGGTTTAATGTAAGTCCACACGGAGGGTCGTTGTGATCCCGTCTGTTTATTGGAGTACAACACAGAGCTGTTACGTGACTTTACACACAGTGAACAACTTTTATTGGCATTCCAGTAAATCAGACAAACACCATCATAATCACCACGACTCTCCCACAAAGCGGTCCTCATTTTTAAATACTTTATATTAAGTTCACTTGCTTGCTTGCGTGCTTACGACCGTGCAAATCTTTCTGTCGTTTTTTAACCCACGTCCCGTGACCCAATCGAGCTGACATTTTGCACACAGACTCGTTGTGCGTGACAATTTATTTTCGCGAAAAAAAATTTCCAAAATGTTTCACTTTTTAGGAAAAATTTTTTTTCATATTTAATTTAAAATACCAACGTGATAAAAATGAAACTCTTACTCAAGAAAAACAGAAATGAATAATAAAATAAAACCAATGCCACGTATATAAAGGATTTATAGTGAAAAACTTAGTTTTTACGGGTTAATTTTTTGTCGACTGTGACGGGAGAATGGGCTGAGATGACCTCCAACCAATGTTTGACCTCTAGCCGCCTGGCCGGTTAACATCACTGGCGAGTGATATTTAGATTGATAATTGCTCACCCCTTTCCACAACCCTTACTCACTAGTATAGTAAAGTATGGGGCGCCACGGTGGAGAGATGTTAACTACCTCGCCTGGTATGCAGGAGGTCGTGGTATCGATCCCGACCTTGACGCCTGCTGTATATTTGGAGTTTGCATGTTCTCCCTGTGGTTGCATGGATTTTTATCCGCGTCGTCCAGGTTTTCCCTCCACATGGCTGCTATAAATTTCCACATTATGATAAGGCACTTCGTTGAGCTGTCATTTGTGGCCAGTTCGCTTCTCAAAAAGAGCTACGTAGCTCAGTGGGCCTTACCTGGTAAAATAAAAAATATTTGTAAATAATTGTTTGATGGTAAAACAACTCCCATGAACTAATGGCATGGGGGCGCCCTTATAGTATCATTATTAATGTACGAGGCATTGGCTTATTCAGAGCGGTGGTAGCAACAAACACTTGCCAAGTTGGCGTGATAAACACGTACAACTTGCGCAACATTGTGAGTCCAGCTAAAACCGCTTTTCAACGAAAAAAAATGCAGTGTTCAGACTAGATACCATACATAGGCGACTTGTATGTACGTACGTATGTTGAACTTCTTTTGCACCATACGTAGCCAACCGTGCTAATCTTTGGTGCGGGGCGGGGGTGAATTACAACAAACAAAAAACCAAAAGCAGTTGTAAAGACTTGTAACATTTACAAGCTGGCTAATTACTAAGAACAAATACATTTTAGGGTTTTACTGCAGCAGTGTTCAGGGTGCGCTGGTGGCTGCACGGATCGATGAGATGATGCTGCAGGTCTGGTCGAGTGAGTTGTGTTCTGGCTTGCAGCAACCATGAACAGCAGCAGCGTGTCTCGACCTGCGGGAGTGAACGTTGAGGTTTCGAGGACAAACACGGGGGAACTGCTGCTGCTGCTGCTCCACCTCCCTCTGTAAAAGAGCTGCTAAAAAAAACATGCGCCTCCTAGCAAACTGCAGCCACCAAAAGGACAGTGTTAGCCCGAGGCATTGCGCTGCCGCCGCTGCTGCTGCTGCTCCTCTGCGCAGCGTCTTTGTGACTGCCGTACTGACCCAGCCATGATGACCCGGCGCACTTCGCAGGTTTAGAAAGAAAACTTTCTGGGCTTGTTAACTTACAACATTTGCAGGCACGCTGTGCGCTGCGAGCAGTCGTTTTTTTTGTTACAAATGCGCATCCCCGCTGAGTGCACCTCCGGCGGTAGAGTGCAGTGACCTTGTCATCGCGCCGTGGACGTGAAATGCGTTTCATGTCATGCCTCCGTTCTATTCCTGCGCATCATGGCAGCAATATGTTCACGAGCCGAATGCCATCGGTGTACGTACATGTGTACGTTGAAGTTCTTTCGCACCGTACGTAGCCAACCGTGCTAATCGGAGGTGCGGGGAAGGACCGCAAACTAAACACAAAAATTTGTTGTAATGAAATGAGTTTTCAATCTAAATGATTTAAAAGTGCATAGCTCCAGTGGCTTCCTAATATCGGAAGGAAAAGCGCTCCAGACAGCTGCAAAAGAGCATCTGAAAGTGAGCGACACAGTGACCGTCTTTGTTCGATGGCTAACCAAAAGCCGCTGCTAGGATGACCGGAGTTTGCGTGAGGATGACCAGAGGTCTGCTTGTCACGACAAGAGACACGGCTTCAGGAGAGCGTTCATGCAGTTTTGCCATTCCTCCTGCATTGAAGACGGCAGTTACCATATTCTCTGAATTGTAAGATGCCCTGGAAAGTAAAACCTCACCCCAAACGTGTGGCCATTGTCAATGAAGTTATGCACATCTAATCACAAACGCACACTCACACCTACTGGATTATCGTACTGTATTCCTATGCTCCCACATCTATGCAACCTGCCGCCTTCACCATCAGGCACTGACCAGCGTGGTGAAGAATGGTCATCCCACAGCGGATTGACGAAAGGGCTGTGACGTGTCTAGCACACGGTGCATAACACAGACATGTCCATGCAGAACGCGTACAGATGACGACGACGATGTTATCCCTGTCATCATGCCACGCCAATCACAGAGGGTGGTTCCACGGTCTAACAAGCAGGAGCTGTAATTTCCTGAAAGCAGAGGCTACTCCCTCTATGCCCGCACATTTTGGCAACACGTGCTTTGTCAAGTCTGAACGACGAGATGGAAATCAGCCACAACAGAATAATAGCACAGGCCTGAAAACCGTATCGGTGCAGATCGTGTGAAAAGCACTCCTCCGCCTTTGTGCATGATACACAAAACAAAACTCATCGGCGGTTCCTGAAGAACTGCATTGTGGTCCTCTTGTCTTTGGTCACCATCAAAATACATTTGAGCAAATATGACCGACTGACAGGCAGCAGGGAGACAGATATAAACCGCAGACCGCTTTTCGTTACTATTAGGACTCATCATTGCAGTAGCTGCCAACAGATGGTGAGCAGTCTTTACCTGTGTGGGGCAAACTAAACCCAATAATCAGTCCATTCACTGAGCACAGCCCCAAGGGCCGAAAACGTCTGGGAGCCAGCAACATACGACACGATAATACGTAGCCAACCTTGCGTTGAGCAAGGTTATACGAGCGTGGGAAAGGCGATAATGGTAGGGAATTTTAAAGTGGAGCAGTGTGTGGGAAGAAGCATAAAGAGAGATGTTGTGACCTTGCATATGTGGTGAGTGGGTGGGTGAGTGGGTGAATGGGCGGGTGAGCGATTGCGTTTGTATTGGAGGGCAGAGGAGCGACGCTCACAACAACGAGCAGAGCGCCGGGCGGCTAAAACACAGCAAGTTGGCACAGTAGGGGGCACAGGTCGTGCATCGGCCAGTCATCTCAGTCAACCCATGGCACCTGGGTCTGTCCCGCGACACTTCACGTGGCATTAAAGTGCACATAGCCTGGCACAAGTGCTGTAGTGACGTCACCGCCACTTAATGGCAGTTGTTGTGTTGTATTGACCTGCAGTGTGGTGGTTGAACACAATATGAATGAGACAAAACGGTGGTTCTGTCAGCACCAAGTACTAAACATGGGTAGAGAAGTCAACGAGCAGTGCACGAAAACACTAACCAAGCGATAGAAGAGTGATAAGGATGTGACTAAGCGCCAGTGAGAAAGTTGCCGGAATGAATGAGTAAATGCTGGCTCATCAATCAGCTGCTTAAACAACAAAACAACTTCATCTGACCGCCTACAAAATCCACGATTCCATTATCTTGTGAGTTTTCTGAGGCCGTGCACTCCTTCAATTCCCCGTAGCTTGCTGAATCCATTGTGGGCTTTTTAAAAATCTCCATGAATCTTGCTGTGTAGCCTTTGCCAGGTCTCCACGGGGCCTTGTTCACCACTGCAAGGCATCTGAAGAGCTTTTCTGTGGCTGTTCTGAATTTTTAAGATCACGCTATTAACCTGTATGGCTTTGAAAGGGCTCACCACACACTACTTGCAGGAACTAACACGTTTATATATTCCATCAAGGTCCTTAGGATCTTCTCAAACTTCTCAGCACTCCCAGGTCTACAGGTTGCGCTCTTTTGGTGATCGGGCTTTTGTGTGTGTGGCACCCAAACTATGGAATGCCTCGCCACTTGAAATCAGGGCAATCGGAGTCGGTAGATAGATTTAAGTCTGCTTTGAAAACCCATCTCTTTAAAGTGGCCTTCCCTCTTTAGTTTGGTCGGTTGTCCTGGTTCTGTTTTTGTTTCCTGATTTTCATGCATTTTGCATTGGGATCCTAGGATGGAAAGCGCATTATACATTTTAATTATTATTGTTACAGGCACTCCTTCGCACTAGAGCTACAACTACCAGACTCTTGAAATGATTCATTTATTCATTATTGCATCTATGAATCTAATTCAAAATAAACATGCAATTTACATACCATTTGCACACACAACTAGGAGACGCTTGGACCCAAGGTCACAGTTTTCAGGGTTGACCACGTCATCATCAGACGTGGGATGGAAGCGTATTTTGCACGCTCGTTGTTGCCTTGAGCATTGAGCGTAGCTGAATGAAGAGTAACGCACCCATGTTGTGACACGATGTGCACTCTGCTGTTGTGCTCGCCTTCCGGCTCGAAGTGGAACGATTTTTCACCCTGGCAATTTTGACGAATTGTCACGATTTAGATTACAAAAATGTATTCCTCAATCTATTTTTTTTACTAAGACTCGTAGATTACTTGTGGCTCTGCAATGGAAAATTCTAGCTGTCATTTTCATACTCTTTTCATAATGTGGGAGCATGAAGAATAATCAGTTGTTTTACATAATAATATGCCAAGAATATACATATTGTGAAGGTTTTCATTCTCTATGATTTAAATAATATTCTGGCAAAATAAGTGCATTATTAGAAGCACGAAGTACAAAAGTTAGAGCAATTTAAAACTAACATCTCACTCTGCATTAATTACTCCCACCTTGTTGGTATCGCTATCTCTTATGTCTTCTGAACTTCCGTTTGAATAATGCATTGCCTGCCACATAGAACATCCCTTTTAGCCAGTTACCCAGCTAGTTTAATTAGCAACAGCAGACAGCAGCCACTGACAACAGAGTTCCTGTTGGGGTTTGACAGGAGCCCAGCCAAGATACTCGAGGCATAGATATTTTTTTCATATTACTGTAGTATGATTGCGGTGAATAGTAGCACGGCTAGTGCCTGCGGGGTGTGGTTACACGGTTCAAAACATGGATTCTTGGATATGTGCATGCATGTATATATAGTCAGCTTAGAGAAGTGAACTTCATTAATAATTCATGATGTAAAATTGTTTGTACTGAACTGGGAACGACATTTAGCTGCTTTTTGTGTTTAGTTTGTTGTCCTTCCCCCCCCCCCGCACGTACGGTGCGCGGAAGAAGTTCAGCATGCGCACGTAACTCCCGCTTTGTCGTTTCTATTCGTCGCTCGTGTGATATTTCACATTTATGTCTCGGGGGGGTAATTTGTAAGAATGTTGACGATCGGTCACGGATGCGCAGACTTCCTCACGAGCCCAACAGAAGAGCAGTGCAATCCTGGGGGTGGAGTGGCCCCGCAGAGGGTTCACGCTGCGCACGACGAGTCGGGTCCGCCCCCTACGGCTCGCATCAGCGGCGAGTAATATCTCATCCAGTTCCGTGCCACCGCCTCCATCCCCGCCACCACCACCATCATCATCATCATTTCACCTGCCTGCTCAGGAAGCTAAATGGCAGTGTCGAGGTCTGCTCGCCATGTATGTATGTACTCTTAGTTTTTTCGGTAAAGTCACGTAGGTAAAAAAATGAAATTAAAATTAATAAAAATAAAATAATAAAAATCACGACGTTTCGGAGGCAACACAAGTCTCCGTCATCAGGTGGTGATTTTTATTATTTTATTTTTTATTAATTTTAATTTCATTTTTTTTACCTACGTGACTTTACCGAAAAAACTAAGAGTATGAATCCTTGCAGTCACGAAAGCTTCAAATCTAGAATGTATGTATGTGTGTACGTTGAACTTCTTTCGCACCGTACCTAGCCAACCATGCCATGACGAGAGGGCTTCGGGAGAGAGTTCTTGTAATACTTTCAGTAAAGTCACGTAGGTATAAAATAAAACAAATCACGACGTTTCGGGCGCAGCACAAGCGTCCGTCATCAGGTGGGAAAGCTTGTGTTGCGCCCGAGACGTCGTGATTCATTTTATTTTCTACCTACGTGACTTTACCGAAAGAAGCAGAGAGTATGGATTCCTGCAGTCACGAAAACTTCAAATCAAGTTCTTGTAATGTTGCTTTCCCTCCGTCGAAGGAGCGCGCAGACTACGGTGATTTACTTCACGGTTCATAGTTTGGGTCGTTCCTGCACATTTCTTAAGCTGGGTGATGCGTGAGTTGGTGTTTTCACAGGTCCGTTTCATGCGGGCCCTGAAGGTCAGGCTTGTGTATTTGGGAGTGGGCTCACAAAGAAGGACACATTGAGAGTGGCATCTGTTGCACGATTATTAAGGTGGAAAGTGCTCGCGGTGGTTTTTGAGGGATTTGGTCAGAGTCTCCAGCAAGATAAATACGCCTCCAATAAAGTTAGATCAGCTGTTAAGAGTATTGGCATTGTCCTCGAGGTGAGTGCCCTGTGCGGCCAGGGCTACGTCGCCCGCATATGCGAACCTGCGAGGTGATGTACATGGCAGGTCACGCACGCGTGCGTATGTTAAACAGTGGCGGCGTTAGTAGGGAGCCTTGAGGGAGGCCATCGTTCATCAATTCTCTTGCAGCTGCGTTCTCCTGCGAGGCGTTCACCGTCAAAGTTACGGTTCCTGCGCATCGCGTCCAATCGGTGAGCAGTAGAACGGCGGCATCATCATCATCAGCAGCATCAGCAGGGGCCATGATGCCACACGGCGTAGTCGTAGGCGGTAGAGAGGTCAATAATTGCCGTGCCGCTTTTCACCTGTCGGCGCTGGAGCCGGCTTCTTACGCAGGTTTTGAAGGCACCGACCGCTTTTTCCGCAGCAGCAGCAGCTATGGCCGGTTCGACATCCAGCTTCTTCAGGGGGTAGTTGGTGATGGATATAATGGGGGGGGGAAAGTCTGGCAAGCGAGTAACCTGCATTGACCAGCGTGATGGAGTATGAACACACAACCAGCAGGCGTGGTGAGGCCTTCTTAGAGCAGTGCTTTGGCTTGGGGTTCGAAATTAGTTATTGTTATTTGATTATTTGAGGTGTGTGGGCTGTGGTTTTAAGATTTGGCTACGTGCTATCAGCGAACATGTTGACAGGTTGATCTTATCAGGTCATGTGTTTGCACGAGTCCTTTGTGGCCAAAGGCTCACAGAGTCGATACTGGTATTTGTTTCTGCATTCTTTGAAGATTACAGATGACAACCTGTCGACACACGCGTGGCTGCAACGGCATGTAACCATAGCACTGCAGTACAGTGCTTTCTGTCGTCAAGAAAACTCAAGGGTGGCACAGTCGGGTTTTCTACAATCGGGTTTAATTGTCTTTTTATATTAAACCCGATCATCTGAGATTGGGAGAAATCCGGTTTAATTGGTTCCAATTGCAGAACCGCACTTCGCCAACTTCTCAACGATGGGCTTCATCCATTCCAAGCGAAGGAACTCACTGGCGCCCACGATTGTGGAAAAGCTCGTGTTCATCAACACCAACCTGCCCGCCGCATTCTACGACTACCCCGTGCCCGACGGCCGCCCCGAGTACGATAGCAGCACCGACGAGGAAGCAGCCTAAGCCTATCAGTTTCATATTCATTAAACCAGGTTTTAATTCCCCGAAATCGGGTTTAATTGTATTAAAGAAAAAACCCGATGCCGGCCGCTGGAAAAATCGGGTTTTTTCCACCCATGACAAAACTGAACACATTCGTCAATGACACTGTGACCCTAAAATAAAAAATATATAATTAGCGACGTTTTGGATAATGGCCCTTCTTCATAGCATACAAATGAAGGGGCATTGCCCATAACGTCACCTATTATATGTATGTTTTGTTTTTAGGCAGTGTTATTAACGGACATATGTTGAGTTTTCTTCATGTTTATTGTGCTTGTGCAGCAGCAGCATCGCCAAATAACTCGTGGCCAAGAAGACTTGTTAGTTTCAAAGTTTTCACGACGGATCATAGTTCAGGGAAGCGGGAGAGATGCCGGAGTTAAGAGGGTTTATATAAGTCAGAGAGGGGGAGCGTTGCATGTGTGATTGAGACTGAGCAGGGGGGGGAAGTGGGCGGGGCTGTAAGTTTTTTAAAAATATATATTTTTTAAAAATTCACCTACGTAACTTTACCGAAATCATCAAAGAGTATGGATCCTTGCAGTCACAAAAGCTTCGAATCTAGAATGAAAAAAATATCATCATCATTATTATTACTGGGGTTTGTGAAGCTAGCATTGCATGCCACTTGGTATTTGGGATCCATTGTTGAGTGATATATTTGTGGTCATTCGTGCACTTATCTCCATGGTAAATATCTTGATTGAATTCACTGTTGGGGAATTTTACTTCCTCCCTAACGCATGAGAATGCTGCAATGGTATAGTAGCTCACTGGGTATGCAATCCAGAGGTCTGCGGCAGTTGAACCAATGGTGCAAATTTCTAAAATCATCCACTGCACCTGTCCACCCAACAGTATAAATTATAAACAACATTAAACTACAGTGTTTTTTTATTTTACCAGGTAAGGCCCACTGAGCTAAATAGCTCTTTTTTTCAGAAGCGACCTGGCCACAAATGATAGCCCAACGAAGTGGAAATGTACAGCAGCCAAATACTCTAATGCACGTTTCTAAATGTGGAGGGAAAAACCGGAGGACCGAGAAAATAAATCCACGCGACCACAGGGAGAACATGCAAACTGCAAATATAACGGCGTGAGGGTCGGGATCGAACCCACGCCCTCCCATATACCAGGCATGGGGTAGTTAACATCTCGCCATCGTGAGGAAAATGGTTGCAGCAGTCGATCGGCACGTCGCGTGTGGTGGGGTAAAGTGTGGGTACTCCTCCCTCTTCCACGCCATCTCGCCCGCATAGCGCAGTAGGCCAAACACCCTCGAGGCTTTCATCTCGTGCAGGCCCTTCTGCCGAGAGTGGCGTGAGCGACATTGCCAAGGCTCTACCTTCACGTGTGGTTGGGATCGATGCTTGACAAAATACCGGTGGCGTTTGTGTGGAAGTAAACCGGCAGAAACCCATGCAGAGCAGGGGGACAACGCACGAACTCCGCGCAGAAAGGCGCCCGAGCCGGGGAATCGAACCCAGGGCGTGTTGCCACTGTGCCACCTCCGATTGGGCAGCAGGCTGAGGCAATCGGCTTGCTACGCTTGGGAACCCAGTTTAGTTTTGGGTGGCTGCAAACCCATGTTTGACTACGAGTGCACGGTTGTAAAGAGATGCTCGTCCTCAGGTATGTGCGCTGGTTTTCACGTCACTCTTTTTAGAAGTCACGGGTGGCCGGTCGTGTTTCCATGAAAACTTGCAGAGCGAGTGCACGAGGGGACCAGACGCGCGCGTGTTTACAGATCTGTCTTTCAGCGCATATCGGTTGGCAAGATCACGTTAAGATGTTGCAATAACTGGTGACAGTTTTGGAGTGGTGGTGCAACGGTTAGTGCACTGCGCCGTGAACTCAACGACCTTCAGGACTTCGATTTCCAACTACGGCTATCATCGGTGGCATCGCACGAGATATCTCCTGGCCACTTCGCCAACTCTACACTGACCAACGTGGTGAAGCACGGTCAAACAACCCCCTCCATCTACCACTGGATTGGGCGCCATGGTAAAATAAAAAATAGTTTAGTTGAGTTTATAGTTTAACTTCGGGTTATAAAATATGAAAGAAAATTGCACGTATGCAATGGTGCACCTCGGCTGCCCACCTGCACGCGGTTAGCGCTGCTGCGCTACGAACACAACAACGCCAGTTCCTCTCCCGCTCACGATCAAAAACAGTGGCGAATATTCGAACCGGTCCTGGGCCTCCCCTAGGTCGACTTGGTCTTAAATGAGTACCTGGTGTGGAGTGTGAATATTGCCACTGGGGAGACAATGGCCGGGCGTGGTGTTGGCCACCCATACCCTCCTGTGCCATGCCGGCCTTCATAGGTGCTACTTGCAAACAGCATTTTCCCCAACAGTCTGTTAAGTCTACACGGGGGACCTTTGTCTTTTTGTCTGTGCGTGTGCCCAGGCATGGTGTGCGTGTGCACAACACGTGGGGAGCGTTAGTGTCGTGTTTAGCGCGTTGCACTACGAACCTGGCTACCTGAGATTGATTCCCACTTATGGCCGACACCAGTGACGATTATCGGAATCAGTCCTGGGCATCGCCTATATTGGTTTGGCCTCAAATGAGTACCTGGTGCGATGTGTAAACATTGCCACTGTAGAGAAAAAGGCGGCTGGGCGTGGTGTTGGCCACCCACCCCCTCGTGTGCCATGCCGGCCTTCATAGGTGCTCGCTAACCCGGGACCACCTTTGTCTTTTTTGCGCGTGTGCCTGTGTCGATCGTCCAGATCAAGTCGAATCAGAGCGACGTGTGGCGCGTGCTGGAGGGGAAAGCCGTGAGGTTCGAGCTGGTGGACATCGCCTCCAACGATGAGCTCCGCCAGAACATGAGGCACCTGAGTGGAAACCCCACAGCCGTGCCGCCACAGATCTTCAACGACAACACCTACTGCGGGGTGAGCCCTCCCTCCGTGTCTCCCCCCCGCCCCCCTCCCGTTCGGATTTTAATCTGTAATAAAACAATAAAACGACGAGCAGACACGTGGCAAACAGAAAACCTGACGCAGGCTGGGAGCAGATTTTAACCCTTTCCCCGTTCCGAGACGTCTGTAAGTTGCAAGGGGTTTGGGTGTTCCTATTCTTAGGTTTTTTCGGTAAAGTCATGTAGGTAAAAAATTTCGTCACAGCACGATAGCTGTATTATACAGCTATCGTGCTGTGACGGTCCCACCTGAAGACGGAAGCTTGTGTTGCCTCCGAAACGTCGTGATTTTAATTTTTTATTTTATTTTTATTTTACTTTTATTCATTTAAATTTTTTACCTACGTGACTTTACCGAAATAACCTAAGAATATGAATCCTTGCAGTCACGAAAGCTTCAAATCTAGAATTTGGGTGTTCCGTTCGCCGGCGAATCTCAAAACGCGCTAGCTGGCTCGGCGTTAATTTCATTTAGAGAGGCGTGTAGCACCGCTATTTATAAAGACGTTACTCACCGCAAAGAACTGTAGCGACACGACCGCGTTCTACGATAGCTGGTGCCAATCTGTGGCACACGCCCTCTTGCACTGCCTTTTGCTTCCGATTTCGTTCCGATTAGGTACACGTACGTCATCGGAACGGAATCGGAAGAAAAACTGATGAAGTACACGTACGTCATGGGGATGGGAAAGAGTTAACAGCATGCAAAGATCCCCCGTGTAGCCTTAACAGACTGTCGGGGCAAGTGCTGTTAGCGAGCACCTATGAAGGCCAGAACGGTACACGAGGGGGTGGGTGGCCAGCACCACGCCCGACCGCCTTTGTCTCCCCAGTGGTGGTGTTTACACACCGCACCAGGTACTCATTTCAGGCTGAGTCGACCTAGGGGAGGCCCAGGACCGGTACAGATAATCGTTACTGGTGTTGGCCGTGAGCGGGAATCGAACCCGGGTCGCCAGGTTCATAGCACAGCGCACTAACTGCTACACTATCGCTCCCCAGCATGCACGCACACACACACAGATGTACAGCTCTCATTTGGCACCACCCTTACGTTGTGATTCGTTTTCTCGTAATTTACAGATGTGGACTAGTAGTGTCCCCATAGTACACAGCCACAAGTCCTCTTCATAGATTAGGCTACCACGGAAAGATGGCAACAGCAAACATGGCTGTACTGTACAGATGAGTCCTAATCTGAACGAAACCGGTCCACGGTTGTCTTTGGTTCACCTGTTCTCTCAAATTCTCTGAGTTGGTGGTCCAAATGACAACATTGCCACACATTCAGTCGTTGGGAGAATTTACAGTTCTCACACAGTAGCCGGTGGTGCTGCAGTGTACCGTAGTCCAGCACCGTGAAGGCAAGGGTTGGTGAATCACACACACATATTCGTCAGACTCCCGAAACCGCTACGCGAAAATCAGGTTTGTCTCGACTAAAGCCCACCGTGGAATTTCACGCGCATTTCCTATCTTATCAACGGACACCTTATTGCATCACATTTACAGCCATAACGGTTTGAAGTATTCGTGCCAGGTAAAAACAAAGCAACCTTCACGATGATACTCCTTTCGTATGGCATGTAAGCAACAGTTTGTGTAGATGTCATAGTTTAATGTTTAAGGTCCTTTGACCAATCAAAAGCGGCAGTAGATGTGGTACGGATTATATGGACGATGTCAGAGTTGAATGTTAAGGTCCTTTAACCCCAATCCAAGGCGGCAGTAGATGCTGCATGGATCTCAGAGATGCTGCCAGGGTGTGCATGGATGGCGCGCTCGCCGGTGATGTGTCTGATGGTTTGACCTTTACCACAGTCGCAGATTGGTGAATCTTTGATTTTCCATTTATGGATCAACGTGGTAGTTCACACATCTCCCGTGCTGCGTCCGAGCGCGGCTCAGTGTGGTCCACAGCCGTCGTGAGAGAGAGAGAATCCCGGCACTTTCACGGTCGGGTCCTCAATAATGTACTTGTTTACCACGTTCGTAACCGCCGATTTTACGAATGGTCACCCGCATCTGTGACATGCGTGAAGTGTACTTGGCGTTATCGTGAAGTTGCCCTGTTGCTATCACACCCTTCCGTGAACCCCCCCCCCCCCGTCTCTCTCGACCCTGCAGGACTACGAGCAGTTTGCAGAAGCCGTGGAGCTGGACAGCCTGGAATCTTTCCTGAAGCTCAAATGAAACGTTGCCATTCCACGCGGCGGTCCACGCACACCGCTCCGTGCGCGCCCCCTACCAATCGTTTTTTTCGCTCGCGATAGTCCGCCGCCAGAACGCACTGCTTCTTGTTACGTTCTTATTTGTAACAAGCCGATTCTATGGACGCCACTGCACGGTTTGGCAAACTTTCCACGGACCGACTTTCGTCGCCCGAGCGTTTCATGCCCGGGACCCAATTCCCCCCCCCTTGTCCATTCCGCACAAGCGCACGGTCACGCAACGCATTCCTCTGGGCCAGTTCTGTGGACATGCCTTGAATTCTTGCCATTTAGCGTTAGTTGTTTTTCTTGCTGCGCCCTGGCTTGTGGATTAAATGCAATCGTCGTCCCTTTGCTCACCCGCGCTGTCGAACCATCCACACCGAGCTTAAAGCCACGAAAACCACAGTTGCCATAAGGTCACCGCGGGTGCCTGGTGGCACTTCTTCAGCCAATCTGCGAGCGGGATGCCCCTTTCCGCGATGAGTGTTTCTGAACGTTTTGCCTCTCCCCCCCCCCCCCGTGCCACGAACTTCGTGTTGTCTGGATTTAGCGGGGTTGTGGAAAATAACGGAAAATCAAGACGGGTCTGTTGTGGTTTTTTAAATAAAAAAATCCGTTCAATGAAGAAAGCAATAAATTGTGGCTCTTGAGAAAAAAGTTTTATTTGCGTGCACGTTTCCTATCTGGTTTGATTCAAAACTAATTTCTCGTGGATTTTCTACTTTCGAATTTTTTTTTTACTTCAGCCGTCGCCATTACTATCGCATCACTTCCGGTTTGTTTTGTCCATGCTGCGTTGTCTGTTTACTGCAGTTGCCATGACGGTTGCATAGTCCTGATGAGTCTTAACACGGATGAAACCAATGTACACTTGTCAAATTAACCTGCTCCTCTCTAAAATCACAAGGCCAAGATTTTGACTTTTACATTTTTTTTAGTTCCTGCGTTGTTTGTGCAATCATTGGTGTTCAGGCTGAGACCATCAACTAGCTACACTTCAGGGGCCAGAAAATCGGAGGCAGCTGCCTGGATTCTAACCCAGAATCTCAGCAGTGTCAGCTGAGAGTGCTCTAACTTGAGCAACCTTGAATCTCGTGACGAGGTGAAATCCAGTCGATTGTGAACAGGTTCAGTTAATGTTTTTTGTTGTTTGTAACAATCGTGGCTCTGGACAGGACCAGGTGTGATCTTGTATCTGTAAGTCGATTCATTAGCATGTAGCAGTCGCTGTCCAAACTTGATCTATTTCAGGCGATTTGTTTAAAACTGGCCCAGGAGATTGTGAACATCAAATCAACACTACTGAGAGTGATGATTGCTAGGAAGTGTAACAGTCGCATCTTTAATTTTAAAACAATGTTCGATACATCGACATGGCAATGCGCGAGAGTCAAAGTCATGACAACTCCCAGCCGGAACTTCCATAAACCACACGACGACATCGTATATTTAGAACGCTTAAGTCATTGTGAATGTGTTTATTTTTACAAGTAGCTAATTCTTTTGCTCACAGTTTCGACAACGCGGCTCGATTGCACCCTCAACCCTCTCCCATTCCGATGACGTGCATGTACGTCATCAGTTTTTCTTCCGATTCCGTTCCGAAACTGGAAGAAAAACTAAAATAACTTTATCGGTACCGAGGCTCCCACAAGGCCATGCGGGAGGGTGTGTAGCACAGTTTGGTGCCAGCTATGATAGAGTGCAGTCGTGTCGCTACGGTTCTCTGCGGCGAGGACAATATCTTTAAAAACAATGGCGCTACGCCTCTCGAAATAAAATTAACGCTGAACCGCTTGCGCGGCATTCCATGATTCGGCGGTGAACGGAAACGGGGAAAGGATTCAGTGGCACGAGCGAATTTGCAAAAGCGTCGTCCGCTTCCGCGTGCCAGTGGGCAGGCAAACATCGACGCGCCGGTGGCAGGTTGCGCGAGGGTTCCGGTAACACACGGACATGCATTTTAAACACGAACGCGGTGGAGCGGCCTGTGGGACGCGGGGAGACGGCGCTGCGCTTCGTGATGCGGCCTCCCTCCGGCGGCGAGCGACGGTGACTGCCCACCGGCGGTGGCAGCAGCTGCCACCACGGCCGTGAAGCCTCCCGCCGTGTTCCAAGGCCTAAACGCGGAAACTCCTGCGGGAGCACACACGGCGGACGGGAACGTGACATTCGAGGCGAACGGGACTCGTCCGTTTTGCGTAAAATGTGGGTGTCTGCGTTTTCTCAGACTTTGAGTGGAAAAGCGGCTGAGCCGCTGGTATTTTTTTCCTATTTGGCTGTTTTCCACAAAGTGTTGGTGCACAAGTGGTGTCTGCCAACGTGATGATTAAAGCTGGTGGGCGTTCGGCAAATACAGCGAGTTGATCGTCACGTCAGCCACCTTGTTTTACTTTTCCCAATTGTTTCTCCGATTGCGTGACGTCACTAGTAGAAGTATCCATTCGGATCTCTGGCAGAGCAGTGCCACCTTTCTTGTTAAGAGAACGGCCCACAGAAGCGGATACCATGGAGCTACCCTCTGAGACCGTTTCATGCGCCCTCTGGTCCACAGTAGAGGGAAGCACCTTCTTACCCGCCTCTGCATATGAGAGTAGCATTCATCGCACGAGAGTGAAGCCAATTATCACAATTGATATTTTAGCCAAATTTAATATTTTTTAATTTATATTTTATTTTCAAATTTTATTTTATAATTTTTATTTTATTTTTTATTTTAGATACTTTATTTTAGAACTGATAGTTTATTTTTTATTGATATTTTATTTTAGAATTGATATTTTATATTCGAATTTAACTTTATATTTTAGTTTAGATATTTTATTTTAGAATTCATATTTTCTTTCAGAATTCATATTTTCGCCAAATTTGGTGCAGAAACAACGTGAATGCAGTCATTGGTGACCAGGGCTAAGACCATCAACTAGCCCCACTCTCTACTTTAATAAAGTAACACGAACATAATAGCTGCCAATAATTACCATGTTGGCCTTCGTGCCGCTTTACTCTGCCGCATCCTGCTCGGCCAGGGGAGGGAAACGAGAGAAGTGAATCGTTATCATCGTGGTGGCAGAGAGCGGGTGGCGCAGTTGGCAACGCACGTGCCTCGCAGCGAGAATCTTCTGGGTACGACTCCCCGACTCGAGACGCCTTTCTGTTTGGAGTTTGTTCACCCGCTGTGCCGCGGGGGTTGCCGCCGGGCGCTCCGGGTTTGTTCCCGCAGCTAAACGAAACCCCACAATGTAACTTTGTATCGGCCAACACATCGCAATTTTCACGCGCTTTCAGATGTGCTTCTGCGCGGCCGGCTGGAACGCTCTTAGGAAGTCAATGGAGCCATGCACTTATCAATCGTATAGATTGACGAACTAATTTCTTTAGAACTGATTTATGTTAAGTTAGCTGTCCTTCCCCCGCACCTCCCATTGGCATGGTCGGATACGTACGGCGCAAAAGAAGTCCAGCATACACACGTGCAATGCTGAAAGATTACACCACTTCTGCGAAAACGTGACAGGACCCTCCTGAAAAAGAGCCTTGAGACTCGGCGAGGCCTTCCTGCGTTAAGTAAAGCGTCGTAATGAAAATACAAACGTAATTTCACGCCTCACTTCTGAGAGACGAGTTTTTAGTTTGAATGATTGCTATGTTCAATCCCAACTGAGTAATTTGCCAATTAAATTTAGAAAATCTGGGCCTTCGGGTCTGTCCTGGTCAGTGACCTGGAAAATAATTGCATCGCCAGGCCAGGCCGGGTCACATCAAGATGGGCAACATCAAACCGACGTATTTTAAATATGTAATGTCATTTCATTTGTAATCTAATTGGCAACTAAATTACACACCGCAAAGTAATTGGTCATTTGTATCTGCGTTACACAAGACGTGGCTAATACATAAATTGTATCAACACACCGCATTACCATACTCCATTAATATTTCAACTCTATTACTCCATCGCTGCCTGACACAACCCACCACATCCAGTATGGCTCTCACAACGCACGCATGTTTAACTTCTTTCGCACCGTACGTAGGCCACCGCGCCAATCGGAGGTGTGAGAATGACTGCGGCTACTGGTCACGCGCTTGCCAGCGACGTGGAGAACATTGGCTGAGATATGATCCCCACGAGAACGTGAATTTCCATAGATGGGCTGTCGGTGGCAGCTTTCCCCAAGCCTGTACACGGACTAGCACTGAGACGTCACGACATCACTGTCATTGTCACTGCCCCGTCAGTTGTGGTACGGCAGCGTCAATTAATTTCCACAACGCTGCCGCGTCGGCCTGTGCCCTACCACGGCCGCTGTGATGGCACGACCGTCAGCGGGCCCGCTTGTGTGAGATCGCAAACGCGTGGAGTAGCAAACAACTCTGGGTTGTCGACGGGACGCGGTGCAGAGGCTCCACGCACACGCGAGCGCGGTTGGGAATCGGGGTTTTTTGGGGAGTGCAATCGAGCCGCGTCGTCAATAAACTCTGAGCGAAAAAAAATATTAGCTAGAATTGGAATTAACTAAACAAAATAAACCACACACATTCGCAATGACTTGAAGGGTTCAAAATATGAATTGTCGTCGTTTGGTTTCATGGAATCGCCGGCTGGGAGTTTGTGGTGACTTTGACTCGAGCGCATTGTCATATCGATGCATCGAGAAATGTTTTTAATTAAAATCAAAGATACGACTGTCACACTGCCTCGCGGTCCTCGCTGAGCAGTGTTGATTCGCGATTTACAATCGCCTGTGCCTGTTTCAACAAATCGCCGAATGTACGGTGCGAAAGAAGTTCAACGTGCACTCACTGACGCACGCGTCCAAGGTGAAAAGGTAAAGACGCAGCCCTGCAAAAGTGCGCTCATTCTCGCCGCTGCCGACGCCAGTGACCTTCTCCAACACAGGTAGCTCCCAGAGAGCCCCCCCCCCCCCCCCACGTGCATTGATCGACACCTCCCGCAACGGGGTGGACGTCTCGGGAGAGTTGGAGAGGTACCCACACTTTACCCCACCGGACGCGACCCGCCGATTGACTTAATTGTGGCGAATACACTTCGACTGCCGGTGAGAGGCGAGGGGGGAGGGGGAGGAGGAGGGGGAGGAGGGGTGATGAACGAATCTAAACTCGAACCTGCGAGCGCCGGATCGCGAGTCGCGCTGCTGCGAACCATCGCTCCGCGGCTTCTTCCGAAAATACGCCCGTCAAGTACAGGCAAAGAACAACATTCATACACACAGACAAAGATCCCCCGTATAGCCTGAACAGACTGTTGGGGCAAGTGCTGTTAGCGGGCACCTATGAAGGCCGGATAGGCACACGAGGGGGTGGGTAGCCAGAACCACGCCCGGCCGTTTTTATCTCCCCTGTGGCGATGATTTTACACGCCGCAACATTAACCTATTTGAGGCCGAGTCGACCTAGGGGAGGACCGGTTCAGATAATCGTCACCGGTGTTGGCCCGTGAGCGGGAATCGAACTCTGGTCGCCGGGTTCGTAGCGCAGCGCGTTCACCACTACACCACCGCTCCCCACACACGTACACACACAAACATACAAGCACAGGGTAAAATAAGCAAGGGGTGACGTTGACTAAGCCGGCCACGCAACACTGCACATTGAGCCATGTGCCAACAGCTGTTATGTGCAAGAGCTGACTTTGCTATATGACAGCACGTTTTGCAGCATTGGCCGTAATCACAAAGAAAAATTTAACCCGTAAAAACAAAGTTTTTCACTATAAATCCTTTATATGCGTGGCGGCTAGAGTCCTCTCGTCCTCTGGCTTGAGATGGCTGCCACCTATGGGTCAGATGATTACCTGCCACCATTAAGCAATTGGTAATTAAATAGAATTAATTTTTTCCTAAAAAGTGTAAAATTTTGGAAAAATTTTTTCACGAAAATAAATTGTCACGCACAACAAGTCTGTGTGCAAAATGTCAGCTCGATTGGATCACGGGAAGTGGGTTTAAAAACGACCGAAAGATTTGCACGGTCGTAAGCGCGCAAGCAAGCAAGTGAACTTAATATAAATGATTTAAAAATGCATCTACACGCAGACCAACAGTCACCCACAGCCCTTTTGTCGACCCACTGCTGGATCAAGGCTTTCAGATCACGGCGGTCAACGCAGGTTGGTGAACAGAGACACCAGAACCAACCAGTTCAGCCACTAATGTTAGCCGTGGCAGGGAATCTAACTCAAGGTCACCGAGGTCATAACACTGGGGCACGCTCAATTCACAACACAATTTCAATTCCCATTGAAAACCAACGTGGGCATATCTCTGAAAAGAGTGCAGCTAAACTTTGGGGAAATGTAGAGAAGATCTGTCCCTCTCAATACGAAACGTGCACTCATGAACACGGCACGGGCACGGACGTGAAGTTGCAACAATGAATCAGGATACGTGACCAGGACACACGCTCAAAATACTAGTTTACTTTAACACGGTAGTAGTCGCTGCGTTCCTGAAGAACACCGCATGATGGAAACATCGCGTTATAATAAATAATGTATTGGTAAAGCACAGTCCGTGATAACACGTGAGCTGCGTACGCAGACTGAACAAAGACTTGAGGTGTGTGGATAGCATCAAGAAGCATCCAGCAGCATCCAGCCAGGCGTGATGCTACGCCGAGGCAAGCGTACAACCGCGTATTCCTGACACGTGCGATGTAGTTCCATTCACTCAATCGCGTTATATATAATTCGCATCCGCGGTATATATATAAAAAAAAGTTCCCTAATACATAAAAATTCGCGTTATATCCAATGCGCCCCATGAAAACGAGACCATACTAACTTCCTCCGCAGTCACCTTTGAACAAACACCGCGAATTAACGCGCGCTGCTTAATGTCCCACAGAGGCGTTGTTTCTCTGTGTGCATATGTGTGTGTCTCTCTGTGTGTCTCTGTGTTATCTCTCTCTCTGCTTGTATGTCTGTGTGTGTGTCTCTCTCCGTGTCTATGTTGTGTGTCTCTCTCTGTGTCTCCGTGTTATCTCTCTCTGCTTGTATGTCTGTCTGTGTGTGTCTCTCTCCGTGTGTCTATGTTGTATGTCTCTCTCTCTGTGTCTCCGTGTTATCTCTCTCTCTGCTTGTATGTCTGTGTGTCTATCTCCGTGTGTCTATGTTGTGTGTCTCTGTGTTGTCTCTCTCTGCTTATGTGTCTGTCTGTGTGTCTCAGTGTGTCTATGTTGTGTCTCTCTCTGTGTCTCTGTGTTGTCTCTCTCTGCTTGTGTGTCTGTCTGTGTGTCTCTGTGTGTCTATGTTGTGTGTCTCTCTCTGTGTCTCTGAGTTATCTCTCTCTGCTTATGTGTCTGTCTGTGTGTCTCCGTGTCTGTGTTTTGTGTCTCTCTCTCAAATGTAGCAATCTTTGGAAGAACGTAATCAACCAGGTAGGGTGATGACTGTTATGTTATCCGACTCTCTGTGTTGTATTGCATTATATTTCTAAATTTACTAGGTTTGTTTTCTCTTTCATTTGTACCTGATGATTGCTTGTGTTGCAATCGAAACGTCGTATGCTAGTATTTCTTTCTACGTGACTTTGCCGAAAGAACCAAAGAGTATGTCCCATGGTTCTGTTCTGGGTGACCGCATCATCACCATCATCAGCATCTGCTGCCATGGTTTGTGCGCTGGATGTGGATTAGTGTTGTCTCGTCAGCTTCCCGGCTGACGATCGGAGCCAGCGATCATTTGCGTCGGGTCTTTCACGAGGCGTTTGTTCGTGACTTCTCCCCCCCCCATCCCCCCAACAAGTGTCGTTTGTAGAGCAATCTGGGATGCAGTCAGGTGGCTACGATAGCTAATAGCGGGTCAGAGCAGGGCCACCCACAGAGGTGGAGAAACGGGGAAACTTTTTCTCCAGGCCTCAAAAAAAAGATGGCCTCATAACGGAGCCGTGGTTTTTTCTGTCGCCAAATCACTCTCGTCCCTATCGCGTACGAAATTAGAAACAACTACAACTTCATGTCTAGGTTGTAAATCCAAGTTCACGATGCGCTCCACCGTTTGTTTGACTTCGTGGACCACGGTTCAGAGCAAGTATGGAGTTGGCCAAAGATCCCAATATAGGGCGACAGAACTTGGGCAATTGTCAGCATCAGTTTTGGCTTCCTTCCCACTTCTTGCTGTGGTATCTCGCTCCTCTGAATCTTTCTCTCTCTCTCTCTCACCGAGAGTGAACGAAAATAACGTGGCGCGTTACAAGCTGTAACCTTAATTACGGGACCGGCCGTCGAATTACCGGACAGGCACGGCCAAGATCCTAGATTAGAAATTACATTTGAGCCACTTGTGACCACCTACCGCTTTGTTATCAAGCGTCGCGGGCTGTCGGTCAAGAACCCCGGGGGGTCATCGATAACCGCACAAAAAATGTCGTTTGTGACCTAGCGTAGCATATCTCGTCGCTAAACCAGTTTCTTTCCGTCCAAGTGCAAAGGGGAGCTTGCGACTGTTCTGCAGAACCTGTGCTGTGAGCTCTCGCACCACCGCATTCCTTGCAGGAGATGCAAATCTCTTCTCGGGCGTGCGCACTCAGGCAGGCAGGCACACACACACACAGGCACATACAGGCACATAGACACACACACAGACACACACACAGACACGCACACACAGACACGCACACACAGACACACACACAGACACATTTCGCCCGACGTGCAGGCCGGTCTTGTAGGCCCGCCGAGTAAAATGACCCCAGGGTCACGGCTGCGTGGGGTCACGCTCTGCGACAACAATGCAACAACAACGGTCCCCCGGCTCTCGGCTGGGTGGCCGCTTTGATGTCGCCAAAGTAATCTCTTCTTCTTGGTTCTTTCGGTAAAGTCACGTAGAAGGTAAATAATAAAATAATAAAAATAAAACATAACAAAATAATTCTGTTTTATTTTTATTATTGTATTATTTCCCTTCTACGTGACTTTACCGAAAGAACCAAGAAGATGAATCCCTGCAGTCACGAAAGCTTTAAATCGAAATTTTAAGTAATCTCTGTTGCTAAAAGCCGGCGTCAGAGCAGAGTCTCTCTACCGCTTCGTGCGACACTCTCTGTCGCTCTCTGTCTCTCTGTCAACAAAACAGGGGTCGGCAGCCAAAATAACAATACGAGCCATTTTCCTCGAATTGGGTAAAAAAACCCTCAATATTTCAGAAGCCGCAATACGTTTGGGTCCTTGACAAATAATGCCGCGAAGCAGCAATGTTGTGGGTTTACTCTCCAACACACAACCGGCGTGTGCTGTATTAGTAACAAATTGCCATGTTTTGTTAACACGACAAACCGTACTAATTGGCTGCGTCGGGTGGTGGCGGGTTTAACGACACATTTATATTTACACCCTCTATTATGTATAGATGTACACGCACGCAAACACACACCGTGGCCGAATTAGAATATTAGAAGCCTCGGGATGAAAACCCATTCGTCCTGCAGCCCACGTTCACTGCCGTTGTACCCAAACAAATACAAAGTTCTTACTTCAGGTTTAACCGTTTCGAAACCCGCCGACGACATACTCCTTGCTGTTTTAAGAAGTGCCGATGGGACATTTCCCATCGTGCACCGGCACATTTCTACCACTGCATAGACAACGAAGACAAATACAAAGCTTCTCCCGTGTAGCCTGCAAAAGTTCATGTTTTTTGTTTGTTGCGGTTGCACCCGATTCAAGAGCCGAATGGCTCACAGGGCTATACCTAATAAATGAAACTGAAAACTGAAAACAGACTTTGTTGGGGGCAATTGCTGTAAGCGAGTAGCATCTACGAAGGCCAGTTCGGCACACGAGGGGATGGGGTGGCCAGCACCACGCCCGACCGCCTTTGTCTCCCCTGTGGCAATGCTTACACACCCCACCAGGTACTCATTTGAGGCTGAGTCGACCTAGGGGGAGACCCATGACTGCTTCAGATCGTCACTGGTGTTGGTGGCCATGAGCGGGAATCGAACTCGTGTCGCAGGCTTCGTAACGCAGGGCGCTAAACACTACACACACACAAATTAGCACGTGTATATTTACATTACACATCATCACGTACACACGTGTTCCGCGCGCGCGCACACACACACACAGAGACACATCGTCATGTGTGCGCTCGGTGAACATGCAACCGACGTTGTTGGCACCGTGACACCAACGTGTCCCCGTGTTTACTGCGGGGCGCGTGCATCATGGGAGATCTCGAGCCAGTGTTGCATTTCCGAGTTCACGCGCGCGCGCGAGGCGCCCCCACACCTGTCAACCCCTTGTCAGTGCCCGACCTTATTACAGACCAATGCAGACCTTGTTGGTCACCCCGTGCCCCCCTTATAAAAAGTGCCATCACAAGGGAGCAATACAAGTTAAAGAAACAGACATTTTAGTTTGCCCGTATTCAATGGGCTGTACGCCGTATGGACCTGTGAACTCAATTTGCCTGCAGATGAAGAGCACGTGGTAAACCCGATGGGTTGACAGGTGGCCGCTCCGGGTTTCCGGACGACGCCGCGCGCGTCACAAAGAGCGATCGAGGCCAATGGCGGAGCCGGGATTTTCAGGGAGGGGGGGGCAACCCCTCCAGCAATGAATTTTTTTCGGTGTTGTTAGTAAGGAGTAGTTAGTAAGTAACAGAGGTGTGGACTCGAGTCATGTGACTTGGACTCGAGTCAGACTCGAGTCATGAATTTGATGACTTGCGACTCGACTTGGGCTTGCATAACAATGACTTTGTCCCACCTATGAGATGTGGACTCGAGTCATGTGACTTGGACTCGAGTCAGACTCGAGTCATGAATTTGATGACTTGCGACTCGACTTGGACTTGCATAACAATGACTTTGTCCCACCTATGAGATGTGGACTCGAGTCATGTGACTTGGACTCGAGTCAGACTCGAGTCATGAATTTGATGACTTGCGACTCGACTTGGACTTGCATAACAATGACTTTGTCCCACCTCTGGACTAAGTAAGGATTTGTCCCTTGCTTTTTATTCGAAGCGTGTGCGGCGATGGTGCAGCCATCGACCGAGGGTCGAATTCGAACCGCGTTGTGTGATCGGCATCGCGCTCGCTGAAGGTGAATGCCTTCAGGGAAGTCGTGTACTGTGTACGCAACTGCGCACAATTCTGAGTCACTTAGAACTGCTTTGCCGTTACTTATTGCCAATTATGGACTCAGACTATGGTCCTATCATCTCACACAGTCCCTGGCGCATAATTATATGCTATACAGTGGCAGTCGCAAAATGCCGATTTATTACTAATAAACCCCAATGATCCGATCGAAATGAGGGATTTCGATCGGATCATTGGGAAGGCACGTGCCACCCAGCCCCCCCCCTCCCCAATGGCTCCGCCAGTGATCGAGGCGCTTGTGCGATCAACTGCTTAATGCTATCGACCGGCGACGGACTCGCAACTGAAGAGGGCCGCGAGCCAGGGCTTCGATTCCAGGGGTGGTGGCACGTGACCAGCCACAGCCCCCGCCGCAGCCAGAGCAAGAGAGTTATACTGGATGTGGTGTGCCGGGGGTGCTGAATTATGTTCCGGATCGTCGAACACCCCGCCCCTCCCCCCACCCCTCGGATAGATTGGACTGAAAGTAGGTCCTGGCTGCGACTAAAATATATAGATTAATATAATGCATTAATTCAAACAATAGCGTGTAATCTGCGTGTCGTTAGCATAAACACAACAACTATTGAATCATAGTCGCCTCAACACGTGAGTGTTTAAGCGCAGGGGTTAAAGGCAACTTGTACTGAGAGCAATGTTATCCGTCAGCATTTTTGTTAGTCGACTATCCTGAAATATTCATTTGAAGGTGGAAATTTGACACGAAAAATCAAGATGTGACGTGGTGCCAGTCTGGAGGTCAAGATGACGAGGGACTAATGGCATCATCGTCATCAGTCATCATCATCATCGTCATAATCTTCATCATCATCGTCATCATCGTCGTTGTCATCATCGTCATCATTATCATCGTCATCATCGCCATCGTCATAATCTTCATCATCGTCATCATCATCATCGTCCTTGTCATCATTGTCCTTGTCATCATCGTCATCATCGTCGTAGAGGCCACACGCCTGGCATATGGCGTTTCAAAAGCGGCTGCCAATCAACTCACTGATTCAATTACATATTGGTCTTTCTTTTGTTATTTAAAAATGCGTTTTCATTAATGTTTTCAACGAATGATCTTCGCTCATCGATTTCTCCGCCCATGTTGAGCCACTGTCTACCGGCTTCTACCGGATCGATCACACTAAACAGTTTTAGGATTAATCAAGCATGTGACGGATCCTCCGACAGTTTACTGTAATAATCAGGAACTCCAGTGCATAGTAATGGTGTAAATCACAGCACACGGTGCCAGTGGTGGCCTTTAAAGATAAATAATACCATATCTCAAAATGTTTAACACCTCAACTCATGATGGATACGGATTCTCAAGATCAGTGGAGGAATTTTATAGAGATCGCAATGTCAAACGGATGATAATAGCCTCGTAATATGACCGACTCCCGCAGAGGAAGAATTTCTGTAAGTCACGTGTGAATAAATGAAATCTGCCCATCGCAGCATGAAAAGAGGGGACATTGACTGGATCAGATGGGTGACTGTGGAAATTGTGTCAAAGAAACGGACGCTTGTGTTGCATCCGAAACGTCCTGATTTAATTTATTTTAATTTTGTTGCATTTTATTTTATACCTACGTGACTTTACCGAAAGAGCCAGAGAGTATGGTTCATTGCAGTCACGAAAGCTTCGGATCTAGATTAATGTACAACAAGTTCTCTAAACTTTCAAAAAAATCGGGAGATGATTCTGCCGGAGGGACGTCGCGAATTGCAACACGTGGCAGGGTTTTGTGTACCGAGGGCAGTAGTTGAAGGCAGTTCGGGATCAAGACGATCAAATGAAGAGGGGGATGAGAGCAGAATGGAGGACTTTTGAACTTGATGGTCAAGAGCAACATGCCGACGTGCCTCAATGTGAAACGTTTCAAGCGGTGCGCGCACTTAACCGCTACGAAATATGGTTCATCAGCATGGCCGTGAACAACAACAACAAGAAACATTTGAACGAAGACTGGAAAGTTCACAAGCAACGAGGTGCACGCTTGGAATTAAAGTCAGGGACAGAAAGTGGAACACACGAATTGTCACACACGTGCAGGTTAGTTTTTGCGCGTTTAGTTTGTTGCACTCCCCCTGCACCTCCCATTAGCACGGTTGGCTACGTACGGTGCGAAAGAAGTTCAACATACACACAGGTTAATTAAATCGTTAAAACTGTTAGGAGACGTGAGTGGGCTAGCGGTAGGCACATTGCTGGAATGAAGGCCCGTGGACAAGAATGGCGATGGAGTGGCAGCCACGGAATGGAACGTGTCCAGGAGGAGCCATCAAATCTGCCGATTGTAGCAGGTGGCTCGCAGGAATCTACATAGCAGGTTCCTAAGGGGTGGTGTTGACGGCTTGGGTTAGTATTCTTTGGTTCTTTCGGTAAAGTCACGTAGATAGAAAAATAATAATACAAATTAAGTGAATAAAAATAATAAACAAAAAAACACTAATGTAGACTGTAGCCTGGTTCTAAATCGGAGTGTACTGATGTCTACAATGTAGACTGTCGCCTGGTTATTAAGTTTGGTGAGTGTACTGGCAATCTATAATGTAGACTGTAGCAATGGTTATTAAGTTGGGTGAGTGTACTGGCAGTCTATAATGTAGACTGTAGTCTGGTTCTTAACCTGAATTAAATAAAAACAAAAACCACGACGTTTCGATCACAACACAAGCGATCGCCATCAGGAAAAGGGGGGTTAGCCTCTAAAGGCAAACTGTTTATAAAGGTTAAGAGATGGGCGTAGCCCAAGTGTGTCAGCAGCATGGGCGGGGCAGCTGATGTTAATGTAGGAGGAAGCAACGACAACGCAGCGGGTCTACACCAATCAAAGGGCCGCCAGGCAATCATTGCACCGAGCTCCACACACCCACACTGCTGACTGTTGAAGTTGACAAGAAAACACAAATCAAGTCATAACCCAAAGTGGTTGATGACATCTTTCCAATGACTGCTGAGTTTATAAGCATCCTCTCGGTTGAAATTGTGTCTGTATATATGGATGGCTTCATGAACGAATCTTTGTTGATAGCCAGTAGGCTTGCAAAGTACCATCATCTTAGAGAAATCAATTTCGTGTGAGCCAGCCACATTAAAATAATGATCAGCCACGACAGAAGTATTGGTCCTACTGTGTTTCAAATCTGCCTTGTGTTCACGAACACGGTCCGAGACATGTCGCTTAGTTTCCCCAATGTAACTGCTGCCGCAGACACAGCTTAGTTTGTAGACGCCAGGATATTGCATGTCAGTAATATTGTCCTTCACAGATGGGATCAGATCAGGAACGTTATGTACTGTGTTAAATCGGACCTGGATCTTGTGTTTGTTCATGACTTTGGAAGTTTTTTTGGTCACCCCTGCTATGTATGGCAAGGTGATGGCTTTGATCGGTTTAGGCCTTCATCCAGCAGCGGAGTGCCGACAGTATCCGCCGCTGACGACGATAACTCAACTCGTGCACGGAGTTAGTCATTTATGAAAAGCAAGTGATACCGCGGGCGGGACAAAAACCCAGAGGTCATCGTGTTCGGATGACCCCCTGCGGTGCAGTGCCCGTCATCGCCAGGGGCGCTGCAAGACGCCACGCACGCGCACGCGCGCACTCTACAAAGAGGAAATGCAACACGGGCTGCTTGCATCATGGCACAGGCAGGCAACGCCACACACGCCGCGCTGCGTGCAGCCCCCCGTCCGTATGGCCCGTGCGTTGCCGTCGGACGAGGGTCGCACGGCGTGCGCGCGAGTGGAGGTCGGGAAATGAGAAATGGGATGGAGGGGGCGGTGGCGGCGGCGCGGATTGCGTGCTTGCGGCGGAATGCATGGAGGTGCATGCGGGCTGTACGTGTGCATGCGGCGTATGTACATGCAGGGGGGCGGCAGGCTGGGACTGGGTCACTTGAGGCAGGGCCTTCAACAAAGCACTCCACATGGCCTTGGAGTCACCCTTGCGTGCACTTCTAGAGGCGCGAGCGGGGGCAGGGTCCACCCTCAACACAGGGCGCGGGGCCTCCGGGGTTACCTCGCCTTGGGAGTCACCCTCTGCCGGCTCCTCCTCGGCCTCCTCCTGCCGGGGAGTGGGGTGGGGGTGGTGCGTGCGTGCGTTTTAAGGGAAGACACAAAAGCAAATTCGTTAAATATCGCCGGACAGGTGATGGTGTCTGCAGCCACCATGCGGAAGGAGAACGTACGTACGTCCGTTGAACTTCTTTCGCGCCATACGTATCCAGCCGTGAGGTGCGGGTGGGGAGGGTAACGAACTAAACGCAACAAAAAAATCGGTTCTAAAGAAATTAGTTTTCATTCGAGAGTGGACGGGCAACTTGTGTGCTGTTAATGGAGAAGATGTTGAAGAGTTAACCCTGCCTATGCAGTACGCCTGACGATGTATTCAGAGATTGCGATCACGTGTTTATTTGCCCATTGAGTCTTGAGAGTTCAACGTTCAAATGCCTGCAACAACAAAACTCCCCATCAGGATGACCTCATCAGGGCCCAATGCGGTTGATGCCACCACAGCGCTCCCATCGATTCCTTCCCTCGTAAAGTTAACATCCCTCCTCCAAGGTCAGGGTAATTCATGGTGACCACCACCTGGCTTTCAGCTCTCTTCGTCTCCTATAATTATCGATGAGTGCAGTGCCACTCAAATGTCACCACCTGCCCCGGTTCCCGTCCTGAAACATGCGTCCCGCTCACATCTACAGCACTTTCCTGCCACTTCCTATTTTTTGGGGAAAATTGTATTTTACCAGGTGAGGCCCACTGAGCTATGGAGTTCTTTTTCAGAAGTGACCTGGCCACAAGCGATAGCTCAACGAAGTGGCTCATTATCGTGTGGGAATTCATAGCGGCCAAATACGCGAAACGCGCGTTCGTAAATGTGGAGGGGATACCGGAGGACCCGGAGAAAAATCCACGCGACAACGGGGAGAGACACGCAAACTTCAAATATACAGGTGTTAGGATTGGGATCGAACCCGTGATCTCCTGTATACCAGGCGAGGTAGTTAACATCTCGCCATCCATGGAAATCCTAGCATCGTCCCCAATCTCGCAAGGGAACGTGAACCAACCGCTGTCGCTGTGTTCATTTCAGCCAGGCGACGTTTCGAGAAGAGGCCCTTCTTAGTAGCTCACCGTGTGCCGTAACACACCGCCTTATTTTACGCTCATAGAGGCATTGTGTCATCGACAAATGTGCTCAGTTGTTTGTGATTGTGCGCACCGCTGCCAAAGCAATATTACCAAATCCTGCAATTCACTCCAAGTGTGCCCTCTGCTGCCTGAATCTACAAATTCACGCCCCGCTCACGGTCCAAATCGGCTGAACACGTCCACAACAAGGGAGCCCTGTGTGCCCTAGTAACCCGTTGAGTGGAACGACGTACGGCCACGGCTTTAATTTGAATATCTCTGCACCCACCCCGCAACACACCACGCTCAGCGTGCATCTCCCTATCGCTGCGGCCACGGCGCCTAAACTCCCAAGTCTCCGGGCGAACCTGGAAAATGTTCAGCGAGAAATGAGACCCTGAATACAACTCACTGTGATGTTCGTTATCCCGGCAGCTGGCATTCCTAAACACTCCCGGTTTTGGTGAACGTGAAACATGTCGCTTTTTATTTCACGGCTGATATTATTATTGTTGTTGTTGTTGTTCATGATGGTTTCCTTTCTTGGGTTGGATCGTCCTGTGGGTATAACGTCAATTGGAGAAGCAATGCACCGCCCAGCATCGCGAAACACAGCCGAATAAAATAGTAGTCGTCACGTATGCCAAGTGATATTGTTTTTCAGCAAACAAGTTACGTTGAAAAGCGAGCGCAGCTTTTCGGCGGTTTTATACAATTGTCAAAATTGTATGTTTTATATATATATAATATACAAAATATATATAAATAATATTATATATGTAAAAATATATAATAGGCGACATCGCGGGAAATGGCCACTCTTTAGAGCACAGGATGCGTTCGCTGTCCACGTGCTCTAAAATAGGGCCATTGCTCGGAACGTCACCTATTACGTATTTTTTTTAAGACCACACGGGTGTTATTGACGAATGTGTTTAGTTTATATATTTTTTTTCGAATGTATTTGTTTAAAAAAATGATATGTACAAGACATCTACACTATGGGAACCTCATTTGCCAGTAAAAATATGATAATTGGTTCTTTACCCTTCTATCTGGCAACAAAACTGACACCTTTTTTTTACAAGGAGTCATGTTTGCATAGACCGCAATACCTGCAGTCATAATACAAACAAAAGAACATAACTCTGATAATGTGCACTGTCCTTAAAGTTGATTGATCCACACCCGAGACAGCTTTCCTTAGAGCCTAGTCTCATATGGGTTGGACCAGATGACGCCAAAAGGCGCACAACTCAAAGACAATGCACCATCAGAGTATGAGAGCTCGGGGCAAGCATCTACACTATGGGAACCTCATTTGCCAGTAAAAATATGATAATTGGTTCTTTACCCTTCTATCTGGCAACAAAACTGACACCTTTTTTACAAGGAGTCATGTTTGCATAGACCGCAATACCTGCAGTCATAATACAAACAAAAGAACATAACTCTGATAATGTGCACTGTCCTTAAAGTTGATTGATCCACATGAGACTAGGCTCTAAGGAAAGCTGTCTCGGGTGTGGATCAATCAACTTTAAGGACAGTGCACATTATCAGAGTTATGTTCTTTTGTTTGTATTATGACTGCAGGTATTGCGGTCTATGCAAACATGACTCCTTGTAAAAAAGGTGTTAGTTTTGTTGCCAGATAGAAGGGTAAAGAACCAATTATCATGTACAAGACATTTGAACAAAAAAACACTCAAAACCAAATGAACCATCAACGCCGTCGTAGCGCGGACAACGGACGTTCGTCTGCGTACGTCCGACACCGTGGAATTTCGTGAGCGGTTTCACAATTGCTCAAGAAAGGTAGAAAGAATTGTGCCTGTCACAATCGCTGGGCTCCTAGTTCTTTTGACTCACGCTGCGCCCAAGTAACAAAAACAAGTCTACCGTCTTCTTGGTTCTTTCGGTAAAGTCACGTAGAATGACGCTGTCTTTCCGACAGACCTGTTCTTCACCTGAGGACGGCTGCTTGCGTTGTGGCCGAAACGTCGTGAGAATTATTTTATTATGTTTGATTTTTATTATTTTATTATTTCCCTTCTACGTGACTTTACCGAAAGAACCAAGAAGATGAATCCCTGCAGTCACGAAAGCTTTAAATCGAAATTTAAGTCTACCGTCATGATTGCATTGATGATTTCACCCAACAATGAAACTGTCCATGACGCAATTCTGACGAGCAATGAATATTAATCTTGATTTGAGTCTTTTGTGACTGCAGGAATTTATACTCTTTGATTCTTTCGGTAAAGTCATGTAGATAAAAAATAAAAAATTATAAAATAAAAATAATAGATCATGACGTTTCGATCGCAACAACAAGCGGTCGTCTTCAGGTGAAATAAAAAAAAGAAAACCGCACGACCGCTTGTTGTTGCGATCGAAACGTCGTGATCTATTCTTTTTATTTTATACTTTTTCATTTTCTACCTACGTGACTTTACCGAAAGAACCAAAGAAAACAAAAATTAAGTTATGATGCGTATTTTTTTTCTCGTTATATACGTATTAATTATTTTTATTCGCTAAGTAGTGGGGTTTTGTTTTTGTATTATCTGTACATGACTGACGCTGTCTAAAATTAAATTATTATTATTATTTCACAATAATAACCTCAAATTTTAACGCGTTGCCGCCACCGCCACAGCGCATTGGCTCTCTCGTAGAGAGTGAATCTTGTGAATGCGGCTCGGAGGCGCGAGGAGGAACCGCAGACGAGCGGGGAGGCAGCAGTCAGACGGGTTAGCCTGAGCTACCAACAATTGCCCGAGCTCTGCGTTCCTCTACAAATCAAGGTGTCGTCGGCCAATAAATTGAGTGTTTCCAATATGTGCATAAAATTTTTTTTATTTGGCTTCTGTAAATTTCCACACGATGATCCACTTTTGTTGAGCTATAATTTGTGGCCAGGTCGCTTCCGAGAAAACATTTATATAGCTCAGTGGGCCCTAGCCTGGTAGCATTTTTTTAAAATAGCGAAGTTCCAAAAAATATATATTAAGTTTACAAACTGGATGCCAACCAAGGAATGGAATCACGGCACCCAATGACGAGTGAACTCCATGCAAACGGACGCAACGGGGGGAACGCCACCACCCAACTGCTGTTACAAAAAACGCACTCGGAGGAGAAGAGCTGGAATGAGAGATTATAAGACGTTAGTACCGTACTTCGGAGAGAGAGAGAGAGGATGGCAGAGCAATGGGGGATGGATTTATCTCTGGAGACATACTACCTCTGACACCGCCTCCGCCTCGTCTTCGTCCTAGAAACGTGCAACAAGACGCGCGTGTCAATGAGCGTTCGTCAACATCAACATCAACGGCACCTTAGACGGCGCAAGAGAAGTTCAACACATGTGCACACACACGCACGTACGTACGTACACGTCACAGAGAACATTAACATAACGCAACATCTTTACAAAAATAACAACAACAAGGTTCAAGCCCTCCACCGCTGGAAGAGGGCCTTCCCACACCGTGCGGGTCGTCGGGGTTACGTGACCATACTTCAGCGCGCTGGTCAGTGCCGGGTTGCTGAACACAGGGAGCGTAGACGTATGTATTGTGTAGAACTTCTTTCGCACCGTACGTAGCCAACCAGGCGCGGGGGAAGGACAACAAACTAAGCACAAAAAGCAGTTCTAAAGAAGTAGGTTTTCGCTTTAGAAAGCGTGGGGGCTTAGAAGTTGTGCACGACAATGGGCGCTTTGCTGCGATGCCCTCTGCTGCCTACAGCTCAGCCCAGCAGCAGCAGCGGGAGCTGCCTATAGCACCTGTTAATACTTTCTACACGGCGGTCGCCCACGCACGGACGCTCCAGGCTCAGCCTGCTTAGCTTCCCAGGTCTGACGAGATGTGGCCCAATGCGGTTGATTTGCCCCATAGGATCAGCACTTTGTGTGTTCTGGTTGGGGGTGCCATGTAAGCTTCATTTGTTTAGTTTTTTTCAAACTGAAAACGTTTCGAGACCTGCGTATCCAGAATCAGATGATGTATTTATACTGGAGAAATCCGATGAGCTATGAAGCTCTTTTTCACAGATGTTCAGTAGTGGCACGGGGTAAGAACGTTACAACAACAAACACTTACACAAACACGATAGGAGTGCAAAGTACAAGAAAGGTAAACAAATCACCCAAACACACACACACAAATAAAACTAAACCATCCCCATCCTATTACTATATTTTGCCACTGGTAAAGGAGGTCTCATAGTGTAAATGCTTACCCCGAGCTCTCAATACTCTGATAGTGCATTGTCTTTGAGTTGTACGCCTTTTGGCGTCATCTGGTCCAACACGAATGGAGACTAGGCTCTAAGAAAAGCTGTCTCGGGTGTGGACCAATCATCTTCAAGGACAGTGCATATCATTATCATCATCAGAGTTGTTTCTTTTTGTTTGCATTTTGACTGCTTGTGTTGTGGTTATTGCAAACATGATGCCTTGTATAAAGGTGTCAGTTTTTGTACCAGTTGAAAGGGTAAAAACCTATTACTACATCCCCATCCTACCAGGCAAAACCCACTGAGGTATTAACTTATTTTTCAGAAGCGACCTGGCCACAAATGATAGCTCAACAAAGTGGCACCATCATTTGGACATTTGTAGCATCAAGATAATCTAAATAATCTTAAGGCATGGAACGTTTAGGCCAACAGTGCCTTCTTTATTGTTTCTACCTCGGAGCTTTCCCGTGTATTCAAGGTGTGCTCATCGCATTGTATCTGCCGGTTCTTCCTTAAGAGCCGAGAATATTTTATTTGCATCATTCATAAATGATTAACGACGCATGTCCAATGCACACTTTAAATGTAACGGTGCAACGATCAATGTCATAGCTCTACACTGGAATGCGATGGCTATTGTTGACGTGGGATATGGCCAGCAAGTTACTCCATGTGCCCAGGAGAGGGCATCCAACAGTCACTTGGAAAGCATCATCAGCTGGGGTCGTGGTTGTCAGTGAATCTGTGGGGAGCGGTGGTGTAGTGGTTAGCGCTACCCTGCGATATGAACCCGGAGGCCCGAGTTCGTCTCCCGCTCACGGCCAACACCAGTGACGATTATCTTAACCGGTCTTGGGCCTCCACTAGGTCGTCTCAGCCTCAGATGAGTGTCTCGTGCGATGTGTAAACTTTGTCACTAGGGAGACAAAGGCGGCCGTACGTGGTGCTGGCCAACCAGCCCCTCGTGCGCCATGTCGGCCTTCATAGGTGCTCGCTAACAGCACTTGTGCTGACCGTAGGTTAAGGCTATACGGGGGATCTTTGTCTTTGTTAGTTAATCTGAGCATTGGGCGGGTTATGGACAATTTACGGGGTTCCTGATGAAAGCTCCTACAAATGGCCAGGAGTACAATCATTAATATATATAAATTGCGCAGGCCAGGGAAAACCATGAGTTTCACACAGACAGTTCCAAAGTCAGAAAAATTGGAATAGGTGTTACCCTTCTGGCACGAAACAGGAGGTGTTATAAGATGTTCAAACACCAAATAGAAACCTTTTGCAAGGAAACGTGTATGCATTAACCACACGTACTAAAGAAGGCTATCCACCAATCAGTTTCAAAGACAATGCATACAATCAGAACATGTTTTGCTTGCATATCGACCGCAAAGTATGGTGTGTGGTTAATGCAGACATGATTTCTTACAAAAGGTTTCTATTTAGTGTTTGAACGTCTTAACACATTGCCAGAAAGGGTAAAACCTATTCTTATTTTGTCATACACAGCCACGTGTTCAACGCACACAGCCTCGTTGCATTGTACAGCAAAACAACAACAACAACCCATCAGCATTGTCCCGTAAAGGTGCATTGTGGTCCTCTCGTCTGTGGTCACAATCAAAGTCAAATTCGGCATCCCGAATCGTAATCCACGCATCGATGGATGGTTACGCGCCTCGTGTCATCGTGATGACTTACGGCTGTAAGAGAGAACGCAACAAAGCACAGCGAGAGAGAAATGGAAATATACTAATCGCCAGTGTCGGGTTCCATTTTTCGTGTGTGTGTGTTTTTAGCATGTTGTCCTTTCACCCCCACGCACCTCCGATTAGCACGGTTGGCTACGCATGGCGCGCAAGTAGTTCAACATGGATACATACAACGAAGGGCACGGCGAGAGAGAAGGGAAATCCAAGAGACACAAAACAATCCTCTGCACGGTCACTCTACCTCTGTGACTGGCTCATCTTCTGGGTCTTCCTCCGTCTACGTGGAGGGGGTGGGGGGGGGGAGATACACACAGGCCCGTCGCGTCGTTCGTTATCTTTCGAGGCGGCAGTCGAGGCTGAAGAAGACAAACGCGTCTCGGATTGACGGGCGCGCCGCTATCTTATGAATGCTGGCTCGCTCGTGGTGGTGATGGCCGTGGTGGCGGTGGTGGTAGCGGCGGTGGTGGTGGTAGCGGTGGTGGCGGTGGTAGTGGTGGTGGTAGTGGCGGCGGTGGTGGTGGTGGTGGCAGCGGTGGTGGTGGTAGCGGTGGTGGTGGTAGCGGTGGTGGTGGCGGTCGCGGTGGTGGTAGCGGTGGTGGCCGTGGTAGTGGTGGTGCTGGTGTTAGCGGTGGTGGCGGCAGCGGTGGTGCCGGTGGTGGTGGTGGTGGCCTAATGCTCTGTGCAACGTCAGTGTTGACACTCACTGGGCCTGATGCGCAGGCTGGCAAATAAACGTTTTGGTTTTCATTTTTGGCACGCATTTTACTCTGCGATCTGAGCCAAAAAAAAAGTTCGTATGTTGAACTTCTTTCGCACCGCACGTATAGCCAACTGTGCCAATGGGAGGTGAGATTTTGAACTTGGGTTGAGTGGAAGATACGAAAACTCGACACCTCGTGGTCGAACCCGAGTCCCGTGAGGCCCCTAAATTTGGTATTCCATTGATAATCTACTTACTGTGCCAGTGAATAAACAACGAATGGGTTTTATTATTATTATTAACTGTTATTAAAGTCGGTCCCCGTTTAATAAAAAACTTTCCAATTTCGGCACTTCCCCACCCTTGTTGGGAATGTTCTCGCTCTGCCGCTGCTGCTGTGGTGGCTCACGGCAGCAGAGGTCGCAACCGGGTACCCGATACCCGTACCCTACCCGATACCCGGCTACCCGTACCCGGCCGGGTACGGGTAGCTACCCGTACCCAGCCGGGTACGGGTAGCCGTTTGCGATCCTGGTGCGGCCGGGTACGGGTAGGCCGAGTCACTGGTGAGTACCCGTTTGTCACTCATTTCGGGTAGGGTACGGGTAGGGAACGGCTACCCGTACCCGGCCGGGTACGGGTACGGGTACCCATTTGCGACCCTGGTGCGGCCGGGTACGGGTACGGGTAAGGAATCAAACCCCGTTTGCGACCTCTGCGCGGCAGTGCGCGGTGTGGGCCCACGACAAGAGCTGCAAACCGAACGCGCAGCAGAGTTAATCCACCAGACGGGGCGCCCTGCTTGCCTCTGTCACATGCTCCTCCTCCTCCTCCTTCACATCAGCCTCTTCCTCCTCCTCCTCCTCCACCGCCTCCACCACCTCCTCCTCTTCCTATTGGTGGACATGAAGAGCTGTCTGGTCATGGTTCTCACACACGCGCGCAGTGGCTCCGCACGTTGTGAAATCGCTGACGAGTGAAGGAGTGGAAAGGGGCCGTTCATAAATGACGTCACGGGATTTTGGACGATTTTTGACCCCCCCCCACCTCGTCACACGGCGTCACAGAAAGTCAGACCCCCCCCCTCAAATATGACGTCACAAAGCTCTGCCCCCCCCCCCCCAAAAGAAAACATGCTTCAAATCGCTTTAAACTATTGTCATTGTAGTGCGTATTTAATGTGGCTCTGCACTCTGATGTTGTAGGAGAAAACATTTATTTAAACGTCTATTCAATTAAGTAGAACGTGTTGTCTATATTTATTTAAAGTTGTGCATTTTGATGTGACGTCACAATTCTCAACCCCTCCCCCTTCGTCACACATCGTCACAAATGTCTGACCCCCCCCCCAGGTGCGTGACGTCATTTATGGACGGCCCCAAAGCAGCGGTCGCTCTGCTCTGAGACAGTGGCCCAATGTCTGGGCGTGACTTAAGAGAATGAGTGGCTGTATTCTCGACTGGGGGGTGGGGGGGGGTGCATTAATATTGCAGTATCCCTCTGTCTCTCTTACAAGCACATCCCTTCAAAGCCAGTGTCGTGTTTTGAACGGAAAGAGCAGCTGGACGAGTGGCTCCACAGGGTTCTCATCCTGTTACCATGACAGGACTGTGACATTCATCGGTCTTTTATGAGAGCCTCACCTCTAAATATCACCTATAAGAATCTCACCTCTAAGAATCTCACCTCTAAGAATCTCACCTCTGAATATCACCTCTGAATATCACCTCTGAATCTCACCTCTCAATCTCACCTCTGAGAACCTCACCTCTGAATCTCACCTCTGAATATCACCTCTCAATCTCACCTCTGAATCTCACCTCTCAATCTCACCTCTGAGAACCTCACCTCTGAATATCACCTCTGAATATTACCTCTCAATCTCACCTCTGAATCTCACCTCTGAAACCCACCTCTAGGAATCTCACCTTTGAATCTTACCTCTGAGAATCTCACCTCTGAATCTCACCTCTCAATCTCACCTCTGAATCCCACCTCCGAATCTCACCTCTGAGAAACTCACCTCTCAATCTCACCTCTGAATCCCACCGCTGAATCTCACCTCTCAATCTCACCTCTGAATCCCACCTCTGAATCTCACCTCTCAATCTCACCTCTGAATCCCACCTCTGAATCTCACCTCTCAATCTCACCTCTGAATCCCACCTCTGAATCTCACCTCTCAATCTCACCTCTAAATATCACCTCTGAATCTCACCTCTGAAACTCACCTCTAAGAAGCTCACCTCTGAATCTCACCTCTGAAACTCACCTCTAAGAAGCTCACCTCTGAGAATCTCATCTCCGAACCTCACCTCTGAGATTCTTATTGACTCTTATGTAAACAACCGTGCTGAATGATGCTCTAGTTTGAGATCTACGGAGAGACCTCAGTGGAGCCAGTGCCGGATTATCCCCCTAGTAGCAAAAGTAGCTGCATATGCTACGGGCCCCGCACTTTCGAGGGCCCCGCGCTAAATGCTTTCGGCTATCAATTCCGGTTCAGTGATTCTGCACTTGCTCTATTACTATAGTACTATACTGCCTTCAACTTTTATGAACGACTGGGTGTTTAAGGTTAGCAATTTGTCGTATTATCTGGCTGTATAGCAAATAAAAAAATACGATTACTTTATTATGCAAGTAAAAAATTTGCGTGTTAATATTTTAGTTGTTTTTATTTAGGGCCCAATTATAACATACGCTACAAGCCCCGCACTGAACAGCAGCTACATGACTTACCACTGGTTTAAATAACTCAAAACTGAGTCTGCTCGAACTGAGCGTTGAAGTCCTGATGTATGTGGTGTTTTAAAGTTGTCATTTGTAGTTCCGTGGTCAAGTTTTGTACTTTTCTTACGAACATTTTCCTCCACTTAGTGGAGATGGCCAATGTCGGCGCTTGACACGAGCCCCAATCGACGATGACACCCAACTATGTCCCCTTTCGTGGCGCGCCGAATAATCCCACGGCTTTTAAAATCAACTATTTAGAGGTGCACAGTTATACACACACGAACGGCTGAAGTTATGAGGAAAATGTTCGTAAGAAAAGTACAAAACTTGACCACGGAACTACAAATGACAACTTTAAAACACCACATACATCAGGACTTCAACGCTCAGTTCGAGCAGACTCAGTTTTGAGTTATTTAAACCAGTGGTAAGTCATGTAGCTACAGTTATGGTTAAAGCTTAGACTACATATACACTAAAACAATTTACAGCCCTTTGTCAATACATTGCCGTATGGAGGCTTCCCCCAAATTGTCAGTCATTACGTTTGTTTAACCATACTTCACCATGCTGGTCAGAGCAGATTGGTGAAGGGCGGGGTAGAGAAGTGGGACTCAGGACCGGTTCAGATGTCCCTCGCCACTGATGTTAAGCCATGGCTGGGAATCAAACTCGGGTTGGCAGCTTCGCAGTGCAGTGCGCTAACCGCTGCGCCACCGCTCACCTCATCCCCCACTGTGCCGTACGAAATAAGGTCAATTTAAAACGTACAGGCAGGAAAATGGAAGTTATCTGCGGACGAAATTATTTAAATGCGCGTTAGTGTTTCAAAACCAAATCACCACTGCAATGTGAGCTGAAAGAGAAGCCGTAAACAAAGAGGTTATGGAAGAAAAACCTTGAAACTCTAAATAAATTAATGTATAAAATTCAACAACAACAAACTGTAAATAAAAACTCAGCGACGCATTAAGAGCCGAGCGAACATCGGAACAGGCCGCAGGTCTGGCTTGCCTCAAGCCCAGGATCCACCTCCTCCTCCTCGACCTCCTCCTGGGACCATGTGGAGCCACACACAGTCACGTGACAGGAAATGACGTCACTGAGTAGGTTACATCTTCACGACGGTTGTACCACAGGTGTGGTAACAATGACCCGGTTCATCCAGGAAAATCCTCGCCAAGTCTGAAGCCATGGGCTATTTGGTATTTTTCCATCAATGGGTGATTTGGCTTCACGTGGGAGAAAACAGGAGCACCCGGAGAAAAAAACCCAAAATATAAACTATTTTCAATATATTTTTATTTTACCATACAAGGCCCACTGCGCTATATAGCTCTTTTTCAGAAGCAACCTGGTCATAAATGATAGCTAAACGAAGTGGCTTATCATCATGTGGCAATGTATAGCAGCCAAATAGTCGATAAACACATGTTGATTCTAAACGTGGAGGGAAAAACTGGAGGACCTGGAGAAAACTTCACACTACCACGGAGGGAACATACAAACTCCAAATATGCAGGCATCAGGGTCGGGATTGAACCCACGACCTCCTGTATACCAGGCGAGGTAGTTAACATCTCGCCACCGTGGCTCATTATGAGAGTAAAAAATACTGAAATCTCTGCTCAGATAGATTTGAGATTCAAATGCCTCACTGCAACCTCCTGACCCGCTCACAGTGAGCGTCTTCAACAGGTGATAATGGAGGCAGTCTCCAAGAAGGTACACTAGCCAGGCTGAACTTGGCTTGGATTTCCAGTTCCAATGAAGTAAGGTGCATTGGGGGCGATGTGGTAGTTAGTCTACTGATGTCTAATGGTGAACCCTACTCTGACACAGAGTAATGCCACACTCCAGTGCACTGTGATGAAAGAGGTCCCCATGAGTTACAAGCTCATGGTCTCATCCGGGGTTGCCCATCACTGCATTACAAATAGAAAAAATCGCACGAAAGTGATTTTAACTGACTTCGCTGCGAAAATTCATCACGATCATCAGCAGTCACTGACACTCCACTGCTGATGAAGGCTTCTCCACACTTGTGTTGGTTATGGGTATGTTTGACCATACTTCACCACGCTGGTAAGTGTGGGTTGGTGGAACGACGCTGCTCAGGACCGGTATCAGTTATTGCTCTTCACTTATGTAGCCATGACTGGGAGTATAACTCGGGTGGCCAGCTTCGTAGTGCAGTGCGCTAACCGCCGTGCCACCGCTCACCTCAACCCCCACTGTGCCGTACGAAATAAGGTCAAATAAAAACTTAGAGAAATGAAAATGGAAATGATCTGTGGACGAAATTATTTAAATCCGCATTAGTGTTTCAAAACCAAATCGACACTGCAATGTGAGCTGAAAGAGAAGCCATAATCAAAGAGGTTATGGAACAAAAACCTTGAAACTGTAAATAAATAAATTAAAATATCAAACAACCAAAACTGTCAATAAGTAGTCAGCGAAGCATTAAGAGCCGAGCGAACATCGGAACAGGCCGCAGGGCTGGCTTGCCTCAACCCCAGCAACCTCCTCCACTTCCTCAGCCTCCTCCTCCTCCTTGACCTCCTCCTGGGTCAGTGTGGAGCCACACACGGTCATGTGACAGGAAATGACGTCACTGAGGAGGTTACATTTTCACGATGGTTGCCACGTGTGTCAATGGGCGTCTGTGAACATCAACATTCGCGGCATCTACGCAACGTTACACGACGCGATATGTCACCGAGCAAAGAACGGGCCTCATTAACGCGACATAGCATAAGAAGAATAAACACGACAAGGAGATTAAAGCCCTCTTTGTCAATCCACCAGGAAAAGCCTCATCGAGTCTCAAGGCTCTTTTTCATGAGGGTCCTTTGACCTCCTCCTGGGATATTTGGTAAATTTCCCCGATAGCTTAACACACACCCGCACAATGCGCCTCCTTCACGTATCTATCCATCCACATAACACAATAAACGACGTTATATTACCCATCCCATCAGCCACACTGCCTTCTGGGAGTGTGTCATTTCAGCAGCACTGTTCAACACAAACTCTGGGGGCCTCTTTTGAAATTCAGTGTCTCATCAGCAAGAGTCATGCTTGCCTGAACCTAAGGGGTGGCCAGTGAGTGGCTCAAATCGATCTTCACTAATCACACACAATGATGATGATCGAATGATGATGATGGCACTAATACTAATGACTGGACTAATTCGATCGTGATATTGATTGCAATGGACGCATTGCTAAGGATGAGGCAAATCTCAAAATGTGGTTGACCACACTACAATCCCTTTACAATACCAACAGCAACATCATCATTATCATCGGCCTGGGTTAATCCACTGCTAGATGAAACCGTCCTGCCCAGCCGCCACACCTCGCGGCCCCGTGACCCCGTAACGATCCACCGAGCAGAGCGGCTGAAATCCATCGTGAACTTTGACCTCGGTTTTCTCATCAACGTCATCCGACCTCGGCACTTGACGCGAAGCACCTTGCGGTGGAAGGATTAAGTGGCGTTTACGAGGCGCGGAAATCGTTGCCGAGGCAGGAATGAATGCAGCAGCACTGCCAGCCTGGATATCACGTGAAGTGAACTCCCCGCTCATGCGGGCACTGAGTCGGGACCTCATTCCCCATTGAACATTGAATTCACATTTCACAAACTTTGCGGCATTTCATACGAATATTTAAAAAAATGCCCTATCCAGTACCGGTTGTACTGCACTGTGGCTCTATACCGGTACGGATACAATTGTGTTGTGACAATTTTGGTGATGTCCAAATTTCCGTGTCACCATCAGGCCAGGTGGCTCACAGTTGAGCAGTTAAATTTTGATTTGAAGCTTTCGTGACCGCAGGGATTCATATTCTTGGTTCTTTCGGTAAAGTCACGTAGAAGGGAAATAATAAAATAAAAAATATATAAAACAATAAAATTCTCACGACGTTTCGACTGCAACACAAGCAATCATCATCAGGTGGGACAACCACAGCAATTATGACGGCCGATTGTGTTGCGCCCGAAACGTCGTGATTTAATTTATTTTATACCTACGTGACTTTACCGAAAGAACCAAAAGTTTGAATTGTGTAACCAAACTGAGTTGTAAATAAAGCACAATTTGGTGAAGCGATGTTCGTGTGCGAATGACATTGTACGGAGAAACTCAAACAAACCCACCAGGTCTGTGGAGAAAGGAGTCCTGTACCATAAATAACACACAATGGGGCAAGCAGGGATGAGCAAGATTAGTCATTACCAAGATGATGAATGAGGGCTGCATCCCAGGTAGCGCGCACGCATTGAACCAACGTTGGCCGGTTCTGAGCAACTATGACCCATCGTTGTCACTTGTCATCAGCCACGATCAATCGACTGCTGGATGAAGGCCTCCCCCAAGTCATCGCCATGCCACACGCTGTCTGGATGTAACAATCCGTCCGGCACCTGCCTTTTAACCTGTCCCGAATCCTTACCCGCAGCACCGCTCCTTCTACGTCACGCTGCAAACTCTTTGATCGCCCCTCGTACAAGGCGTCTCCCTACCGCCGTGCAGTGCGCTGTCTAACCACCGCCAGTTAATTTGCACACCAACAAAAAAAAGCTCGATAAATGTGCAGCGATGCTTCAGCGTCACGGACGTGATCACGAGCCATGCTTTATCCACTGCTGGACGAAGGCCTCGCCCACGCTGTCAACACCTCGCGCAGTCCGCCACGATCTATCCAACTCCTGCACACGAGCCGATGTCATCGCTCCATCTCCGAAGAGGACGACATTTTTGGGGCTTTCTCTCATTTGGCTGCCGTCATCCTTTCTCGGGACATATCCTGCCCAATTGAGCAACTTCTATACTTTTTTTTTTATTTTATTTTACCAGGTAAGGCCCCACAAATGATAGCTCAACGAAGTGGCTCGTCACGTGGAAATGTATAGCAGCCAAATACTCTAAATGCACGTTGTTTCTAAATGTGGAGGCAAAAACGGAGGACTCTGAGAAAAATCCACACGACCACAGGGAGAGAAACACAAACTCCAAATATACAGGCATCAGGGTCGGGATCGAACCTCCGACCTCCTGCACACCAGGCGAGGTAGTTAACATCTCGCCATCTTGGCACCATATTGTAACAGTCCATTGGTTCTCAGTGTAACCCTACGCACCCATTCCTCCATCGCTTCTGGCCCTGAGTGGACTCAATGCGGCGGGCTGCCTGGGATGCGATGGAGCACAGCACGCAAGCGATTGACATTTGACAAAAGCGCGCGCACGGGCCGGCAGTCCTGCTTGCCTCATTCGCAGGCAGCTCCTCCACCTCTTCTTCCACCTGCTCCTCCTCCTCCACCTCCTCCCCCTCCTCCTCCTCCTTTTCATCAGCATGGTACAAAAAACACGGTCACGTGACAGGCGACGGACGCCGCGAGCATCGTCGCTTTCAACAAAACGCGTCGCCAGGTTTCATCGTCCGACGGTGTTCACTTCAGGGGTGTTGCGCCCAGCAGTGAGCGAGCAAGACCGAGCGACAGTGTAGGGATGGCCCAAGGGGTCCTGGAGTCACGTAAAAAAATCAATTGCGGTGCACCGAATATCAGCTCCTCATTCAGATTATGCTAAAAGTGAAACCACCCCCACCCCCACCCCCGCTGAAACCTGAGAGCACACGCGCGCTAATTAATATCTATCCGTCGCCTCGATCTTGTTCGCAGCTCTCTTCTCTGACTCGGGAAAAAAAAATTAGCGACAGGGCGAGTTATTTTTCAGGCTGACGCCAGCGCACAATGGCCTCCTCTCGCGAACGACGTCCTCAATGAAGCAGCGCGGTGCATTGGTGTTGCCCCCGGTTCACACACAACCGCGGTGTTCTATGTTGTACGTTGAACTTACACGTTGAACTTCTGTCGCACCGTACGTAGCCGACCGTGCCAATCGGAGATGTGGGGGAAGGACAATAAAAACTGAAGATAAAAAGCGGCTCAATAGGAGTGAGCTATCAAACCCTTTGCGTCAGACTTCCTCCGATGAACTTGAGTCACGATTTATAATTATTAACCGTGGCGGCTGTCAGATTCGAACCGTGAGCTTTTGCTAACAAAGTGCCGAACGCTCTACCGCTACGCCGTGTCACCACCCGAACAAAGTACGCTTAACTCCGGTACCTCGTGGTCTTCTGCCTGCGGTTCCTCCAAAGTCCCCTCCACTGCGGCCTCCTCCACTTCTGCCTGTGGAGGCGACAAGAACATGCATCTTGCTGTTCAACTGAGCCATGACAGAGCCGTGCCAAGGAAACAAATAGGTTTTTTTGCCACAGCAGAACCCGAGCCACGCTGCTGATGAGTCTACCGACTGATGCACGTATGGCAACAATGATTAGCCCCGACCCTGGCCCTGCTTAGCCCCGAGCCTGAATCAGAAGGCCATTGCGTCTCAACTAAATTAAACTATTTTTTATTTTACCAGGTAAGGTCATTTGAGCTATATAGCTCTCTTTGGGAAGCGACCTGGCCACAAATGATAGCTCAAAGAAGTGGCTTATTACGTGGAAATGTTTTGCAGCCAGATACTCAAATAATATAATCAAAACGTGTGTTTATAAATGTGTAAAGGAAACAAACCTGATGACCTGGAGAAAAAGCCACGCGACCACGGGGAAAATGACATGCAAACTCCATATATACAGGCATCAGATCGGGATCGAACCCACGACCGTCCTGTATACCAGGCGAGGTAGTTAACATCTCGCCACCGTGGTGCCACATTCTACTCCTGGCTCGGCTCGACAAATAACCAGAGGAAAGCCACCCGTACTGAGAGAGCCCAGCGCAGGTTCGGCTCGGATGTGTCAGTGGAAATGGGGCCATGTTTAACGGATGTGTCAGTGGAAATGGGGCCATGTTTAACGGATGTGTCAGTGGAAATGTTTTCATGTTTAACGGTCATATATTCCGTGGCGTTAAACGCCGGCTCAAAATTTATAAGAAACGCCACAATCCCACACTGCTCCTGCACACGCGCTCCGATTTCGCCGCTCCATCTCCTCTGTGGTCGTCCGCTCGGGCGCGTTCCCTCCTTTGTTGGCCACCACTGCCTCGTCTGTTTTGGCCATCGGCCACCATCCCCTTTGGGCCGTATGCCCTACCCAAGGCCACTTGCTTGCCTAAACGGTCAATGTGCCGCTCTATAAATAGGGCCGATAGGAAGTATTTACTTTGAATATTTCGTCTCCGCTGGGTCGCGGGAATGGGCAATGCGGTGCCCCAGTAGGGGTTGTGTGTGTGTGCCCCAGCCCCGCTGGAGGCCGGCATAGCCGCATCGAGAATTCGAGTCGCGCGTAGCCCAGATGCCATCTCGGGTTGCCACCTGGTCCTGGAGTTCCCAGAACTTCTGATTGGTAGTTCTCCCACCAAAATTCAAAAGTCCAGTTTTTCTTTTCAATCAGTTGTACAAGTAGGAATTATGCCCACTCAAAACAATAAGTTTACACGTGAAAGAATTACCTAGCGGCTGAGCCACGCTCGCGGCCAACACCGGTGATGATGATCTGAACCGGTGCTGGGCCCTCTCCTACGTCGACTCAGCCTTAAATGTGTAAACTGTGCGGTGTGTGTTAACATCAGCAATGGAAAGATAACGGCTTGCCGTGCCGGCACGTTAACCTCCCTTGCCCCAGCAGTCCTTTGAAGGCTATTCGGGGAATCTTTGTCTTTGGTGCGTGTGCTTTTAACACTCGTGGGTGTCAAACCTTTTCTTGGGGCGGTGGGGCTATTCCGAGGAACGTGAGGATGGCTTCATTCTCCTTCGCATTGAAGAAAGCCTCATAATCCTGAATGAGTGAGAGAGGAAGAGAGGACACACGATATCACATCAAGTGGGTAATTGGGATATTTGTTGTTGTTGTATCTCTCCCCTTACCTCCGCCAATCTATTACAAATCCGCTCTAAACATCATCTCACGAGATGAAGAAGCTATTCCAAAACGATAATAATAATAATAATGAATCTCTCCAAGAGCAGAGGAGTGCAGAGATAAGGTTGCCACCTCGATTTAGGTGGCAAAAAAAAGTTACCCGGAACATAACGTCAAGCAGAATATCTCAGTGGATGAACGGGACCGCTGACCCTCCTTCAGTGTAAGTGCAGAGGGCAGAGGAGTTCGGACGTGGACTTTATCATTGCAGCTGGGAAGGCCCCATTGGAGCTGAGCCTAACGTTTCGACGCTGACGACCGCAGCTCAAGAAGATGAGATAAGTTCACGTAAATGCATTGTACTGAGTTATGGTGATTCGTTGTTCTTATGATTATTATGACTGCAGCATACATACATAATTTACATGCATGTACATGCATTATGTATGCTGATTAACTGTGAATAACCCACCAAAAATATACATGTATTGCAATTTATATGAATACACGAGCAGGAAATATCCGGCGTTGCCCGGGTACTTGCGGATATCTGTTGCGAATGTCGAGTGGTGGCTCAATCGCTGTGTTCAGAAGGAGGGGGATCAGTGGCGTTTTAGCGAAGGTTATGATTTTGCTATGTTCATGGTGCCTGCGATAAATGTAATATAGCGTGCCCACAACGGGGTATGACATCATACTGGCTCGTTCATCACGAAGCGTGTAAGCTGCAAGTAAGCGGGGTAATTGCATTAGGCCCGTGCCTGTCGCTGAAAATAAAATGTCTCATTGACCAAATCGAGGAGGACACATCTTGTTTTGAAGGGCGAATGACGCCGTGCTGTTTGTCTCTCGCACGGGAAGGTGATGGACGTGGTCACGGAGGTTGACCGTCAATTGGAATCACCAACGACGGCTAATCGGAATGATGCGATCAACGGAAATTGTTAGATTCACTTCATGCGGAGGGGGGTCATCACGTGATGACCCCCCCCTCACCCTCCACCCCCCCTCACCCTCCACCCCCCCTCACACTCCACCTCCCCTCTAGCCCCCCCCCGTCACCCTCGCTGGCCACACACCTATCCACCCACCCCCTCGTGAACCGTGCCGGCCTTCACAGCTGCTGCTCGCCAACAACAGCACTTGCCCCCAACCGCCTGTTAAGGCTACACAGCGCGGGGAGTTCTTTGTCTTTGTGTGCTCCCTCCTCAGCTAGCGGGCCGTGGTGCCAGGGAATCCCAGGTGCTACCCCCCCCCCTCCCACGGGGTTGATTCCCCCGTGGTGTGGATGGAGGCCTCTGACCCCGCAGTAGGCCTCCTCGTTGAAGATCTGCGGCGGGAGCGGGTTGCCCGCGATGGGCCTCCTCGCGCCCGGCACGTTCTCCCTCATCCATTGGCGGTTGATGTCGTTCATGGCGATGTCGAGCTCCTCGTAGGCGATGCGGTTCGACTCCAGGAAGCCGACCACGTCCTGCTGCTTCTTCTTGATCTGACGGCAACGATAAGGGGTGGGGGGTGGGGGGGTGTAAGGGGTCGTACATAAATGACGTCACGCGATTTTGGACGATTTTTGACCCCCACCCCCCTCATGACGTCACAAAGCTCTGCCCCCCCCCAAACCATATTTACATTTTTAAAATAAAACATGCTTCAAATCGCTTTAAAATATTGTCATTGTAGTGCGTACTTAATGTGGCGCTGCACTCTGATGTTGTAGGAGAAAACATGTATTAAAAAATCTATTTAATTAAGTAGAACGTGTTGTCTATATTTATTGGAAATTGCGCATTTAGATGTGACGTCACATTTCTCACCCCCCCCCCCCCTCGTCACACATCGTCACAAATGTCTGACCCCCTCCCTAGGTGTTTGACGTCATTTATGGACGGCCCCTAAGACATGGCCGAACGTGCGTGCGGTTAGACACGTTGGGGCACCCCCCCCCATCCCGCCTCCTCCAACGTTGTGTCAACGTTTGGGGCCAAACGTTCCATGTTTTTTGTGTGTCACCCAGCCTCGTGAAGGAGAGAGTCGTGGTGGCGAATCGGCGCTGGGCTCTTCCAGGACGGGTGGCTTGCCTCCGGTTATTTGTCGAGCCGAGCCAGGAGCAGACTGTGACGACACGGTGGCTAGGAGATGTTAACTACCTCGCCTGGTATACAGGAGGTCGTGGGTTCTATCCCAACCCTGACGTCTGCTGTATATTTGGAGTTTGCGTGTCTCTCTCTCATCATCACCACGGTGGCTAGGAGATGTTAACTACCTCGCCTGGTATACAGGAGGTCGTGGGTTCGATTCCAACCCTGACATCTGCTGTATATTTGGAGTTTGCATGTGTCTCTCTCTGTCATCATCACCACGGTGGCTAGGAGATGTTAACTACCTCGCATGGTCTACAGGAGGTCGTGGGTTCTATCCCGACCCGGACGCCTGCTGCTGTATATATTTAGAGCGTGCATTTGTCTCTGCCTGTGGTCGCGTAGATTTGTATCCGGGTCCTCCGGTTTTTCCCTCCACATTTAGAAGAAAACGTCTTTGGCTGCTACTATAAATTTACACTTGATAAGCCACTTTGTTGAGCGATCATTTGTGGCCAGGTCGCTTCTGAACAAGAACTATTACATAGCTCAGTGGGGCCTTACATGGAAAAATATGTTTTCGTGTTCATAAAGAGTGCCCTTCAAGGATGGCTCCTGTTGTCACGTTCTGACCCGCCCAAACTGGACATCGGTGAAAAAGAGCTTTATAGATCATCGGATTCCTCCAGTATTAATACATATTCTGATTCTGAAAACATCGCTGCGAATGCAACCTTAAACTCTTTAGACCAAACCCGGACAGATTAATTTCTCAGTCTATTGCCAACAATGTGCAGTCTACTGTGAAAAAGTTCAACGCAATACTGGCAGCAGACCTCGACACAAATCAATTCCTGCCACCTCTAAACAGAGACGGGGACAGAGAGGCAGGTGCCCGGACTGTAGCTGTCATTGGGACACAATTGCTTGCATAAACACATTTGGCTTCTTAGCAAACACGTGGATAGCTAATGGCTCAAACAAACACTATTTGCTGGCATTCCATTGGCAGTGCACAACACAACACAGAGCTCCACACACTCTTCAGTAGGAAAACTGTGGTCTTAAAAAGAAAAAAATACATCAGGTAACGTTTTGGGCAATGACCCTTTTTCAGGCCAGGAAGATAGAGTGGATGAGAGTTGGAGTTATTGGTGTGTTCATCTGTACGGGTGTGTGAGCGGTAGTGCAGTCGTGAGCGCACTGCGCTACAAACCCAACTACCCGAGTTCGATTCCCGCTCACGGCCAACACCGGTGACCGGTTATGGGCCTCCCCTAGGTAGACTCAGCCTCAAATAAGTACCTGGCGTGGTGTGTAAACATCGCCACTGGGGAGACAAAGGCGGCCGGACGTGGTCCTAGCCACCCCCTTGTGTGCCATGCCGGCCTTCATAGGCGCTCGCTAAGATCACTTGCCCCGACAGCCTGTGAAAGGCTATACGGGGGATCTTTGTCTTTGTGCCAACTGTCTGCATGCTGTGTGCCCAAGTGTGGAAGTGGTGGTGTGAGCGAGTGTGTGTGTAGCAAGGAGGAGGAGGAGGCTCGTGAATGACACTGCTGGGCAGCTGGGCCCTGAGCTTGACTCCCCAAACACATCAGCAGCCACAGGAATGAGCACAGCACTGGGTCGCACAAAGACAAAGATCACCCGTGTAGCCTTTCACAGGCTGTTGGGGAAAGTGCCTGTTCGCGAACGATCTACGAAGAATCGGACCGACACGGCACACGGGGGGGGGTGGCTAGTCCTGTACCACGACCCGGCCGCCTTTGTCTCCCTAGTGGCGTTGGTTGCACAGCACTGGGACACACACACGCACCACACTCGCGCCAATAGGCGGAACGGTGGGAGGCAATTCGATATCGGTGTGACCTTGTTCAAAAAGTATTCACATTTTTTTAGGCGACAGTGGAGCGCAGTGGTAATGCCCGTGACCTTACAGCAAGAAGGGCCTGGGTTTAATTCCCAACTCGTGTGTGGATGTTTATGTTGGCCCCTGCTCTGAATCTTGGTTCCTCCAATTCCCTCCAGGTTCTTCAGTTTATCCTCATAGCTACAAAAAAAACCACACACACACACCGCGTAAGGGGCCGTCCATAAATGACGTCACACAACTGGGGGCGATGTGTGACGAGGGGGGGGTTGAGAAATGTGACGTCACATCAAAATGCGCAACTTTCAATAAATATAGACAACACGTTCTACTTAATGAAATATACTTTTTAATACATCTTTTCTCCTACAACATCAGAGTGCAGCAGCACATTAAATACGCAAATACGCACTACAATGACAATAGTTTAAAGCGATTTGAAGCATATTTTTTTTGGGGGGGGGCAGAGCTTTGCGACGTCATATTTGAGGGGGGGGGTCTGACTTTTTGTGACACCGTGTGACGATGGGAAGGTGGGGGGTCAAAATCGTCCAAAATCGCGTGACGTCATATATGGACGGCCCCTAATGTCACCGGAATTGGCCCAACATCCCAATGCTGACAAACGACATGGAAATCACTCAATTGGGATCAAACAAAGACCCCCCGTGTAGCCTTAACAGACTGTGGGGGCAAGTGCTGTTAGCGAGAACCTACGAAGGCCGACAACGGCACACGAGGGGGTGGGTGGCCAGCACCACGCCCGGCCGCCTTTATCTCCCCCAGTGATTGATTTGAGGCTGAGTAGACCTATGGGGAGGCCCAGGACTGGTTCAGATTATCGTCGTTGGTGTTGGTGGCCATGAGCGAGAATTGAACTCGCAGCAGCAGCAGCAGCATCGCGGCCTACGGCAAAAAAACTAGGCAGGACCTGAAATAAGTAATATTTAAAAAGAAAATTTAAACACGCTTTAATAAAGTAATGGCACAACTCCACGACTCCAAGAAGTGGCCGCAAAGCTTGCCTTAACGTCAGGGGCCGTGGTGATTTACAGCCAACGTCAGTTGAGCATGGACAATTAGACCCAAGCCGAAACATAACATATAAAAAATCATGTTTAAATTTTTTTTTTTAATTTAATGATAGAATATGGTATTGTCATCAGTATGACATAAGTATACCAAGTTTGCAGTCGATACCACATTGGGAAGTGGGTTAAAATTGAGTTACAAGATTTGAGGACACAACAACAGACGGAGTGAGTTAATAGAAAGCGTGTAAAATATTCGAGACTCGGTGAGGCTTTCTCGGGTAAGCAAGCGTCTCAATAATAATGATTTGGAAATTCGTTCATCCGATCATGTGAATACTTTTAAGTCTACTCTTAAAACGCCCCTTCTTAAGTCTGTTTAATACGTAGGCTTTCGCGACCAATATTATTTATAATAAAGGTTTTTGGGTTCGTTCGCACAAGTATAAATCTGTGATAAACCCTCCACCACCCGACACAGCCAGTGAGGTTTGTCACGTAAACAAAACGTGGCAACGTACTCATCGGATTCCTCCAGTATTAATAAACATTCGGATTCTGATAACAATTTAAAAAGGGGGGGGGGGGAGTATGAGGGATGCTCATCCCTCCTCCGGCCTTTGTTGGGAGTTTCCTGACAGAAAGTTTCCCGCACCTCCGATTCGCACGGCTGGCTACGTACGGCGCGAAAGAAATTCGACATACACGTACCCACATACAGATGTGGCAGGTGGTGGCCACAGAGCAGTCGATTAGAATTGTCAGTGGATCACCGTGGAGGCAGCAGCGAGAGTTGGTGGATCACCTGCACGGACGTCGTGAAACTCTTGACTCCTGGGATCTTTCGGTAAAGTCACGTAGGTGGAAAAATAAAGTGAAACAAAAAATTGCATTTTGATTTAAAGCTTTCGTGACCGCAGGGATTCATATTCTTGGTTCTTCCGGTAAAGTCACGTCGAAGGGAAACAATTGTTTTATATTTTTATTATTTTATTGTTTCCCTTCTACGTGACTTTACCGAAAAAAACAAGAATAAAAAACTATATATCACGACGTTTCGATCGCTTGTGTTGCGATCTAAACGTCATGATATGTTATTTTTTATTTTATTTTTCTACCTACGTGACTTTACCGAAAGAACCAAAGAGTATGGATTCCTGCAGTCACGAAAGCTTCAAATCAAGTCGTGAAACTCCCTTCCCGTGGACGTCGATGAGGTACCGGCTTCTCCTGGCTCGCTAGGAGAAGCCGGTAGAGCCAGTGGACCAATACCCATCAGTTCCCGTCTACACCGCTATAAAGTGTTCTTCCCTGCCGCAAGGCGTGGATTTTCTCCGGGTGCCCCAGTCTCCTCCCCACTTGTACAACATAAGCACGGCTCGTCATTAATTTGCTGAAAACATCTTAAGATTTTTTTTTTAACTCATATGTAGCAGCGGCAGGAACCTCCTGAAAATTATCCCTACAGCTCCGTGTGGCTCTCCTAGATAAATAAGTGAATTATAATAATATAAATAAGCAGACATCACCAATCGCGCCCCCAGCTCTCCTCCTGAGTTTGCTTTGAGGCCTCCAGTCAAGCAATTCTGGTCGTGCCGTGCCCTTTGCCAGAATTATGAATGGACATTTAGTTTTTTATCATGGGACCTTTTTTGCCAGTATCAAGTATTAGAAATAAGAATAACTTTTATCCCTTCTGGCAATAAAACAGGAGATGTTCAGATGTTCAAACACCAAATAGAAACCTTTTGCAAGGAATCAAATCTGCATTAACCGCACGTACTTGTTTTGAACATGCAAACAAACATGCTCTGTTTATTATAATATGCATTGGCTTTGAAACTTAATTAGCCTACAACGCACTTGATTCTTTGCAAAAGGTTTCTATTTGGTGTTTGAACACATTAACACCTGTTTCATTGCCCGAAAGGATACTAACTATTCTTATTTGTCGGACATTTGCATTGTCTGTTTATGCGACATCAATAACCGCGGTTGTAACGTAATTTGGAAAGGGGCGAAAATCAAATCCCAGGCGCCAGTGGAAAATGTTGTAACGTGGCGCGCTAACGAACGACAATTCACAATCTTTGCACACGTATTGCCCACGTGTGCTGGCATGCACTGTGCCTGGCACTTCCTGCCGCGAAGCCGAACAACAGGAAATCTGTGTCGAGTCGTGTTGCTCCCAGCATGTGGCGCGAAACGTCGGACATCAAGCCGAGCTACGTGCGGTTGGACGCGGAGATGCATCGGAGCGCTATAAGGAATTTAATTTTGCACAACTTCGATTTCAGTCACTTTTATTCTTAGGTTTTTTCGATAAAGTCACGTAGGTAAAAAAATTACAATTAAAATGAATAAAAGTAAAATAAAAAATAAAATAAAAATCACGACGTTTCGAAGGAAACACAAGTCACAGGTGGGACCGTCACAGCTAGATTTGCTGTATCTTGATACACCTGATGACGGAGACTTGTGTTGCCTCCGAAACGTTGTGATTTTTATTTTTATTTTATTTTTATTTTACTTTTATTAATTTTAAATTTTTTTACCTACGTGACTTTACCGAAAAAAATCTAAGAATATGAATCCTTGCAGTCACGAAAGCTTCAAATCTAGAATTTCAGTCACTCTTTGGTCACTTGTGCAAGACTGAATTAATTGCTTCGTACTGGATGAGAGGCTTCGAGTGAGATGTGGGCACAAGAAAAACACATCTCTGTGGAGGCAGTTTAACAAATGTAACTTAACTATTTTTATTTTACCAAGTAAGGCCCACTGAGCTATGTAGCTCTTTTTCAGAAGTGACCTGGCCACAAGTGATAGCTCAACGAAACGGGAGAAAAATTCACGGGACCACGGGGAGAGAGACATGCAAATTCCAAATATACAGCAGGCGTTAGGGTCGGGATTGAACCTATGACCTCCTGTATACCGGGCGAGGTAGTTAACATCTCGCCACCACGGCGTACAGTTAGATTGCAGTTAGATTGCAATCCCAGATTCTATTAACCATCTACATCATTGTGGGCGTTTAAACATCGGTGCAGTTAGATTGCAATCCCAAATTCTATAAACCATCTACATCATTGTGGGCTTTTAAACATCGGTGTAAATAAGCTCAATCTGTTGGAGGCAGCAATGCCATCTTAAAAATGTAAACAAATTATCTGGTGATGCTGCTGCGTTGGCAGTGGTGCACAAGCACAGTTAACAACAACAACTGAACGCATTAGTCAATCACGCTGTGTGCGGCCTTAAAAGTTTTAACAAATATATAAGAGAGGTGACGTTTCGGGAAATGACCCTTACTTTATAGCACACAGCTAGAGAGGCCAGAGAGAAGGAGTGGATAGTAAGAGTTGGAGATTGCACTTTAGAGAATTAGAAACAAAAATTCAGAATAAGAATATTTATTTATGGTGGAGAAATCCGTTGGGGCCTGATGAGAATTTCATTTCAAAAAGAGAGTTTTCTGATGGCATCAAGTTTCTAAATTAGTATACCCAGCTTAAATATACGCTCCTAGCCTGGGGTGTTTCATTCAGACGCTGTCTTCCCGACAGACCTGTTCTTCACCTGAGGACGGCTGCTTGCGTTGTGGCCGAAACGTCGTGAGAATTGTTTGATTATGTTTTATTATTATTTTATTACTTCCCTTCTACGTGACTTTACCGAAAGAACCAAGAAGATAGTATACGACACTCTGGAGTAGCTATTGAGGAACGGACACACCCATCCGACAAATCAAAGAAGCATTGCCAAATAAACCGCGTAGAAAAAAAAAATCACTTGCTACGCAGAAGTGTCACCTCCAAACAAAACAGCACGGAGTTTCATAATTCACGTGGCGCTGTGGCGGGGGGGGGGGCACGAGCAACAGGGAAGGACGCGTGGCTCCCCGTGGTGCCGTGCCAGCACTAGTGCCCTTCACCGAGCCCGCCCCGGTCTCGCAGATCGCGACCGCCACGCGACGTGGACTCGCCAGCCAGCCAGCCGGCTCGCTCGCCATGCCGCCCGATGGCCGTGTCAGCAGCAGGCGTTCACGCACCTTAACCACCCACCACCACCCCCAACACCCCCCGCCGCCGTGTTAGGCCTCCACATGCGACTTTGGGAGCCAGTGTTGGTTGTAAGCGAGCACCCGTTAAGGTCGACAATGGCGCACGAGGAGGTGGCATAGGCAGAATCATGCCCGGCCACCTTTGCTGACGTTTTTACACTGCCCAGGGGTCGGTTCAGGTATAACTTGATTGTGATGTTAGCCAGTCTCCGATATGGTCTGGAGACAATAGACTGACTGACCAGTCTCTGATGGGGTCTCTAGACAACAGACTGTCAGCCTGGTCTCTGATGGGGTCTCTAAACAATAGACTGACTGAGCAGTCTCTGACGGGGTCTCTAGACAATATACTGACTTGTCTCTGATGGGGTCTCTAGACAATAGACTGGCTGGTCTCTGATGTGGTCTCTAGACAATAGACTGACTGGTCTCTGATGGGGTCTCTAGACAATAGACTAACCGGTCTCTGATGGGGTATCTAGACAATAGACTGACCGGTCTCTGATGGGGTCTCTAGGCAATAGACTGACCGGTCTCTGATGGGGTCTCTAGACAATAGACTGGCTGGTCTCTGATAGGGTCTCTAGACAATAGACTGACCGGTCTGTGATGGGGTCTCTAGACAATAGACTGACTGGTCTGATGGGGTCTCTAGACAATAGACTGACCAGTCTCTGATGAGGTCTCTAGACAATAGACTGACCAGTCTCTGACGGGGTCTCTAGACAATAGACTGACGAGTCTCTGAAAGGGTCTTTAGACAATAGACTGACCAGTCTCTGACGGGGTCTGTAGACAATTGACTGACCGACCAGTCTCTCATGGTGTCTCTAGACAATAGACTGATCAGTCTCTGACGGGGTCTGTAGACAATAGACTGACCGACCAGTCTCTGATAGGGTCTCTAGACAATAGACTGACCAGTCTCTGACGGGGTCTGTAGACAATAGACTGACCGACCAGTCTCTGATGGGGTCTCTAGACAATAGACTGACCAGTCTCTGAAGGGGTCTTTAGACAATAGGCTGTCAGACCGGTCTCTGACGGGGTCTCTAGACAATAGACTGTCAGACCGGTCTCTGACGGGGTCTCTAGACAATAGACTGACTGATCCCTAACGGGGTCTCTAGACAATAGGCAGAGAGACTGGTCACTCCACAGCACTGTTGCACAGAAACATCGCGGGGAGCATGCGATTGTTCCTCTGCAAGCCTGCTTCTTTGGAGGCATCCGACACGACGGCCACGTGCCCAAACGTAGGAACAACACACAGAGGCACGCGTTCGCATCCACACACATTCGGTTCCTTGTAAACATCCTTCCCTCTCCAACCTCTCCACTCCCCCGTGTGTTGACGAATGCTCTCCGTGTGCCTGGGAACTGTTTTTATTTTGTCCATAATGACGAGTAGAAATTGGTACCGAACTGTTAAACGTTCCTGGGATTTGTATATTCATTGGGCTAAGCAATGAAACTTGCCGGATTATGTATGATACGTAATACGGGGTTGGGAGGGTGAGATCGCGTACATATAAATGCGTGGTTAAACCCGCCACCACCCGACACAGCGAATTAGGAAGGTTAGTAATTTTGTGTTGGACAGTGGGTTTACTTTTGTTTACGTGACAAACCTTACTAATTGGCTGTGTCGGGTGGTGGCGGGTTTAACGACACCTTTATATTAACGCGATATAACCCCCAAAAATCGACCTTTATTATGGATAATATTGGTCGCGAAAGCCTACGTGTCAAACTAGATACGCTGACACATGCAATATCAATTATCTCAAAACGCCTGTTTTTGTTGTTATCTTGCGACTCTGCCCGTGCCCCATGAATATCGATCTGCTCCACGTGCGTCTGCCTGGTGTATTGGGATCTTTCGGCCTCACTGGCCAGAATTTTGGCAAGGACATTCCACCACCACCATCACTTTTCACCCAAGCAACTGGTGGGCACAGAATACGATGTTTCTTGAGCTATCACTCAACAACAAACCGTCGCAATACAAATTAACGATTCGCAATTGAACTGACCCAACAATCCGTTCATTTGACACAATGCGCCTGTTTCACGTGTCCGTCCATCCACGTGAACATTTTATTTAACCCATCCCATCGGTCACACTGCCTTCTGGTAGTGCGTCATTGCAGCAGCATCGCTCCAACACAAACTCTGGGGGCCTCTTTACGACATTCAGTGGTATCATCAGCAGAGTCAGGCTTGCTTGAATCTAAGAGATTGCCAGAGTAGTGGCTTTACTCGATCTTCACTAATCACACATGATGATGCTGATGATATAGAGGCAGCGTATAATCTTATTGGGGCCTGAACTCTGGGCCTCACTGCTTGGAGATTGGCAAATCTACCCGGTGCGCTATTACGCAAAGAATACCTTGAACGCTAATGACATCATGAAGACACTGCTGTTGATAACACCTCCTACATACGACATGCGCTAAGGACCAGACACGCTTGAACATTTGCATTGCTGCTACGCGGCGAACTGTGTGACCAGCGGCCGAGATGTGCCCAGAATACGGCGGTATCTTCCATACCGCCAAACAGGTGTGTGTGTGAGAGAGAGAGAGGGTGAGTGATGGATGGTGAGAGGGGTGGTGTGCCAGAGTGTGTATATGTCTGTGTGTCTATGTGGGGAGCGGTCGTGTTAAGCGGTTAGCGCACTGCGCCTAGGAACCCCGAGTTCAATTCGTGGGCTTTTGATGATTATCAAAACCGGTCGAATGAGTGCCTGGTTCGTTGTGTAAACATCGCTACTGGGGAGACAAAGGCGGCCGGGTTTGGCGTTGGCCACCCACCCCCTCGTGTGCCGTGCCGGCCTTCATAGGTGCTCACTAACAGCACTTGCCGCAACGGATGTGTAAAGTGCTACACGGGGGATCTTTGTCTTTGTGTCTGTGCGAGGAGCGGTAGTGTGAGTAGTTAGCGCACTGTGGGGTTGTTGACGATTATCTGAACCGGTCCTGGACCTCCCCATAGGTCGACTCAGCCTCAAATGAGTCCCTGGTGCGGTGTGTAAACATCGCCACTGGGGAGACAAAGGCGGCCGGGCGTAGTGTTGGCCACACCCACCGCCTTGCCGGCCTCAATGTGTGCTCGGGCACTTTCCCCCCAACAGCTTGCCCAAGGCTCTACGGGTGGGGAGTGGGGTCTTTGTCTCTAATGCGTGAGTGGCAGTGGGCACGGGCTGGAAGGGGTGGACAGGTTTCAAACTGCTGAGCCTCTTTGCTTTGACGTCTCCGCCTGCTCGAATATTGACCCCGCCGTGGGAACGGCAATATCCGACGGGGCTTGAAACACCAACGCAATGTCCACCACGACAAGAACTTGCCACCAATCGTCGTTGTTGCGGGTGGGGGGCGGGTGGGATAATAAGTCTCGTACGTGGGGGATGGGGGGGGGTAATTGAAATGCTTCGCGCCCGCAGGGCCACGGTAAAGTTTGTCACGAAAATAAACTCGCTCGAGAAACTTCCCCCCCCACCACCATCACCACCCCCCGGCACCCCCCGGCACGGCGGGGCTGTCGATGCTAAGTTTAGCTTCGGCCACAGCACACCGACACACAAAGGCAAAGATCCCCCGTGTAGCCTCCAACGGGCTGTCGTGGGCAAGTGGTGCTAGCGTAGCAGAACCTTATGAAGGCGCGGAACGGACAGCCCCACGCCCGAACGCCTTTGTCTCCCCAGTGGCGATGTTTACACACCGCACCAGGTACTCATTTGAGGCTGAGTCGACCTAGGGGAGGCCCAAGACCGGTTAAGATAATCGTCACTGGTGTTGGCCGTGAGCTGGAATCGAACTCAGATCGTCAGGTTCGCAGCGCAGCGCGCTAACCACTACACCACCGCTCCCCTCGTGAATGCATTTGCATGATGGATAAAATGCATGACACACACGCACACGCAAATGCCCCCACATCATTCATGATTCACATATGTGCGGTACATGAACACACACAAAGGTATACATTATATGAGCATGGCACACGTATGCATGGCAAACATGCGTGCGTGACATACACGGCATATACACACGTATGACACACGTATGTTCATATCCCACACGTGAAAACAGAAATTATGCACGTGCATGATATGTGACGCACACATGTATTAGAATCAATGCGCACATGCGTGTGACGCACATGACAAATATACGTGAATCACAAGCACATGCAACATACAACCTGCGTGACCTGTTGATATTACACACGTGTAAAACATGTGTTACACACACATACGACGAAACGTATGAATGATATGACACACACGTGTATGTTGCGCACAAACGCGAACTACATGCATGACACACACATGCACACAAACACGCGCATCACGTGCACACGTATGGCGCACGCATGACGCACGCGTGACACACAACATGCGTGACGCACCGACATCGACGCGTGACACAAACGCACGCCATAACACACGCCAAAACACACGCACACGACACGCGCATGGCACTAACACACTCGACACGCACACTCGCGCAACATGACACGAACACACATGACGCACGCGTAATACACACACAGACGCATGGCACGCAAGCACACGACACATCGGCACCCAACACACACGACGCAAGCACACGCGCGTACCCACACAGGTGCAAATCGTCACGCGAGTTAGACGATCGATCGATCGATCGATCCTTGCTTGGCGTTTGGCTTGACCGGTGCGTGAACTCACCACGGCGGAACCCGCCAGGGCAGCTGTGAACACGCGAATCACCATCGTTGTGTTCCTCCTCCTCTCTCTCTCTTCCTTCTCTCCTCGTCCGCACCTCCTGGCCCAGCCACCGTCTCTCTATCTCCCTCTGTCTCTCTGCTGCTGCTGCTGCTGCTGCCTGATTATCTGTCTCGGGGTGGCAGTTGTCCCCAGAGTTGTACGTGTCTCCTCTGGGTTGTCAGTGTCTCTCACTGTGCGTCTGTGTGTCGTGGGTAGATTTGTGGGGGGGGGGGGCTGGCGAGGTTGACGGGCGGGCGGGAGAGAAGGGGTGGGTGGCCGATGGTTTTTGCTGCTCTCTTGGCAAGGACCACTCAGAGGAGGAGGAGAGGTTGGTGGTGCTGCTGGTGCTTGTCCCACGGAAGGCTAAATAAAGGACCTGCACTGAATCGATTCCGGCAGCAACTGGAAGAGGGGTGATTAGATTCCGTCTGCCGCAGCAGTTTATTTTAGAAAGTTCAGCGACAATTGGACATTGGTGGTTCTGTGTTCAGAGATACAGGAGTTTAATACCGTGTGTGTGTGTTATATGTTTACCGGGTGCGATGTGTAAATGTCGCCACTGGGGAGACAAAGGCGGCCGGGCGTGGTGGTGGCCGCCCACCCATTCGTGTGCCGTGTCGGCCTTCGTAGGTGCTGCTCGCTAACAGCACGTGCCCCAACAGTCTGCCAAGAGGCTAAACGGGGGTCACGTGGAAAGAGACCCTCATTAAAGATGCCGTATGGCCCACAGCATCGTTAGTGTACGTCATTCACGCATGAATGCCTGAGTGAATAATTAACTTAAGGACCATACACTCAGAGTATACGGTTTATTGACTTAAATCAGTAAATAATGAGAGAATAATGTGTAAGTAACCCCCCACCCCCAGCGTGACATTTTTTTCTTATATGATGGGATTCGTTTCGTCATTTACAGAGTTGAGCGTTGACGGCTTTCATGGGCCCCGTCGTGTGGATGTGGGAACTACAGACAGTTCCCAGAGGCAAAGTTTGCAGCAGCGAGCACTGGTGACTACACCGTGCTGATGAGTCCTAAGTAGAACAACACCATTCCACAGTTGTCTATTGCTGCTGCTGCAGTAAGTCGGTCACATTCTCCACAATGTATTTGTGCTGGTGACCTAGATAGAGGGTGTCCATAAAGTCCATATCTATATATACCATTAGTTTACTAAAATAGGGACTTTATGGACACCCTTTACAAGAGGACCACAATGCACTTGTTTAGGAAGTGCTGGGTGCTTGCACAGTTGGCTGTGTGTTTGACACATTTTGGTTGTCTCATTTGGAACCTGAAGTCCATCGGTAACACCGAGACTCATCGTAACCAGGGGGCAGCGGAGGACATGCATTCTTCAGACCAAAGCTTCCAGAGCTGCAGACGTCAGCTCAGACCACAACCAACAACGGAGTTGTTACGGGAGAGCGAAGCGAGGCTGAGTAAGAAAAGCAGAGGGACACGTGGCTGGCAACTTCGCAGAAAGAGCGAAAGATCAGAGGTGGAGCAACAATTGTCGGTGACAAAAATCCGAGTCGCAATTGCAGCAATCCCGAGATGGGCAGGCATGTACAATTCGGGAAGGCTTGCGGTAATTGCAGTTGAGGCAAAAGCAGAATTTCGAGGTCCCGAATTAAGGAAAAATGGGTATAATTGGATAAGTGCTTAAACTGAAGGGGCCACATGAAGGGTCGCAGAGAGGGTGCCAGGGAAGCGAAGCTGACGCTGCTTGGCGATGGCACGGGGGAAAGAGCTGGGGACAGGATGCAGCGAGACGGAGCTGAAGGTGCTCACAGCAAGGTGATCGCAGTGGAGGAGATGGCAAATGGAAACGGTAAGAGGGACATAGACCACAATACTACATCAGTGTCCATGCCATATTTAACACGCACGCAAAAAATTTTGTGTAAAAAAAAAAAATGTTCGTGTAAACAGTAAGAGGGACGTAGACCACACTACTACATCAGTGTCCATGCCATATTTAACACGCACACAAAAAATGTTTGTGTAAAAAAAAAAAATGTTCGTGTAAACAGTAAGAGGGACATAGACCACAATACTACATCAGTGTCCGTGCCATAGTTAACACGCACACACACACAAATATGTTCGTGTAATTTCTTCACTTTTATTAGGGTCACTTTTCTTACATAACCGTCAGAAATTATTCATTTCAATCAACTCGGGAAACAAAAATTGCCACTCGTTAAAAGTGGCCATACGGGTCACACGCACTTTTGGGAACGAGTGGCAAAATTGCGAGGGTCTGGAGCATTAAACCGGCCACTCGGGGACGAGGACACATGGTGGCTCACAAGCACTTTGTTGCGGAGTAAAATAACTTATTTTAATGTTACAGACGGCACCAGAGGACACGCGTGCCTCGTCGAAGGTTGAATCGTACAATGTGGTGATGGACGTTATAACTAATACCGTACGGGAATAATATGTCATGGTAAACATTTTTTTAATATCCCATATGCTCAGTCAGGCACGGGAACCCAACCCATGTTTCCCATGTTTTGTGTCTATTTTATCTCACCAGGTAAGGCCCACTGAGCTACAGGAGTTCATCGATTAATACTGGTTGGAACCTCCTGGTTACACCAGCCCACAGGGGATTATTGTGTCCGTCCGTCCGTCGTGCAGAGACGGGCTGGGTGGGGAGGGAGGGGCTGGGTGGGGAGGGGAGGGTGGGGAGGGAGGGTGGGGAGGGTGGGACTGTGTGGGGAGGGGAGGGTGGGGAGGGGCTGGGTGGGGAGGGTGGGGATGGGCTGGGTGGGGAGGATGGGGAGGGGCTGGGTAGGGAGGGTGGGGCTGGGTGGGGAGTGGGAGGGGTGGGGCTGGGTGGGGTGGGGCTGGGTGGGGAGGCGCTGATCACTCCGTGGTGCCCTTATAAAACGCAACGTTTAATCTACTCACGCCGGTTTGTGCCCGCCCTCACAGTCGGGCATATTTGCGGAAGATACCACGCCGCCGTTGATCCTGGCCATTGACCGAGCAACCCAACGTTCCTACCAGCTCCCTCCGCAGGAATGTGTTTATCTGGCGGCTTTCAGGGGGGAAGGGTAATAATAGTCACTAATGATCATTAGTGATTATTATTAGTGCTCATTTTTGCACATTCTTGCATTACATTACGTTTTTAGGTGTCGTTATGTTTTTGTGTGTGTTTTAAACATGTGTTTACTATGTGAAAATGACGTCAATAAACATACAAATAGACGACATTTAATATCGTACTTTTAAAAGTTACTGTATTTACTGTGTACCGAAGTTACCACTCCAATCTCGTAGACTCTGTATCACGTGGCGATGTGTACACGTGCAGTATTTTCATTGTTTAAGTTGTATGTAGTGTATAAGGTATTGGATATTAATATTCGACACTGAAATCAAGCGAAGCTACTTGTGTTCATCACGCGACGTGGTGCCGATTGCCGGACTGGTACAGCCTTTGGAGCGATTCTGCCGGTTTCGCCGGATCCGCCTGAGACGCCGGATAATCGATGATAAACCGAAAACTATTATTACACCCTTTTATTTAACTCACTCTGTCTGTTGATGTTGTCGTTGTTGTTGTATACTCAAATCTTGTAACTCAATTTTAACCCACTTCCCAATGTGATATCGACTGCAAACTTGGTTTACTTATGTCATACTGATGACAATACTATATTCTATCATAACAAAAAAACATATACAGTATTTTAAAACATTATTTTTTCTATGTTATGTTTCGGCTTGGGTCTAATTGTCCACGCTCAACTAACGTTAGCTGTAATTGCCCACAGTCCCTTACGTTATGGCAAGCTTCGGGGCCACTTTCTGGAGTCGTGGACTTTTTCCATTACTAGCACGGTACATTTCATTAGAGCGTGATTTTAAACAAGTTTTTACAAATATTACTTATTCAGAAGCGACCTGTCCACAAATGCTAGCTCAGCAGAGCGGTTCAATATATCCCTCTGGCCCTCCATGAACTTTCCTGCGTTTAGTTCGTAGTCCTTCCCCCGCACCTCCGTTCATCACGGTTGGCTACGTGCGGTGCTAAAGACGTTAAACGTACCTCCGTGCATAAATCAGGGGTGGGAAACCTTTTTTCTGCCAAGGGCCATTTGGATATTTATAATAACATCATTCGCGGGCCATGCAAAATTATCAACTTAAAAATGAGCCTGTTATATTTGGTCAAACATTTCATTAACTCACCCCTAATGTGATGGCTGGAACTGCTTCTCTTTGGCGAGGCGTGTGATGGTAGCTGGTATTGATGATGTTGCTACTCGCAACTGCTTTTCCAGGTTTGCTCCTAGATTTAGTGAATTTCGAGTCCCGCCTGCGGTTGCCTTGGCAGGGCCACACCAAATGATTTCGCGGACCTCATACGGCCCGCGGGCCGGACGTTCCCCACCCCTGATATAAAGGAATGCGGACACCAAAGACCGTGATAAACTAGTTGACAACATCGTTTAATAATTCGCCTGTCTTCTCATTTGAGGACGACGAAAGACGACAGAGTGTTTGCATACAGCAGGTAAAGCGTGACTAGTCCCACAGTACGGAACGTTTGTAACATAAAGGCTCAAACGCAAAACATTGATAGGTGCACAAGAGGTACCGTGCCATACGTCGTTCCATAAACGTGGCCGTGTAAACACAATTTAAAGATTTGCTTGTGATACCACAACCAACTAAATATATATTATTTTACGAGGTAAGGCCCACAAGCTATATCGTAGCTTTTTGTCAGAAGCGACCTGGCCACAATTGATAGCCCAACGCAGATGGCTTATCATCACGTGGGAATGTCCAGCAGCAGCCACCACATACTCGAGACGCGCATTTCTAAATGTGGAGGGGGGGGGAACCAGAGGACCCGGAGAAACATCGACGCGACCACAGGGAGAGAGACACGCAAACTCCAAATAATACAACAGGCGTCAGGGTCGGGATCGAACCCACGACCTCGCGTGTACCGGGCGAGGGAGTTAACATCTCCTAGCCACCATACGACAATGTGTTTTTGCCACACTGCCCCTTTTATGCCTACCACACGCAACCATGAAGCCTGTTTAGCAATCTGCTTGCGCGTGGCAATCACCGATCAAAGTATTATCCAGGCTGAGACCTGCTTAGCTTCTGAGATCTGATGACGTGCCATAGAATATAAAAGATTGGTAATCACGAAATTGGGCCCGGTGTGTGTCATTTGGCACTGCACATTTAACACATTTCTGCGGAGGGAGCTGGTAGTGACGTTGGGTTGCTCGGTCAATGGCCAGGGTCAACGGCGGCGTGGTGTATTCCGCAAATATGCCCGACTGTGAGGGCGGGCACAAGCGGCGTGAGTAGTGTAGGGCTGTTACAGAGAGCCCGTTATGCATGGCAGCCTATGGTAAACAAGCACAGTGGGCGGGGCTACGTCAGTGCACGGGCAGGTGCCCTCTACGACGTCCGCGCTTCGGACGTTACGATCCCCCGGGGCCCCACCCCTCAGGGAGGGGGGTGTATAAAAGGGGAATGTATCGGGGGGCTCGAGAGTGTTGTGTTAGCTAAGAAGAGGAGACGGAAGACGTCCTAGATAGAGCCCTGGTCTCCCCCTGGCACGCCGTCCTTATCAGGACCGCGCAGGCTCGAGCCAGTGGCGTGGTACCAGAGCCAGAGCCAGTGCTGGTCTGGACTCTGGGTACCGGGCCCGACTGACCAGTGTCGGGCCAAGATAGCCTCCCCTAGCCCATTAGAGGAGGACTCAGAGGCAGGCTAGGGTTAGCCTAGAGGTGTGTCCTCAGATAGACGGGTGAGGGGGCCGATACCCCCTCAGTGTGTATGTCACAACGTGTGGTGTTAAATAAACAAGTGTGCCTCCAACTCCGGCGTGAACGAGTCATAAGCGTTACTACATCTGGCGTCAGAAGTGAAACAAAGTACGAACATGGATACACGCCGGACGACTCGAGTCGGGGTACCAGAGGCAGAAGACACCACTGCAGTCGGAGGGCCCGAGACGGCTGAAGATGCCATCGACCAGCCGGGGCTGGGCGCATCCACGCCACAGCAGCTGGAGGAAGGGGAGCCGTCGATGGAGGGGCTGAGGGAGGCGCACGCGAAGCTGACCGAGCTGCTGTACGCCGCAGCCGCCATGCTCGACACCATCACGCAGCTGGGGGCTGCGGGACCGCCACGGGGCAACGGCAGCCGACGATCACAGCGCCTTCCCGCCATTTCCACGGAGCAACATTTTGAAACTCCCGCCATCGCCGCAGCTGCTGTTGAGGGCGTGGCCGCTCTAAGCATCGCGTCCAACGGCGGGAGTACAGTACCTGCCGCGTCACCACCAACGGGCGGAACGTCACCACGGGTGCGACCGGCGATGCCATCGCTGGTTCGTGCCGACGCTGACTTGAGTGAGGCGGACGAGGGAGTGCGTTCTTCCTCTGCAGCCGCTGCCTTACATCAGCGGCTACCTCCACTCAAGGAATTTGTGGGCGAGGATGGCGACTGGGGCGGCTTCCAGCGGCGCTTCCTCGCTCACCAGGAGATGGCACAGTGGACAGACGCCGAGGCTCTCCGCGCGCTGCCAGCACTTCTCGACAGCGACGCCCTCGCCACTCTAACATCGGCTTCGAAGGAGAGGCGCTCCACGCTGCAGAAGGCGATGCAGGTGCTGTCGGCGGTATATGGTCCACCATCGGACTGTCGCCAACTCTTTTACGATCGCCAGCGAGGGACGAAGGAGTCGCCCCTGGCGTACCGCACAAGCCTCCTGGCACTGGCGAAGGAGGCCTTTCCACGAATGGATGACGAGGGTGTCGACGCCATGGTGACAGAGAAGATACTTTTGCTGGCGGACGACTTAGACATCGTCATTGTCGCACAGGACGATGCAGAGATGTGCTCCCTCCAAGCGGCCCGTCTTCTCCACGCAAACCTGTCCTCTCAACGACGGAAGGCCAGCAAGGCGGCGAGCGGGCGTGCCGTCGCTGCAGCCACCCTCCCGGCGGAAGAGGTTTGCGCCATCGACCATCAACGGCAGCATGGAGCGGGAGTACGGGAGGACCGGGCCGGTTCAAGCCGTCTACAACATCCATCGTCGTCACCAGCGCTTCCACGCTGTTACAACTGCGGCATCCGGGGCCACGTCGCCTCGGGGTGCCGCTCTCCTGGGCAGCGCAGGACGACACCTCAACGGGACGCTGGCCCTCGTCACAAGCTCCACCATCATAATCCGGCGAGTCGCGGCACCCCTCATGCTTGGCCCACGCACACGCCCGTCACACACTCAAACACCGCAGCGAAGGGGGGGCCAATATCGCGTACCATGGCACCAACACGCACCGCTCTGGGTACTCACATTGAACCCAGCCAGTGGTCCGTGTTGGCCCATCGGGTTGTAGCCGCGTCGTCGGGGTCGTCGGCCGTTGTGGGTCACATCGATGGGGTGGAGGTTCGCATCTTGGTCGATACAGGAGCATCGGCGACCATTATTTCGGAGTTGATTTATAACATTCTCCCTGCCCAGAGCCGTCCTTTGATGCCTGTTAATGTGCCATTCTTTGCTGCTAACGGGGGTTCACTTGGCATCATCGGACAAATTCGAGCCCAAATTTGTGTCGGGGATATTAAATTATCTGGGCCGATTTTTGTTTCCTCCTCGCTGGCGGTTCCGTGCCTGCTGGGGACGGATTTCCTGGCCAAAATGCCGATTAGGATATTAATCGACCAGGGATGCATTGAGCTCCCATCGGGCCGACGCATGGCGTTTTTGCCATCCCCCGCTACGAGCCGGACGGCGTTCGCGACGGTGCCGGCGTTCGTAGATAGAACGGTGCGCGTTCCTCCGGGGGCGCAAATGTTAATTCCTTTGAGACTTCGGCGGCCCTTCGCTAAGGGCATTGGGGCTCAAGGGGTTTTGCTGGGACCGTCTAGGGCCGGGGTCAGTGGACCTAATTTACTCCCGGCCCAGACCATAGTGAGAGGGGATGGAGAACCCTTCATCGCGGTCCTCAATGTGGGCTCGCAGACGGTGGTGGTCCCACAGGGGACCGTGCTTGCTCACGCAACGCCGGTGCCCTGTGAGGAACCCGTCGCGAGTCATGTCGGCGCTGCCCCTGCACCGCGACCACATTCAGACAGCGATGAAGGGTGGCTCGAGGCGCTTTGCGCGGGATCGACGGACCTGTCAAATTTAGAGCGCCAACGTCTTAAGACACTACTGAGGGAATTTTCCGACGTTTTCAGTCGGGATAAATACGATTTGGGCTGCACTCATCTGCTGCGTCACCATATTGATACGGGTGACAGCGCGCCAATACGCCAAAATCCTTTTCGGTTGAGTCCCGCCGAAAAGGACCATGTCAAATCGGCTGTTGATGACATGCTAGCCGCCGACATAATTTCTCCCTCCAACAGCCCTTGGGGAGCGCCGATCGTCCTGGTTAAGAAGCAGGACGGTTCGTTGCGGTTTTGCGTTGACTTTCGGCGCCTTAATAAAATTACGGTTGCCGACGCATACCCGCTCCCACGGATGGACGAATCGCTTGACGCCTTGGCGGGAGCGCGATTCTTCTCCACATTGGACTTACTTTCGGGATTCTGGCAGCTCCCTCTGGACGATGATTCAAAGCCTAAAACTGCTTTCCGTACTCCGCACGGCCTGTTTCAATTCAACCGGTTGCCGATGGGCTTACACTCAGCGCCGGCAACTTTCCAGCGGTTGATGGAAATGGTTTTGGCTGGATTGCAATGGGAGTCGTGCCTGATTTATTTGGATGACGTCATTGTCTTTGGCAAAACTTTTGAGGAACATCTCCAGAGGTTGCGGGCGGTTTTCCTAAAGATGCGGGCTGCTAATTTGAAATTTAAGCCCCAAAAATGCCATTTGTTACGCGAGTCGGTGCGTTATTTGGGGCACATCGTGGGGCGCTCAGGTATTTCTACCGATCCCGCCAAAACGCAGTGTGTAAGCTCCTGGCCGACTCCCACCTCAGTGGGAGAGGTTAGGAGTTTTATTGGGTTTGCGTCGTATTATAGACGCTTCGTCGCTAATTTTGCGACTATCGCCAAACCCCTACATGCTTTAACATCTAAAGGGGTTCGGTTTTGCTGGGGTCAGGAGGAGGAGGCTGCTTTTTGCTCCCTTCGGGATGCTTTGGTAAACGCTCCTCCCCTGATTTACCCTGATTTTTCAAAACCGTTCTTGCTCGACACCGATGCGAGCAACACGGGTATTGGGGGCGTGCTCTCCCAGGTGGTTGACGGCGTGGAACATGTGGTTGCGTACGGCAGTCGGGTGTTGTCTCCAGCGGAGCAACGGTATTGTGTCACCCGTAGGGAACTGTTGGCAATTGTCCATTTCGTCCAACAGTATCGCCCATATCTGTACGGTCGGCATTTCACCGTCCGCACAGATCATGCGGCACTGCAGTACGCCCTGAGGGTCCAACAGCCATCGGGACAATTGTCCCGATGGTTGGAGGTCCTCCAGGATTACGATTTCCAAACCACATACCGTAAGGGCGTTCGCCACACCAACGCGGACGCTCTGTCACGCTTGCCAACCACCTCCGAGTGTGCATGCCTCCTGGGGTCTGGACGTTGCAGGCCTCCAGGGGACACATCGGTACCTGTCTTGGCGGCCGCCAACGACGACGATGCAATGGTTCCTAATTCGATCGAACAACAGGGCAAAGATTCCCTGTTGGGGTTGCCCGTCATTGAATGGGGGCGCCTCCAGATGGAGGATGTCTCCCTCCTCGGGTGGCGACGTCGCGTTGGCGGTGCGGCGGGGGGAAAAAGAGGTGGTTCCGACGCATGGGAAATGTGCCAAGGTCTGCTAATGCATTGGGACGGGAAGTCACGTCGACATCGGCTGGTTGTCCCTACTGGGTTGCGGGGTAGGGTGGTATGGGCCGCTCATGAGCGCCTCCTACACCTGGGGACCCAAAAGACTCTCGCCTTGCTGCAACTTGATTTTTACTGGCCTGGCATGACGAGGGATGTGGGGGATTTGTTGGGATCGTGCCCTCAATGTGCACAACGCAAACCGCCGGCACGAGAGTCTAACCCGCCCTTGCAATCGATCAAAGTGTCCAGGATAAACGAGCTGGTCGCTCTGGACATTTTGGGACCATTCCCCGCCACCCCCAGAGGGAATAGATATTTGTTGACGGGTGTCGAGTATTTTACACGCTGGCCTATGGCCTGGCCTTTGGCCAACCAGTCGGCAGCAGCCATCGTGGAGGCCTTTGTTCAGGGTTATGTCCTGGACAAAGGTGCTCCGGAGAGGCTGCTGACCGACCAGGGCAGAAATTTTTCCGGTAAACTACTCAGACAAGTCTGCGATCTCCTGGGCACAAAGAAAATTCGGACCTCCCCATATCACCCACAAACTGACGGGATGGTCGAACGTTTGCATCGCACCATCTCGTCCATGTTATCACAACAAGTTTCGGACTCGCAAACGGATTGGGACCTACAAATTCAGGGGGTCTTGGCGGCGTACCGGATGGCACCCCATGCGGCTACGGGGTTTTCTCCCTTTTACCTCATGTACGGCCGAGAACCAGACCCGCCTGTTCGTGCCCAGTTGCGGATCCCCGTGCCGCAGGGAAAAACTAATCTGGCTGACCACGTTAAATTTAATCTGGACAAATTGACCGAGGCACGGGATGCTGCAATGCAAAACTCTGACCTCCGTCAGAAGGCAAATGAGCGCCTCAGATTGAGTCGAGCGCACATGCTGCAGTGGAAGCCGGGGGACAAGGCATGGTTGCACTGCCCCCAGGTGCCACTGGCAACCTCCTCTAAACTTGTGCGGCCGTGGCGGGGCCCTGTGGAAGTGGTGGAGGTGTTACGTCCGCAGTGCGTGCGCATCAAGTGGGGGAAGCGGCGATGGTTCGTGCACCCCTCCAGATTAAAACCCTTCGCTGCGGTACACGACCCCACTTCACACGCGCGTGGCCAAACATGTGGGGGGTCGGCCGACTTGCTGGGTCCGTCTCTGTCGCTCTCACCTGATGCCTTGCCGGCTGTGCCACCTTCAGGAGCATCAGGAGTGACGGGCTCACGCCCGATCACCCCTCCTGCGGATACCGAGGGTCACGCGGAGTCAGAGGAATGCTCACCTCAAGACGGACAGTCGCCACCTGATGGTCCGCCACGCGGGGTTACCCCGTGTGAGGGGCCCGCTGCAAGGACGCGCGCTAAAATGCGCAAACTGTTGTGAGGCCGGAAAATGTGTACATAGCTGTCGTGTTTATTGGCTGTTGTGTGGATGGTGTGTTTCCCGCTCCTCGGATGTACATATGTTGGGTTCACCGTTTGTTGTGTGTGCGGGGTGGGTTCCCTGCTGGTTGTATATAAGCTGTTTTTTTTACGGAATTCGTATTTATTCGGGGGGGTGCGACGGGTTGTTTCTCATCTTGTTGTTGTGTCTTGTTCTGGTTCCTGTTATGGTTCAAAAATAGTGAGGCACACGTCAGGGGGTGAAGGCACCTTTATTGTCAAATTTTGTATGTTGGCAGCCGGGACGGCTGCATGCTATGTGGGGGGGAGTGATGTAGGGCTGTTACAGAGAGCCCGTTATGCATGGCAGCCTATGGTAAACAAGCACAGTGGGCGGGGCTACGTCAGTGCACGGGCAGGTGCCCTCTACGACGTCCGCGCTTCGGACGTTACGATCCCCCGGGGCCCCACCCCTCAGGGAGGGGGGTGTATAAAAGGGGAATGTATCGGGGGGCTCGAGAGTGTTGTGTTAGCTAAGAAGAGGAGACGGAAGACGTCCTAGATAGAGCCCTGGTCTCCCCCTGGCACGCCGTCCTTATCAGGACCGCGCAGGCTCGAGCCAGTGGCGTGGTACCAGAGCCAGAGCCAGTGCTGGTCTGGACTCTGGGTACCGGGCCCGACTGACCAGTGTCGGGCCAAGATAGCCTCCCCTAGCCCATTAGAGGAGGACTCAGAGGCAGGCTAGGGTTAGCCTAGAGGTGTGTCCTCAGATAGACGGGTGAGGGGGCCGATACCCCCTCAGTGTGTATGTCACAACGTGTGGTGTTAAATAAACAAGTGTGCCTCCAACTCCGGCGTGAACGAGTCATAAGCGTTACTACAGTAGGTTAAACGTTGAGTTTTATAAGGGCACCACGGGGTGACCAGCCCCTCCCCACCCAGCCCCACCCCTCCCCACCCAGCCCCTCCCCACCCTCCCGACCCAGCCCCTCCCCACCCTCCCCTCTCCACCCAGCCCCACCCCTCCCATTTTTGAATGCACGACGGACGGACGGACACAATAATCCCCTGTGGGCTGGTGGAACCAGGAGGTTCCTACCAGTATAATTCCCACAAACAGACTCTGCAGCAGTGAGCATGTGTGACTACCGTGTGCTGATGCATTCGAGGGAGTTAAACATCTCCTCGCCACCGCGGTGCCCACAGACATTTGGCTTCTCCCCTCCTCAATGCATTCGTAACGACAACAAAAACACATTTGTCAATAACACCGAGACCTTAAAAATAAAAATAAAAAAAGTACGTAATAGGTGACGTTTCAGGCAATGGCACTTATTCAAAGCAAATAGATAGACCAGAGAGGTAGCAGATTCAGTGTCATAACACGGACTGCTCTCTCTGACAGACGCGGGGAGACAACCGAGTCTCTTGTGCACCCCCCCACCCCCCCGCAGTGTTCTTCTACCCGAAGAACTTCCGTTGGATTTCCAGAGCTTTACCTCGGAGCTGATGAAGAGACAATTGGTTCCCTTCAGTTTTGAGTGCTGAGTTAAAGGTACGGTGAGGAGTTCAGAATCAGACCCAGGTGTTATTGCTATTATTGTTTTTATTATTAGTGTTTTTAGTATTGTTGTTTTTATTGTTATTGTTGTTGTTTTTATTGTTATTTTTATTGTTTTTATTGTTATTGTTGTTATTATTATTATTATTTTAGTTATTGTTGTTATTATTATTTCAGCCGGTAAGGCCCGTTGGGCTCAAGCAGATCCGTTACGAGGACGACCACAGAGGCCCAACGCCGTAAACAGTGGCGGTAGTCATGGCGACGGCTGTAGGGTTAGGGGTCAGAGGTGGGGGTTAGAGTTGGGGGTTAGAGTTGGGGGTCAGAGTTGGGGGTCAGAGGTGGGGGTCAGAGATGGGGGTCAGAGGTGGGGGTCAGAGTTGGGGGTCAGAGTTGGGGGTCAGAGTTGGGGGTTAGAGGTGGGGGTCAGAGGTGGGGGTTAGAGTTGGGGGTTAGAGTTGGGGGTCAGAGTTGGGGGTCAGAGTTGGGGGTCAGAGGTGGGGGTCAGAGTTGAGGGTCAGAGTTGGGGGTTAGAGTTGGGGGTTAGAGCTAGGGATTAGAGTTGGGGGTTAGAGTTGGGGGTCAGAGTTGGTGGTTAGAGTTGGGGGTTAAGGTTCGGGTTTCGGGTTAGGGGTTAGGAGTTAGGGTTTCAGACGGCAGTTTCTCAATCCGTGGGTCGCATTGCCCCGCATGAAAGCCTTTCGGGAGGCACGCAGACTGCAGCATGGATACCGTGCAGGGGGAAATTTCGAATGTGCGTAGGGTGCATCAGTGGACACGTTGTGGTGACAGAACACACCTATGCACAAACGTGAAACACAACACACACTTCAAGCTCCGACTTGGAGCAAATTCCTTACTCACACCAAACATACTCACACACAACGTGAAACTAATGCCTCAGGAACACACTGATACACAACTTTAAAGGAATGCCTTACCAATACACCACGTGAAACGAATGCCTTTCACAAACACAAACACACACCAATACATGATGCCATGAAAAAAAACGTCGCCTTCCTAACACCGCATTGACTGGAGTGGTGGGCACGTGACCTCTCTGTATGATTGCCTGAGTAACCGGCGTTCTCCATTGGGGAGCTACCGTACCAGCGCGCTTGGCAACCACTGGGCGTTTAGCGCCAGCAGTTAGTTAGGAGGGTTGCCATCTTGGAGTTCGGAGTTCGGGGTGAAGGTTTCAGTTTTTAGGTGATGATTGCGATTCGGGGTGAGGGTTCGGGGCTAGTGACAGACAAGATATCAGGGGCTATAGACAGACGACGAGGTGTCTGGGGCTACTCTGTTGCCCTTGCAGCCACGAGTTAGGGAGGCGAAGCTGAACAGACGACATCTACACGTGCAGAATTCAGCATTAGTGTTATTGAGATTATTATCATGAACATTACTTGCGCTCGCATAGCCAAAAAGTCCTCATCGAGTCTCGAGACTTCTTCTCGGTAGGGCCCTGTACGTTGAACTTCTTTCGCACCTTACCTAGTCGCCAACCGTGCTGATAGGAGGTGCCGGGGTGTGTGGTAAGGACAACAAACTAAAAACGGAAAGCACTTCTGAAGTTGTCGCAGCAGGGAGAGAAATCTTGCGAGGCGTAATCCCAAACGAGTAATTCGCAAGATATTTAAATTTGTTGGAGTCGGTGTGTTTTCATTGCCAATGCGGGTTACGTTGGGGGGTTTTTGTTTTACCATGGGAGGAAACCAGAGAACCCGGAGGGAATCCGTGCCCAGCAGGGGGAGAACATACAAACACCTCCACGTGGAAATGCGCACGAGTTGGGAATCGATTTTTGCCATGAGGCAGCGATGATGGCAGAGCCATAGCGACAGCAGCGATGGCGGCGAATGACTACATCACCTATCCGACGTGCATTCGCTTTGCCACGCATGCGGTTCGACGTTTCGCTCCACGCCCTGGCAGCTTCTTCAGGAACTGCGTCGACACTCCCGGCACGTGGGGCGAAACGTCGGGCACCGGTGCCGAACAACCGGCAAACAAAAACACACACACATTGTAGAGCTGGATAGCAGAACTGTTAGTTTTTTTCGGTAAAGTCACGTAGGTAAAAAAATAAAACATAATAACTAAGAGTATGAATCCTTGCAGCCACGAAAGCTTTAAATCTCGAATGGATAGCAGAACCTCGGCTACTGCATTTCTTTTCTTTTCAGCCTCCCTGCCGACGCTTTCAGTCATTTCTCAGCCTGGATCATGTTTAACCTTCCCCACAATTCCCACTGCTCTACTTTGACAACTCCATCGGCTCCCCGTCTTCTATCGCTGTGGGCCTCAATGCATCGCTCGTGCCCGCAACTTCCCTCCGTGGTCTTGTCACATTGCAAAATCTCGCTTCTCTCATCTCTCCACTGCTCTGTCCCATTGCCGTCCTTTGGGGTCGTCCATAAATGACGTCACGCGATTTTTGACGATTTTTGACCCCCCCCCCACGTCACACGGCGTCACAAAAAGTCAGACCCCCCCCCCTCAAATATGACGTCACAAAGCTCTGTCCCACCCCCCCCCCCCCCCCCCCCCCCAAAAATAAAACATGCTTCAAATCACTTTAAACTATTGTCACTGTAGTGCGTATTTAATGTGGCGTTGCACTCTGACGTCACATTTCTCCCCCTCCACCTCCGTCACACATTGTCACAAATGTCTGACCCCCCCCCCCCCCCAGGTGCGTGACGTCATTTATGGACGGCCCCTTTACGCTCCCAGCCTCTGCTGTCCCTCCCTGTGCCTCTCTCGCCCTGCTGCGCCCAGTCTCGCTCTCTCGCTCCTTCTCCCGTCTTGTTTCCCTTTCACTGCAGCCGCCTCTCCCTGCACTTGAACCAACCCCTAGCACTACCACTACCCCTATCACTACCCCAATCACTACCCCAACCCCTATCACTACCCCTACCCCAATCACTACCCCTATCACTACCCCACCCCTATCACTACCCCTATCACTAACTCCTAACCGCTCCCACCTGTCCTCGCCAAAAGCTACACCACCACTTTTAATAACCCCCCCCACCCCCCATCATTATGAACAACTACACATGATCATCTAAACGAACACGTGTTTTAATCGCTACAGAAACCTACGCGAGACGCGGAATCACGCGAGACGCGGCCACGAGCTACGTCCCCCTCTTCTCCGGCTTGCGCCCCGGAGGCGCCGCCTCGAGCAGCACGCGGTGCGTGCCCTCGACGGGAGACGCCGGCGGTGGCAGCAGCAGCCCCTTCGAACTCGCCGCGTAGGAGCTGCCGCCACCGCCGCCGTCGAAGCTGACGAGCGGGATCATCGCGGCGACGTCTTTCGGCGGGCGCGGGTCGTCATCCGTCGCGCCCTCCGCTTCGTTGGCGGCATCGCGAGCGGCGGCAGCGGCGCGGAGACCCACGCCGCCGCCGCCCGGCGGATGGCACCTGCCCGCGGGCCTGGCCTCGGTGATGCTCCACACGCGCTGGGAGCTCCTCCGCGCGGCGCGCTGGGGCAGAGGGGGCGCGCTCTCGCTGGACGCGCCCGGGCGCCGCGCGTCGAGGCAGGGGCAGGCCATGGAGCGCAGCTCCGCGCGGAAGGAGCGGCTGAACAGGTAGTAGATGAAGGGGTTGTAGACCGTGGAGGATTTGGCGAACAGGCAGGGCAGCAGCGCCACCAGCGGGGAGATGGAGCCCGGGCTGCGGAATAGCGACCAGAGGCTGACGATCGCATACGGAGACCAGCAGCCGATGAAGCCCACAGTCACCAGCACCGCCATCTGGAACACAGCGTGGGCACATTGATACTCAGTGGTGGGGCGTCTGCAATATTCCTGGCCACACAGAGATCAGCTGTCGCAGGTGGCTGCGAGTCACAGGCAGCGGCTGTACCTTCAGGGAGAACACTGGTGCCAAATGGTTGAGACGTACCGTGACAGGCGTCTGATTTATTTTTCATTCAATCATTTCACGGGATAATCTCCTAGAGGTGGGAACGTCTCGCTTTGCTACGGTGTCCCCAGCGTCAAGCGACTCACACGCCCAGCAAACCCACAATCGCACCGATACAAACATGTTTATATCTACAACGTATACATTTTACAGGTATACAATGTAAGATACATAATTGGTGCCTAGCACATCGTACAATGCATAAAGGCTGCCTTGTCTGCATGCATACAATGCATCTGATATTGTGTTTATCTAATCCCAGATACATTGTATAAATACTGCCTTGCACATCATACAATCTGTAAGGTCTGCCTTGGCTGCATAAATACAATGCATCTGATATTGTGTTTATATAATCCCAGATGCATTGAATAAATACTGCCTTGCACATCATACAATCTATAAGGTCTGCCTTGGCTGCATGCATACAATGTATGTGATATTGTGTTTATATAATCCCAGATGCATTGTATAAATACTGCCTTGTACATTGCATCAAGGCTTCTCTCTCTCCTTCGACTGCCACTCACAACCACCGCAGCCTCATCAATCGGCCCTCTGCCAGTCTCGCTGTGCCCAGCCCAGGAGCGCCCTTGCTGTCCCAAAGTCGCACAGGGCGACGTCTGATTTTGGGTTTGTTCCCCAGATTCACGCGATCCCCCCCCTCTCTCTCTCGCTGGCTCTCGGTGTAATTCCCAAAACGCCACCGCCGCACGCAGCGACTTCATTGTTCAATTGTCTTTGTCAGTGTTTCCTTATCCGGCACGGTCACCCACGTTTGTCTGGATTAGCCACGGTTGGCTACGTACGGTGCGAAAGAAGTTCAGCTTACACGCGTACATACGTTCGATTTTTTTTAGGCGGAGATCACACGAATCGAAGCACGAACACCTCTCCGCGTGTATTCCTGAGAGGGGGGAAAGGGAATCTGCACTGCCGCGCACTACAAACACCTTCTTCGGGAGGACACGCGTGTTCGTATTCGTATAAAATTTTGTTCTCAAAGCAAGTCACCGGGCGAGAGAACACTTTGACAGGCGTCACAACGCGAGCATCACGCCGCTTGACGTGGACGTCCGCAGAAACCGACGTCTCTGTTACGTCAGAGAGAGAAAAACCGATCGCGGCCACGCGTCGACGGGCTGGTGACGGTCGCGAGCACGTGGCACGGGAGATGCCCACGGCACCCCCACCCCCTCCTCCACCCCCCCCCCCCCACCGCCTTGCGCCCACCCACCGCCCCCCCCACCACCCCCTTCCCCCTACCCCCCTCCTACACCGCCCCCCCCACCACCCCCTTCCCCCCACCCCCCTCCCCCACCGCCCCCCACCCACCTCCCCCACCGCCCCCCCCCACCACCATACATACACCCCTTTCCCCAGCCATCATATTCAGCCCTTTTTCAATCCACTGCTGGATGAAAGCCCCCCCCCCCTCCACCCACGCGACGTAAGTCATGGGGGTTGTTTGACCATGCTTCACCACGCCGCTCACCACGCCGCTCACCACGCCACTCACCACGCCGCTCACGACGCCGCTCACCGTGGGTTGGTGAGGACGCAGAGCCACGCGCGTGGTAGCATTTCCTTAATAAACACATTGTGTTTGTTATTATCTGAAGATAAAATGTATCCTCAGTACTCGCACGCAGATCGATGGCGTCGTTCAAGTAACCGCTTTTTAAATTGCAATCATTTTCCTCGCGGCGTTGAGTTGGTGGCTCACGGTGATTCAAATTCAACAATAAAAGCAGCCTGGTTGGACACTGGAACAAACAGTGTCCCGGATAGAGTTGGAGGACCATTGATGATAATTTTTTAGTTTACATTTAGTTTGATTATTTTTATAGTATATATATATTATTTGTCTCTTAACTGTGATTTTTAAATATGTTATTATTGTTTTTTTATATTCGTTGAGAAACACTCCGTCCGTGCACTCCAATTGCCTGGGTGAAACGTGGGGCTTGGTTTTGCCCAATCCTGTCCAGCAAGTTCCACAAACTTCATAATCCGATTTTTTTGTTCTTTCAGAATCAGAATACTTACTTATATTGGAGGAATCCGATGAACTACGAAGCTCCGTATCACAGATGTCTGGTAGTTTTATTTCGATTTAAAGCTTTCGTGACTACAGGGATTCATCTTCTTGGTTCTTTCGGCAAAGTCACGTAGAAGGGAAGTAATAAAATAATAAAAATAAAACATAATAAAATAATTCTCACGACGTTTCGGCCACAACGCAAGCAGCCGTCCTCACTACCCCTGGGATGGATTTCATTCCACTACCCCTGGGATGGATTTCATGAGGACGGATGCTTGCGTTGTGGCCGAAACGTCGTGAGAATTATTTTATTATGTTTTATTTTTATTATTTTATGTCTGGTAGTGTTACAGATTTCCAGTAACTCATTAGACTAAGAGCATAGAAGTGCAGTCCATCACAATGGATTTTGCTGGCCTGTCCCCTTGCTGCTCGTTATGCAGCGCCCGCAAGCGAAGCCCTCTGGCGACCGGTTCCTGCACGGTGGTCGCCCATCCACGCACTACCCAGGCTCAACACCTGCTTAGCTTCCCAGATCTGAAAGGAGTTGCAAAACAAAATGATGCCCATTGTGACGGACGTAACTCCGCACGACTCTTTGTGTCCGGCATAAAAATACGGAAACGTGACAAGAGGGGCCAATGTGGGTCCTCACCATTTCCGTAGGGCCCTACAGTATTTAAATAATTAGACGTTTCGGGATGGTCCCCCTCCAATCCCCCCCTCCTTTGCTTGTGAACAAATAAGGTAATAATGGCATCAAACAAAACACCGCACACAACAGTGGGGAGGCCAGGAACAGCTCAGATATTCGTCGGTGTTGCTGGCTTGTTCCTTAAAAATTGATTTCATTCCCCTACCCCTGGGATGGATTTCATGCCACTACTCCTGGGATGGATTTCATTCCCCTACCCACGACATGGATTTCATTCCACTACCCATGACATGGATTTCATTTCACTACTCCTGACATGGATTTAATTCCACTACCCCTGGGATGAATTTCATGTCACTACCCCTGACATGGATTTCATTCCACTACCCCTGGGATGAATTTCATGTCACTACCCCTGACATGGATTTCATTCCCCTACCCACGACATGGATTTCATTCCACTACCCCTGACATGGATTTCATTCCACTACCCATGACATGGATTTCATTCCCCTACCCACGACATGGATTTCATTCCACTACCCATGACATTGATTTCATTCCACTACCCATGACATGGATTTCATTCCCCTACCCACGACATGGATTTCATTCCACTACCCATGACATGGATTTCATTCCCCTACCCACGACATGGATTTCATTCCACTACCCCTGACATGGATTTCATTCCACTACCCATGACATGGATTTCATTCCCCTACCCACGACATGGATTTCATTCCACTACCCATGACATTGATTTCATTCCACTACCCATGACATGGATTTCATTCCCCTACCCACGACATGGATTTCATTCCACTACCCATGACATGGATTTCATTCCCCTACCCACGACATGGATTTCATTCCACTACCCATGACATGGATTTCATTCCACTACCCATGACATGGATTTCATTCCACTACCCATGACATGGATTTCATTCCACTACTCCTGACATGGATTTCATTCCACTACCCATGACATGGATTTCATTCCACTACGCCTGGGATGGTTTTCATGCCACTACCCCTGGGATGGATTTCATTCCACTACCCCTGGGATGGATTTAATTCCACGACCCGCGGGGAAGGGGCAGGGGGCGTGCCAACCTTTGTGAGGCGGCTCTCGACGTGCCGAGCGGTGGGCGTGCGCCGCTTGGTGCGCACTTGGTGGTACGCGCGCCGCAGCTTGCACACGATGCCCGCGTAGCACAGGCCGATGGCGATCGCCGGCAACAGCAGGCAGAGCACGAACATGGCGTACAAGAAGGCCGCGCCTCCCGGCGTCAGCTGCAGCTCGGCCCAGGCCAGCGTGCACGACACGCCGAACGGCTCCACGCCGTAGCTGCTCGGCACACGCGCACAGACCACCCCATGCGGGCCCTGAGTGGACGGTTAACGCGTGTACGTGTGTGTGTTGAACTTCTTTCGCACCGTACGTAGCCAACCGTGCTAATCGGAGGCGCGGGGGAATGACGATAGGTAAACACAAAAATCCAGTTCGAACGAAAAAAGTTAGTTTTTCAATCTAGATGATGATTTAAAAGTGCATAGCTCGAGTGGATTACTACACTGGTCAACACACTTTTTCTGGCACAAGGTATCCCAACGGTATTAAGGTAATTTTGGGGTGCTGATTCCAAATCTGGCATCAGTTTTTGACTATCACATCAGGTTTTTGAGATAGCAAATATTGCATTTTCAATAAAAACTGCAGAAGAAATATATTAAATAAATGTGGATATCTACATAAAATGATATTATAAAAACACTATCCAAAAAATACAGCACCATATTTTAACACTAAAGCAGTCACTGACTCGCAACAACTTGCAATCATAAGTGACAGAGTTAATTTCGGGTAAAATCAATGAATATGGGGTATGCCGATAGCATAAAAATGATGTGATAGAGCAAATCTGAGATCAGATTTGGAATCAGCACCCTGAAATTAGTCTAAAACAGCTGCAAAAGTCCAGGCCAGAAAAAAATTGTTTTTTTTTGTTGACCAGTGTGATATTATCGGAAAGGTAGTGCATTGAGGACGGCCGCAGAAGCGCATCTGAAAGTGCGTGCGATGCGGTGACCGCCGCCTTTGTTCAATGGTCAGCCAAAAGCCGCTGCTGCTGCTGCTGCTACGAGGATGACCAGAGTTGCCGTAATGGATCATGCTACTTGACGAGAAAAGTGCTGCTCTCTTCCTGTTCTTCACAGCCACATGTTGGGCTCGGGCTGCTCAGATGCCCCGTCGCTCCTTCTCCTGGCCAAGGCTAAGGGCGGCAGTGAGTGATACTGCACCGTTAAATTTCGATTTAAAGCTTTCGTGACTGCAGGGATTCATCTTCTTGGTTCTTTCGGTAAAGTCACGTAGCAGGGAAGTAATAAAATAATGAAAAATAAAACTTAATAAAATAATTCTCACGACGTTTCGGCCACAACGCAAGCAGCCGTCCTCAGGTGAAGAAACGTCGTGAGAATTATTTTATTATGTTTTATTTTTATTATTTTATTACTTCCCTTCTACGTGACTTTACCGAAAGAACCAAGAAGATACTGCACCGGTTCTGCCCCTCCACCGCTTGGCCAACTTGTCGTGGATCAGCGCGGTGAAGTTTGGCTAAACAACCCCCGTGGCTGACGTGACGTGCGGGGAGCCATTGAATCCCGCGGTGAATTGTCAGAGACTGATGATGATGATTGTGATGGTGACGTTTAACAGAGCTCATTTGGTAGTACATGTTGTTTATGCCATTTATTGTGAAAATTCCATCAGTTCCTATGTTTGTTTTTTCATTGCTTTCATGGCTTTATTTTGGTGATTTCGAAAAGTGTATTGGTTTAGCCATGTTTGTTTGTTGTAGTACAGAGTTAGACTGATGGCCTTAATCTAAGTTGTCTTGTGGTTGTTGTTGTTGTTGTTTTTGACTTGCATCCCACTGAGATTTTTGCACACAGCGTTGGTGTACGGTGTTTTTTCTGCAATATTTTGCTGTCTTTTCTTGGATTTTCTGTTTGCACTTAGTCACATATTCACTTTAAGATGTTTTTTGTTCATGTTTTAGTTTTTTGTTTGTTGCGGTTGCACCCGATTCAAGAGCCGAATGGCTCACAGGGCTATAGCTAATAAATAAACCTGAACTTGATTTGAATTCAGTTGGAATAAAATGCGTGCGAATTTTTATTTGCAATGCAGTGATGGGAAACCAGGATGTAACTCATGGGGACCTCGATAACCCCCTCTCTATCTCTCTCGTTCGTCCATCATAGTTGCTGATGACCATGGCACGTTTGTCATTTTGTCGGGATTTCTCTGTGGCACACTGGACAGGTCAGGGAGGATGTAGAGCTCTGAGGTGCAGCCACACGTCCTTCCTTGGTAGATTTGCGCTGCTGCCTCTTCAAGATAGCACAGGAGCTTCTCCTACTCTCACAGAGGACTAGACCGTCCTGTGCTTTTCTTCTCCAGGCAGATGATGACCATTGCTGATGATGTTGATGATGAAATGCAGATGATGGGAGCAGTTGGCAGTTTCAGTGGTTACTGCACTCCGCTATGAACCCCATGACCTGAGTAAAGGTTCCTGGCCGTGCCTCACGGCCGTGGATTACGAGCAAAATACCTTCGCCGATCGTGCCACTGCTGCTCCCAAACTTAACCAACTCACTTGGAGAGGTTAAATATGGTTACACGACCCCCAATTGACCGACGTGGCGTGGCGAGGCCTTCACCCATACAGCCGTGGGTTGAAAACGCTCTGGCGTGCATCAATGTCATAAAAAACTAAACTATAAAACTATCTGTTTTATTCTTGGTTCGTTCGGTAAAGTCACGTAGAAGGGAAATAATAAAATAATAACATTTAAACATAATAGGATGGCTGCTTGCGTTGTGGCCAAAACGTCGTGAGAATTTTATCTTATTATGTTTTATTTTTTATTATTTTATTATTTCCCTTCTACGTGACTTTACCGAAAGAACCAAGAATATGAATCCATGCAGTTCACGAAAGCTTTAAATCGACTATTTTTTTATTTTACCAGGTAAGGCCCACTGACCGAAAAGCTCTTTTTCAGAAGCGACCTGGCCACAAATGACAGCTCAACGAAGTGTGCTTATTATGTGGAAATCGAGAGCAGATACATTCTCTAAACGCGTGACGTTGATTCTAAATGTGGAGGAAATAACCGGAGGAGCCGGAGAAAAAAAAAATCCACACGACCACGAAGAGAGAGACACACAAACTCCAAATATACAACAAGCGTCAGGTTCGGGATCGAAGCCACGACCCCCTGTATACCGGGCGAGGGAGTTAACATCTCTTCTAGATTTGAAGTTTTCGTGACTGCAAGGATTCATACTCTTAGGTTTTTTCGGTAAAGTCACGTAGGTAAAAAAATTAATTAAAAGTTAATACATTTATTTCCATTATTACTTTTATTAACTTTTAATTGTATTTTCTACCTACGTGGCTTTACCGAAAAAACCTAAGAGTAGTTAACATCTCGCCACCGTGGCACTGTGAATGTGGCCCAAAGGCCTGTTTAGGCTATAGGGGGGGGGGGGGATCTTTGTCTTTGGAGGAGGTAGAGACGAGAAGGCACCTGCCCCATCCCAGGAGAGGGAGGCAGGACCAGAGCAGCGCGTAGGCCCACACCGCCACGATCACCGCCAGCATCGCTCGCTTGGTGATTTTCTTCACTGCGGACGAGAAACATCGATTGAGGTTAACGACAAACTTCCAGATTTGAAGCTTTCGTGACTGCAAGGATTCATATTCTTAGGTTTTTTTTTCGGTAAAGTCACGTAGGTAAAAAATTAAAATTAATAAAAATAAAATAAAAATTAAATACAAATCATGATTTGTATTTTTATTTTATTTTATTAAATCCTTTATATTAAGTTCGCTTGCTTGCTTACGACCGTGCAAATCTTTCGGTCGTTTTTTAACCCACTTCCCGTGATCCAATCGAGCTGATATTTTCCACACAGACTCGTTGTGCGTGACAATTAATGTTCGTGAAAATGTTTTTCCAAAATGTTACACTTTTTAGGACAAAAATATTCTATTTAATTACCAATTGCTTAATGGTGCAATGCAATCATCTGACCCATAGGTGGCAGCCATCTCAAGCCAGAGGACGAGAGGACGCATATAAAGGATTTATAGTGAAAAACTTAGTTTTTACGGGTTATACTTGTTTTTATTTTACTTTTATTAATTTACATTTTTTTTCCTACGTGACTTTACCGAAAAAACCTAATAATATTAACGACAAACCTCCGATCGGCACGGTTGGCTACGCAAGGTGCGAAATAAGTTCAACGTACACACACACACAACAATGATTAGGTAAACACTTACGGGTGCACAAACGCCCCCCCCCCACGCTCCCCGCATCCTTGTCACGAAACAGAGTTGTTAAAAGATAAAAATCGGTAAACCTGTAATTGTGTTCAGAAATTACTACTCAAGCTTCGCCCATTCGACGTTTCATTTTAAGACCTCGGTCTTATTGATGAATGCGCTGTGGGGTTATTTTTCCCGGTTCACAGCGCTTTGTGCACCACTGCCAACGCAGCAGTTAGTAGCATTGCCGAATCGTTTCTTTCATTTTAACGTCATCTTAGACGTGTGCATGTCACTGTGTGTGTGTCACTGTGTGTGTGTCACTGTGTGTGTGTCACTGTGTGTGTGTCACTGTGTGTGTGTCACTGTGTGTGTGTCACTGTGTGTGTGTCACTGTGTGTGTGTCACTGTGTGTGTGTCACTGTGTGTATTGACTTGCGGAGCGGCAGTGTAGCGGTTAGTGCTACGCTGTGCTACGAACCTGGCGACCCGGGTTCGATTCCCGCTCACGGCCAACACCGGTGACGATTATTTGAACCGGTCCTGGGGCCTCCCATAGGTCGACTTAGCCTCAAATTAGTACCTGGTGCGGTGTGTAAACATCGCCACTGGGGAGAAAAAGGCGGCCGGGCGTGGTGCTGTCCACCCACCCCCTCGTGTACCGTTCCGGCCTTCATAGGTGTTCGCTAACAGCACTTGCTCATACAGTCTGTTAAGGCTATACGGGGATCTTTGTATTGACTTGTGACGGTGTAGCGGTAAGCGCGCTGCACGCTACGATCCCAACAAACCCGAGTTCGATTCCAGCTCACGGCCAACATCAGTGACGAATATCTGAACCGGTCCTGGGGCCTCCCATAGGTCGACTCAGCCTCAAATGAGTACCTGGTTGTCATGTGTAAACATCGCCCCACTCGGGAGACAAAGGTGGCCGGGCGTGGTGCCGGCCACCCACCCACCACCTCGTGTGCCGTGCCGGCCTGCGTAGGTGCTCGCGAACAGCACTTGCCCCAACAGTCTGTAAAGGCTACACGGGGGATCATCTTCTTAGGTTTTTTCGGTAAAGTCACGTAGAAAGTAAAATAAAATAAAAACAAAAATCACGACGTTTCGGAGGCAACACAAGTCTCCGTCATCAGGTGGGACCGTCACAGCCAGATTAGCTGTATCAAGTGAGGCAATGATTCAAGATGTAATCCCTTAAAAGCGAGTTGAGGGGGGAGGGAGAGGGAGGGGGGAGCTCATCAGACTATGGTAGCCAATGAAAGGAACGTATCGGGAGGGAGGGGGGGCGAGGCCAAAAGGGTGGGCGATGGACGTGGAAGCGCTTGTGCCCAAGCGGCCAATTACTGCACACGCCAACACAATGGAGCGATTGTGCGCAAGCGGCCAGCCACTGCACCCGCCAACACAATGGGCAGAGAGGAGGAGGGGGAGGTCTAATACACATGACAGACAAAAGAACGAAAATGATGATGGGTACAAACTTAGGGGGAGCTCATCAGACTATGGTAGCCAATGAATGGAACGTATCGGGAGGGGGGGGGGGGGGCGGGGGGGGGGGCGAGGCCAAAAGGGTGGGCGACGGACGTGGAAGCGCTTGTGCGCAAGCGGCCAATTACTGCACACGCCAACACAATGGAGAGAGAGGGGGAGGGGGGGTCTGATACACATGATAGACAAAAGAACGAAAATGCCCATGTTTATACCAATGCTGGCTGAACAATGAAGAGAGTACTGTTAAAATAACTGGGGATGTTAACACTCGGTAAAGTACAGTAAAATAGTGCCTGTCAGATAAGATGGTCCAAAAATGTTTGTGATTAAGTCTTTTTTGCGTGGTTGATAACATCTTTCCAATGATTACTAAGTTTGTACCCATCATCACGGTTGAAATTATGTCTGTGTTTGTATATTTGTATGGCTTCGTGTACAAACCTTTGATGGTAGCCGGGAGGTTTGCAGAGAACCTTGGTCTCGGAAAAGACAATTTCATGAGAGCCCACCGAGTTGTAGCAATGATTTGGCCACGGCAGAAGAATCAGTTCTGCCGTGTTTCAGATCTGACTTGTGCTCGCGGACACGATCAGAAACATGACGTTTCGTTTCTCCAATGTAGCAATCACCACAAATGCAACTCAATTTGTAGACTCCAGGATACTGTAAGTCAGGAACGACATCCTTCACAGATGGAATCAGATCACGGATTTTATGCACTGTACTGAATCGGACTTGGATCTTATGTTTGTTTAGAATTTTGGAGATCTTTTTGGTCACGCCAGCTATGTATGGTAACGTGATGGTTTTGGTCGGAGTTTCATGTGGCTGTTTCTGTGTGGTGGGAGAGACAGCTTGGCGGATAGTACGGTCAGAGTATCCGTTCATCCTGAGGGCCCGATGTACATGTCTTAATTCACCGGTCAGGTGGTGTTTGTCAGAAATGCCATGTGCTCTGTGGTATAGCGTTTTGATGAGAGAGTTCTTTTGAGATGGGTGGTGGTGGGAATCCGGGTTCAAGTAGGAGTCTGTGTGGGTGGCTTTTCTGTAGACAGAATGTCCCAAGGAACCGTCAGGACTCCTCTCAAACAGAATATCCAAGAATGGTAGTTTACCGTCTTTCTCCACTTCCATGGTGAATCTGATGGATGGGTGTCTAGAATTGATGTGGTCAAAGAAGTGGTTCAATGCTGGGAGGCCATGTGGCCAGATGACGAAAGTGTCATCCACATATCTCTTCCACAGGGAAGGACGCAGGGTGGATGTCTGGATGGCGTCTGATTCAAACTTTTCCATGAATATGTTGGCTATAACTGGTGACAAAGGGGAGCCCATAGGGGTACCCTCATTCTGTTTGTAGAAGGTGCCATTCCAGGTAAAATAGGTGTTGGTGAGGCAATGCCTAACCAGCGCAGGTGCATCAGAATTCAATCCATGTTGGTCTAAGTCCTCAATTATTGTTAGGGTGTCCGGTACTGGGACTTTGGTAAACAAAGATACTACATCAAAGCTGACGAGGATGTCATCAGGAGATAGTACCATGTCCTTAACCATAGAGACTAATAGGGTTGAGTTGAGTACTGCTGAAGAGGTCTTGCCTGTGAAAGGGAGCAGAGTATCTGATAGAAAACAGGCTAGTTTGTACGTAGGAGAGTTTATCGTCGACACAATGGGTCGTAGCAGGGTACCTTCCTTATGGATTTTGGGAAGACCATAGAGTCTGGGATGTCTTGCCGCCGATGGTTTTAGAGAGGGACGTTTGCTCTCTAAAACCATCGGCGGCAAGACCTCCCAGACTCTATGGTCTTCCCAAAATCCATAAGGAAGGCACCCCGCTACGACCCATTGTGTCGACGATAAACTCTCCTACGTACAAACTAGCCCGTTTTCTATCAGATACTCTGCTCCCTTTCACAGGCAAGACCTCTTCAGCAGTACTCAACTCAACCCTATTAGTCTCTATGGTTAAGGACATGGTACTATCTCCTGATGACATCCTCGTCAGCTTTGATGTAGTATCTTTGTTTACCAAAGTCCCAGTACCGGACACCCTAACAATAATTGAGGACTTAGACCAACATGGATTGAATTCTGATGTACCTGCGCTGGTTAGGCATTGCCTCACCAACACCTATTTTACCTGGAATGGCACCTTCTACAAACAGAATGAGGGTACCCCTATGGGCTCCCCTTTGTCACCAGTTATAGCCAACATATTCATGGAAAAGTTTGAATCAGACGCCATCCAGACATCCACCCTGCGTCCTTCCCTGTGGAAGAGATATGTGGATGACACTTTCGTCATCTGGCCACATGGCCTCCCAGCATTGAACCACTTCTTTGACCACATCAATTCTAGACACCCATCCATCAGATTCACCATGGAAGTGGAGAAAGACGGTAAACTACCATTCTTGGATATTCTGTTTGAGAGGAGTCCTGACGGTTCCTTGGGACATTCTGTCTACAGAAAAGCCACCCACACAGACTCCTACTTGAAACCGGATTCCCACCACCACCCATCTCAAAAGAACTCTCTCATCAAAACGCTATACCACAGAGCACATGGCATTTCTGACAAACACCACCTGACCGGTGAATTAAGACATGTACATCGGGCCCTCAGGATGAACGGATACTCTGACCGTACTATCCGCCAAGCTGTCTCTCCCACCACACAGAAACAGCCACATGAAACTCCGACCAAAACCATCACGTTACCATACATAGCTGGCGTGACCAAAAAGATCTCCAAAATTCTAAACAAACATAAGATCCAAGTCCGATTCAGTACAGTGCATAAAATCCGTGATCTGATTCCATCTGTGAAGGATGTCGTTCCTGACTTACAGTATCCTAGAGTCTACAAATTGAGTTGCATTTGTGGTGATTGCTACATTGGAGAAACGAAACGTCATGTTTCTGATCGTGTCCGCGAGCACAAGTCAGATCTGAAACACGGCAGAACTGATTCTTCTGCCGTGGCCGATCATTGCTACAACTCGGTGGGCTCTCATGAAATTGTCTTTTCCGAGACCAAGGTTCTCTGCAAACCTCCCGGCTACCATCAAAGGTTTGTACACGAAGCCATACAAATATACAAACACAGACATAATTTCAACCGTGATGATGGGTACAAACTTAGTAATCATTGGAAATATGTTATCAACCACGCAAAAAAGACTTAATCACTAAATTTTTTGGACCATCTTATCTGACAGGCACTATTTTACTGTACTTTACCGAGTGTTAACATCCCCAGTTATTTTAACAGTACTCTCTTCATTGTTCAGCCAGCATTGGTATAAACATGGGCATTTTCGTTCTTTTGTCTATCATGTGTATCAGACCCCCCCTCCCCCTCTCTCTCCATTGTGTTGTCGTGTGCAGTAATTGGCCGCTTGCGCACAAGCGCTTCCACGTCCGTCGCCCACCCTTTTGGCCTCGCCCCCCCCCCGCCCCCCCCCCCCTCCCTCCCGATACGTTCCATTCATTGGCTACCATAGTCTGATGAGCTCCCCCTAAGTTTGTACCCATCATCATTTTCGATCTTTTGTCTATCATGTGTATTAGACCTCCCCCTCCTCCTCTCTGCCCATTGTGTTGGCGGGTGCAGTGGCTGGCCGCTTGCGCACAATCGCTCCATTGTGTTGGCGTGTGCAGTAATTGACCGCTTGGGCACAAGCGCTTCCACGTCCATCGCCCACCCTTTTGGCCTCGCCCCCCCTCCCTCCCGATACGTTCCTTTCATTGGCTACCATAGTCTGATGAGCTCCCCCCTCCCTCTCCCTCCCCCCTCAACTCGCTTTTAAGGGATTACATCTTGAATCATTGCCTCACTTGATACAGCTAATCTGGCTGTGACGGTCCCACCTGATGACGGAGACTTGTGTTGCCTCCGAAACGTCGTGATTTTTGTTTTTATTTTATTTTACTTTCTACGTGACTTTACCGAAAAAACCTAAGAAGATGATTCCTTGCAGTCACGAAAGCTTCAAATCTAGAATTAATACACGGGGGATCTTTGTTTTTGATGTGTGGTTGTCCACCAAAGGTTAATTTGAGCTATTAGAGAGGACAGCACACGGAAATGTGTTGTCATTGTCAGTTTCAAACGTAGGCTTTCGCGACCAATATTATTCATAATTAAGGGTGTTTTGGGTTGTATATATGTTGAACTTCTTTCGCACCGTACGTAGCCAATCGTGCTAATCGGAAGTGCGTTATTGTCATGCCACCGCCTCCCTCGCCTGCTAAGGCATTCGACCAACGCAGAATGTATATCCACAATAGAAGTTTCTTTGGGTTAGATCTCGTCAGTATAAATGTGTCGTTAACCAGCCACCACCCGACACATCCAACCATTAAGGTTTGTCACGTAAACAAAACGCGCCAATTAGCTACTACTTCAGCCCACCGGTGTGTTGGAGAGTAAACCCACAACATTTAGAATTTGAGCACGACGCTTCGCCGGTAATTACATCCGGCATCATTATGTTTTCATTGTCATCGTCTTAAAGCTTTCGTGACTGCAGGGATTCATCTTCTTGGTTCTTTCGGTAAAGTCACGTAGATTGGAAATAATAAAATAATAAAAATAAAACATAATAAAATAATTCTCACGACGTTTCGGCCACAACGCAAGCAGCCGTCCTCAGGTGAAGAACAGGTCTGTCTTCTTGACAGCCGTCCTCAGGTGAAGAACAGGTGTGTCTTCTCGACAGACCTGCTCTTCACCTGAGGACGGCTGCTTGCGTTGTGGCCGAAACGTCGTGAGAATTTTTTTATTATGTTTTATTTTTATTATTTTATTATTTCCATTCTACATGACTTTACCGAAAGAACCAAGAAGATTGTCATCGTCGTTATCATTGTTGCCATCATTTCGATCGCTCTCATCGGGTCTGAGCGAGCAGGGGTGAGACGATTGCGTGAGTATGAAATAAAGAGGACGCACGTGGCGAGGATAATTTGAAAGGACACGTGGAGACAACCCTTTCTCAACCGCCTCCATTCCATCCATCGCACGGGTCCGTCAACTCTGGCTGGATTCAATCCGTTCCCCGGCTGCTCTCCAGGCCACGGTTTAACTCCAGCACTCGGCTTAGATCTATAAAGGCTTTTACACTATGAGATCTCTTTTACCAGTGGCAAAATATAATAGTAGGTTTTTACCCTTTTAACTGGTACAAAACTGACACCTTTATTCAAGGCATCATGTTTGCAATGACCACAACACAAGTAGTCAAAAAAGCAAACAAAAAGAAGAAACTCTGATAAGGATGATAATATGCACTGTCCTTGAAGTTGATTGGCCCACACCCGAGACGGCTTTCTTTAGAGCCTAGTCCCCATTGAATAAAGGTGTCAGTTTTGTACCAGTTAAAAGGGTAAAAACCTACTATTATATTTTGCCACTGGTAAAAGAGATCTCATAGTGTAAATGCTTACCCCGAGCTCTCAATACTCTGATATTGCACTGTGTTTGAGTTGTACGCCTTCTGGTGTCATCTGGCCCTACACCAATGGGGACTAGGCTCTAAAGAAAGCCGTCTCGGGTGTGGGCCAATCAACTTCAAGGACAGTGCATATTATCATCCTTATCAGAGTTTCTTCTTTTTGTTTGCTTTTTTGACTACTTGTGTTGTGGTCATTGCAAACATGATGCCTTGAATAAAGGTGTCAGTTTTGTACCAGTTAAAAGGGTAAAAACCTACTATTATATTTTGCCACTGGTAAAAGAGATCTCATAGTGTAAATGCTTACCCCGAGCTCTCAATACTCTGATATTGCACTGTGTTTGAGTTGTACGCCTTCTGGTGTCATCTGGCCCTACACCAATGGGGACTAGGCTCTAAAGAAAGCCGTCTCGGGTGTGGGCCAATCAACTTCAAGGACAGTGCATATTATCATCCTTATCAGAGTTTCTTCTTTTTGTTTGCTTTTTTGACTACTTGTGTTGTGGTCATTGCAAACATGATGCCTTGAATAAAGGTGTCAGTTTTGTACCAGTTAAAAGGGTAAAAACCTACTATTATATTTTGCCACTGGTAAAAGAGATCTCATAGTGTAAATGCTTACCCCGAGCTCTCAATACTCTGATATTGCACTGTGTTTGAGTTGTACGCCTTCTGGTGTCATCTGGCCCTACACCAATGGGGACTAGGCTCTAAAGAAAGCCGTCTCGGGTGTGGGCCAATCAACTTCAAGGACAGTGCATATTATCATCCTTATCAGAGTTTCTTCTTTTTGTTTGCTTTTTTGACTACTTGTGTTGTGGTCATTGCAAACATGATGCCTTGAATAAAGGTGTCAGTTTTGTACCAGTTAAAAGGGTAAAAACCTACTATTATCTATAAAGGCTGTTATTGGCCACAATATCCAAATGCTGAAAGAAATGACTCTGCTAATTACTCAATTGGGATCACACACAGTAGTGGCAGCAGCAGCAAGGGCTACATCGTGCCTTACTGCAAAACAACGTATCAGGACCCTCCTGAACGAGAGTCTTGAGACTCGGTGAGACTTTCCTGGGTGAACAGAAGTGACGTAATAAGTAAGAATGTTTTTCCTTCAAATTGCACCAAGTAAACATGTAACGTTTACTGGCTTCAGAGGCAATTGTGTAGTACCACTTGTGAGTATGTGTGCGTGTGCTCTTGCGGAAAATGTTCAAAGGTGAATATCTCTTCGAATCAGTGAACACGTTCTGTCGAATCAGGGGAGCAGCGGTGAAAATCCATAGTGCCGATCCATGTGAAACGACATTCACTTCAAGAAAATTGGTGAACCATTGGACAGCCAATTTTAGTTGGCAGATTGCGGGGCTTTTTATTTGGGACAATTTTTTTTTATTTAATAGATATATAAAATAAATATTCTCGCTTGAGTTTTCGGTCACAACAATAGGTCAGCATATCCTTTCAATATTTTTATTTTCCTAAATATTTTTTCTTCTTCCAATAAACTGTTTGTAAATGTACAGACTGATTGTTCGCATTCATGAATTAAATATTAATACAATCGTATACTAGTGTTTTTAGCAATGTGTTCGATTAGCACGGTTGGCTACGTGCGTTGCAACATACATGCATGCAAAATCAAATTCAACACATTCATAAATACCAATGTGTGACCTTAAACGAACAAAAAAACATCATTGTTAACGTTCTCTCAAGAAGGATTAGTGCCCGAAACGTCACCTCTTGTGTTGTTTTTTTCTTCCGATCAAAGCCAACCAGTGTGCTTTGAGTTGTTTTCGATATTGTCAACCTTACAAACATTCCAAGAATGCCAGTGAACGTCGCTCACATCAAAATCATGGCGCTCGTGATCCGATCTCCGCCCCCCATTTGAGATAAGATCATCCGCAATTAAACTTGTGAGCTTGTAGTCCACCAGCATTATTGTGAAAGTTCATCACTGCCGTCCTGAGACATAGCTGAGCGTTTATTTGTTTTTTCAATCAAATTCAACTTTTGCCGAGCAACCAATCGCCGCATGTGATTGACGTGGGGAGGGGGGGGTGGATGAGATGAATCTTCTAAGGCACAGACACGCGGATTGTGGGGGATGCAGGCTGTGTGGGGTTTCTATTTGTTCACGAGTCAACGAGCGACGGTTATCTCTGGGGGGTCGAGGGGCTACACAGCTCTGAAGTGGAGACGCCGTTTTCGTTGCTCCACTTTCGGCTCCATCAGCTGACTCGTCTACGAGGGGGACAAGCCCGTGCCTGGCTTCCCCAAACACTCTCGACTTTTTGCCCCGCCTCGAAGGGCAGCAAAATCGTCGCCGTCGTTCGCTGCCCTCGATCGAGCTTCGCAAATCTACAGCAGCAGCAGCGGCGGCAGCGGCAGCGGTAGCCCTAACCCCCCGTTGGCCGTCAATTCACCCTTAGAGAGACAGGAGAGAGATTGAGCTCAACGACTGCTCTTTCCTCCCACTCGTCAGCTACCAAATTCTACTCCATCGTGACCCCGAATTTGTGACATCGAGAGGAAGGGAGGGGGGGAGGTGGAAACTAATCACGACAAAATCTTTGTAGCCCCACCCCCTCTCCAACGCGGCGCCCGGACTCTCCGTCCTGTCGCTCACCACGCATTCGGAGAATCGCAGCGTGCGACTTTCCCCGCGTGTTTGCTTCCAAAAAACCCCAAAAAATGTTCATTGGCTCTCCCAAGAACTTACTCGGATGACACCGCGAATTTATTTGTCGCGTTGTCCATTGCAACAGCGACAAGAGGCGGTGGTGCAAGGCGGCGTCACTCCGGGTAGAGGATTTAGAGGGAGATAGTCTACAGCTAAGCCAACGATGGATAATTGACAGCAAAAAAACCCGAAACCACCAGAGATGGGGGGGGGGGTTGCAATCCATTTCACTTACCAAGGGCTCAGTCGTAAAGAAAAAGGCACAGCTAAAGAAACTATTGACGTGTAAAAAAACGCATCGAATCTTTCCAATCCATAATTACAAACACCAAAGAGTGAATAAAACAGAAGTGCTCCAAGCTTAATCTAGTGGAGAACCGTAAGAAAGGGAAAAAAAACAACGATGGGAATGTATTTATTTATTCATGAAAACCCTGTTCCCGCTGCGTTTCTACGACCGCTGAACAGCGAACCCGGACGGGTTTACGCGCCAGTCGATTAGGGCCAGACGAAAATTCCCATGGCATCCTGACCAGGCACGCACGATCTCCCCAAACACATTCCTGCTGCGGAGGGAGCTGGAACGTTGGGTTGCTCGGTCAATGGCCAGGGTCAAAGGCGGCGTGGTATATTCCGCAAATATGGCCGACTGTGAGGGCGGGCACAAGCCGGCGTGAGTAGGTTAAACGTTGAGTTTTATAAGGGCACCACGGGGTGACCAGCCCCTCCCTACCTAGCCCCACCCCTCCCACCCCCCACCCAGCCCCACCCTCCCCACCCAGCCCATCCCCACCCTCCCCACCCAGCCCCTCCCCACCCAGCCCCCCCACACCCTCCCTCCCCACCCAGCCCCTCCCCACCCTCCCCTCCGCACCCAGCCCCACTCTCCCCACCCAGCCCCTCCCCACCCCCCCTCCCCACCCAGCCCCTCCCTCCCCACCCAGCCCCTCCCTGCACGACGGACACAATAATCCCCTGTGGGCTGGTGTAACCAGGAGGTTCCTACCAGTACAACCGGTCCTTAGTTTGCTTTGCATGGCCACGGTCACTGTGACCTCGCGTCTTCGATGCTCCATCCACGAAGGAGGCCGTGTTGTTGACAACAACCACAAACAATAACAAAAACAACAACAACAACAACAACGAGATGCACCAACTCTCACCGTGGACCTGCGTCGAGGTGCCCTTGTAACGCACCCCGGCCATGGCCGTGAGCGTCCCCATGCTCGCCGTGCCGAAGAAGAATCCCGCGAAGGCGTAGTAGGTGCACACGGACTGCCCCCCGAGCCAGCGGTGGCTCCACGCCGAGGCCACCGCCAGCGGGTAGATGGAGGCGGCGATGCCCAGGTCGGTGAGCGCCAGGTTCACAGACAGCAGCTCGGGGCCATTGAGCCGTGCCCAGCGGCGCGCCGCGACTCCCAGCACGGCGCCGTTGCCCACGAGGGAGAGCACCGCTACGGGGAGGGCGGGAGAGGGGGGAGCGCCACCTCGGCGGAACTCATTCATTCACTCATTCGTTCATTCACTCATTTGTTCACTCATTCGTTCACTCATTCATTCACTCATTCATTCACTCATTCGTTCACTCATTCGTTCACTCATTCGTTCACTCATTCATTCACTCATTCGTCCACTCAATCGTTCACTCATTCATTCATTCACTCATTCATTCACTCATTCGTTCATTCACTCATTCACTCATTCGTTCACTCATTCATTCACTCATTCATTCACTCATTCATTCACTCATTCGTCCACTCAAACGTTCACTCATTCATTCACTCATTCATTCACTCATTCATTCACTCATTCGTTCACTCATTATTTCGCTCATTCGTTCACTCATTCATTCACTCATTCGTCCACTCATTCATTCACTCATTAATTCACTCATTCGTTCACTCATTCATTCACTCATTCATTCTCTCATTCGTTCACTCATTCGTTCACTCATTCATTCACTCATTCGTTCGTTCGTCACGCGTGGTCAGCGGTGGAACGCTGCGCCGAACGCGTGACCTCTTGCGACAGCGTTCGCGTAAAACTGCCCTTGGCTGCCGTAAAACCGGCGTCTCGAGTGATTTGTTCGATCCACGGATCCTTTGGGGGTCGCAGTCCACCTCGAGCGTCGACCGCCGGCTGAAGTTGCGCAATTTGCTGCTGCAGGGGTTTGCGCATCAGGACGGGGGCGCGACGCGGCGTTCACAAAGTGACACCGCAGCCGTCTCCCTCCAACTGAGCTCTCGATCGCGAGGAGACCCGTCGGTCGCAGATGCTGACGGTGACATTGCTGACCAAGTCCAACCGTCGGATGCCATGAAGGCGCCTTTTGGCATCTCCGCAGGCGGAAACGCGAGAGGTCGCGTATCGACATTCTCCCGCACTGTGAACTCTGCGTTGTGGCCAAGGCCCGGCGAGCCGGCGCGTCTCGGGTGCACGTGCCGGCAGTGGAGCTGCTGCAGAGGTCGCAACCGGGTACCCGATACCCGTACCCTACCCGATACCCGGCTACCCGTACCCGGCTGGGTACGGGTAGCCGTTTGCGACCCTGGTGCGGCCGGGTACGGGTACGGGTAGGCCGTGAGTCACTGGTGAGTAACCGTCTGTCACTCATTTCGGGTAGGGTACGGGTACGGGTAGGGAACGGGTACCTGTACCCGGCCGGGTACGGGTACCTATTTGCGACCCTGGTGCGGCCGGGTACGGGTAAGGAATCAAAACCCGTTTGCGACCTCTGAGCTGCTGTGTGGAGGGGGCCGCAGGGACAGCAGCTCACCGCGAAGGAGAGTGAGTGGCTTTGCTCTTTGGTTCTTTCGGTAAAGTCACGTAGAAAGAAAATAAATTAAATAATAGAATACGACGTTTCGATTGCAACACAAGCAGTCGTCATCAGGTAGAACTAAATTTGAGAGACAAAACACAGACACGGAGACACACGGACAGACACACACAAGCAGAGAGAGACAACACAGAGACACACAGAGAGAGACACACAACATAGACACACAGAGAGAGACACAGAGAGACACACAGAGAGAGACACACAACACAGACACACAGAGAGAGACACACAGAGAGAGACACACACATAGACACACAGAGAGAGACAACAGAGACACAGAGAGAAACACATAGAGAGAGACACACAGCATAGACACACAGAGAGAGACACACAACATAGACACACAGAGAGAGACACACACATAGACACACACAGACACACAGAGAGACACACAGAGAGAGACACACAGCATAGACACACAGAGAGAGACACACAACATAGACACACAGAGACCCAATGCCTCTGTGTCGTGGCCTTAAATAGAGAGAGGGGGGGGCAGCGAGATAGGTGGGTCTGCTGGAGCAGAGAAATTAGCATGTCAATTAAAGACCTGTGTGGAAATCCACCTCGCGGCGGTCGGGGGAAAGAAAGAGCGAATAGACCTATGAGAGCCTGGTAAATTTTAGAGAGAGAAATAGGTAGTTGTGTGTCTCTCTCTGTGTGTCTGTGTTGTCTCTCTCTCTGCTTGTGTGTCTGTCTGTGTGTCTCCGTGTCTGTGTTTTGTCTCTCAAATTTAGTTCTACCTGATGACGACTGCTTGTGTTGCAATCGAAACGTCGTATTCTACAGTACCCTACTCCAGGGTACTGTAATTCAGGAACGACATCTTTCAGGAACGACATCTGTGAAGGATGTCGTTCCTGACTTACAATACCCTGGAGTCTACAAACTAAGTTGCAGTTGTGGTGATTGCTACATTGGAGAAACGAAACGTCATGTCTCTGATCGAGTCCGCGAGCACAAGTCAGATCTGAAACACGGCAGAACTGATTCTTCGGCCGTTGCCGATCATTGCTACAACTCTGTGGGCTCTCATGAAATTGTCTTTTCCGAGACCAAGGTGCTCTGCAAACCTCCTGGCTACCATCAAAGGTTTGTACACGAAGCCATACAAATATACAAACACAGACATAATTTCAGCCGTGATGATGGGTACAAACTGAGTAATCATTGGAAAGATGGGATTAACTATGCAAAAAAGATTTAACTACATATATTTGGACCATCTTATTTGACAGACAACTCTTCTTGAGTTACTGTACAGTTTACTGACAGACAACCAGTTTTGTTTTACCATGTTTAGCTTCTTTTTTCAAACACTAGTTTCCTGCTATAAGTTTTACCCACCAAGCAACATAGCAGGAGGCTGTTTCTTCCTGACCTGCTGTTGTGCTTTTACCATCTACAGGGCAGAGGCTCGGTCTCATTAGCAGCAGTTGCACTTTAACAACTCTGGCACACACCCCCCTCTCAGCCAGTCTACATAACAAAGGCTCAGTCCTTTGTTATGTAGACTAGCCGTAGTCTCAAGCCGCACCAACCTTAGCATAATAATAAAAAGGGGGCTTGTCCTGGCCCATCCCCCCCCCCTCAACCAGTATATATACGGGGTAGTAGCTCTTGGAATCTCTCATTTACTTGATACAGCAAGCGTGCTGTGACGGTTCCACCTGAAGACGGAAGCTTGTGTTGCATCCGAAACGTCGTGATTTTTTTATTTTATTTAACTTTTATTAATTTAAATTTTTTACCTACGTGACTTTACCGAAAAAACCGAAGAATACACACAAATTGAGTTTATCGCCAAACCACCAAAGCGCAAAGTTGCTGCATGATGTCCCAACCCCACAGACAACATGTGTGTGTGCGTGTGTGTGTGCGTGTGTGTGTGCGTGTGTGTGTGTGTGAGCCTTAAAATGAGTACCTGGCGCGGTGTGTAAACATCGCCACTGGGGAGACAAAGGCGGCCGGGCGTGGTGTTGGTCCACCCACCCCCTCGTGTGCCGTGCCGGCCTTCATAGGCGCTACTCGCTAGCGGCACTTGCCCCTACAGTCTGTTACAGGCTGTACGGAGTGGCTCTGTCTTTTCCTGCGTGAGGGGTGTGCGTGCGAACGTCGCGTGAGCACGAGGGACTTACTTACGGCCAGGAGGAACGTCCCTGCCGCGATGTCCGCCGTCGGAGAGAGCTTGGATCGAAACTGATCGTCCTCACCCTGCTCTGCCATGTCCCAAGAACGCGTTGCAAACCCCAAAAGCCAAAATTTAGCGAGCGCGTGTGGTTTTCTTATTTTTATTCAGCCAATAAATTTCTATTTAATACTGCCTCTCAATATATTATCACGGTTGTCCACGTACCGTGCGAAAGAAATTCAACATACGTACTAATATATATATACACACACACAAATAAACCTCCTGTAATTCCCTATCAACCTAAAATCCCGTCCACGTGACGTGGTTGTGCAAATACAAGCACGTGGATGCGAAGGTCCGTGATGTTGTGCTGTGTGTGTAGGTGTGTGGCTGCCCAGGAGCTCAACTGAGGACGAGTTGTTATACTCCGCGTATGATCTCGAACGGAGAGTGGTGGGCGGGCAGAGAGAGAAGAGAGATCAAAGGGGGTGGGGGAGACAGCTCCACTATTGCCCCCCCTCCTCATCCTCCTGTCATTCCTCCATGCGCACGCCTCTCCCGTCCGGGCCTCTGAGCTCACTGCGGGGCAGAGGGAGACCGCGAGGCGACAAAATTCGAGAGTGGGCGATGTGACGACGCTCAACACCCCCACGGCATTTAGCGGGGTTGACTGTTGTCGTTTCACTTTCGTGCGGTGAGCGGTGACGCGGCCAGCCGAGTTCGACTCCCGCTCACGGCCGCCAACAACGGTGACGGTTATCTGAACCGGTGCTGGGCATCTCCTAGGTCGACTCAGCCTCAAATGAGTACCCGGTGCGGTGAGTAAACATCGCCACTGGGGAGACAAATGCGGCCGGGCGTGGTGCTGGCCACCCACTCTCTCGTGCATCGTGTGGGTATTCAGAGGTGCTCGCTAACACCACTTGCCCCAAGTCTATTCAGGCTATTGGGGGATCTTTGTCTTATTTTGCCCTGGTGCGCTAATTGCAGCAGCAGCAGTTAAACATTCTGTTAAACATTCTGTTAAACACGTAGGGCTTTCGCGACCAATATCATCCATATTATTGGTTATTTAAGGAACGAAAGAGGATTTCTCCACAAATCTGTCCGCCTGATGATGCTAGTTGTAATTACTGGCGAAACGTCGTGCTCAGATTGTAAATGTTGTGGATTGGCTCTCCAACACACCGGTTAGTGCTGTACTAGTAACGAATTGGCCACGTTCTGTTTACGTGACAAACCTTACTAGTTGGCTGTGTCGGGTGGTGGCGGGTTTAACGACGCATTTATATATTTTCGCGATCTAACTAAAAAAAACCTGTTATGGATACACATTCTCTGTGTTGGTCGACTGCCTTAGCAGGCGAGGGAGGCGGTGGCATAACAACAATAAAGCACCTCCGATTAGCACGATTGGCTACGTACGGTGCGATAGAAGTGCAACATATATACATGGAATAAGTTAGTATTTTATTTAAACACGTACAAGTCATGATGCTCCTGATGTTGAGTTCAAATCTAGGGCTGTCAAGCAAAGTTTATTTCGTGTAACCAGAGTGAGAACGCGAGACACCAGCACCGGTTTCATTGTCAGAAAGGGCAAAACATATTCTTATTTTTCTTACTTTTGATACTGGCCAAAAAAAAGGTCCCACAAATAAAGATTGTTGATTACAAGTTAAAGCCCCTTTTACCAGTCCACCGTGGGACGACTCCCTCCCCATAGCGTGCCGTACGTGGGGGTTATTTGACCATACTTCACCACGCTGGTCAGAGCCGGTTTGTTTTGAAGGTTTATATTGCAACGTTCCTAAAATACCGTGTTAGGATGTGCAATATTCCTTAAGGGACCCTGCACTCGCTCTATTAAACTACCGATGGGGTTTCGTTTTAATTGCGATTGTTGTTGATGTGGGTGTGCTCACGCACCACGGCTCTCCCTTGCAGGACAGCCGGGCAAATTGGCTAAACGGGACCATCCGTTGTTGTCGCCTTCCTCTTCTGCGTCTTTCGTACGGTCGATGTGGATGATGAGCAACAGCGACAATATCCCATTCAGGGGGTCAAGGCGGACAACCGCGTCAGGAGCAGCGGAGTGGTGCATCACTGCCATGTCTCCTCCTCCGTGTTTGTGGATCGGGTGCTCTGCGTCGTCGGACGTGTGGATACGGGCCATCTGCGTAACAAATGAAATGAATTTCGATTTAAAGCTTTCGTGACTGCAGGGATTCATCTTCTTGGTTCTTTCGGTAAAGTCACGTAGAAGGGAATAAAATAATACAAATAAAACATAAATAATTCTCACGACGTTTCGGCTTGCGTTGTGGCCGAAACGTCGTTAGAATTATTTTATTATGTTTTATTTTTATTATTTTATTACTTCCCTTCTACGTGACTTTACCGAAAGAACCAAGAAAATGAAATGAACTTACCTGGCCCGCAGAATTCGCGCTCCAAACGGGATTTTAGGACATCAACTCTCACTTCTAGAGCGCCCTCCAGTGGAACGTTAGTAACATTTGGGTTTTGAGATTTTCGTCTCTGTGATGTAACAACGATGCTTTGAGGTCAGTGTTAAGACGCAGCGAACGTTCCACACGCCGATGGCAGGGGACAATAGCCGGCAATCGATGCTCATCCGATGCAGGGGCCGGATTAAGGCACGGGGGCTTTAGGGGCCTTCGCCAGCTGAAAGGCCTCCAGAGATTTTCTTTCTGTGGATTTCACACCTGATGATTGCTTGTGTTGCAGTCGAAACGTCGTGAGAATTTAATTGTTTTATATTTTCATTAGTTTATTATTTCCCTTCTACGTGACTTTATCGAAAGAACCAAGAATATGAATGCCTACAGTCACAAAAGCTTTAAATCAAAATTTAAGTTAAAGGTTATTTAATTTGTGAATGCCGATTTTTTTTGTTAGCCTTGTAAAAATACATTTGATTTTTCTTTGAAAATATTACTGGGGGCATCACAGTCCCTGTAGACCAGGGGGCCTACAACATCTTAATCCAGCCCCGATTCGATGGCATTCATCAGTCAATCCCATGGCACGTGTATTGCCATGGCCACTCCAGTGAATTCGGGAGTCTCACCGCTTTAAATGATAACACCACGCAATCGTTCAGAGCTCCTGCAATCGGATTGGTTGCATCTGCCCCCCCACCCACTACGTGCGCACTGGAGTCTGCGAGCGAAATTGGAAAGACAGGGGTGGGGAACGTCCGGCCCGCGGGCCGTATGAGGCCCACGAAATCATTTGGTTTGGCCCTGCCAAGGCAACCGCAGGCGGGACTCGAAATTCAATGAATCTAGGAGCAAACCTGGAAAAGCAGTTGCGAGTAGCAACATCATCAATACCAGCTCACATCACGCGCCTCGCCAAAGAGAAGCAGTTCCAGCCATCGCATTAGGGGCGAGTAAATTAAATGTTTGACCAACTATAACAGGCTAATTTTTAAGTTGATCATTTTGTATGGCCCGCGAATGATGTTATAAGTATCTAAATGGCCCTTGGCAGAGAAAAAAAAAAAGATTCCCCACCCCTGGGATAGAGTAATGAAGTGGTCTCAGTCCAGAAATTGTCTGCGTACTCAACCCATGGCAATGGGTTTTACTTCCGCAGTCCACACGTCCTTTGGACGTGACCATCCGTCCTTCCCCCTGCAGACGTCAGGTCCTGCCAGCCAGAAATTCTTGTTTCTCTAATCTACTACGCGTACACGATTCGGCCCCAACTCTGCGAGACTAAAATTAATTTTGGGGACCACTTCCTCGCAGACCACGTAGGAGCGCCCTCTATTGTCGAAACAAGTCGGGCGATACTGCAGTTGCGTTGGCAGGCGTGCACAAGCAAACAAGTAAACCCGTAAAAACAACGTTTTTCACTATAAATCCTTTATATGCGTGGCATCGGTTTTATTTTATTATTCATTTCTGTTTTTCTTGAGTAAGAGTTTCATTTTTATCACATTGGTATTTTAAATTAAATATGAAAAAAACATTTTCCTAAAAAGTGGAAAATTTTGGAATTTTTTTTTCACGAAAATAAATTGTTACGCACAACAAGTCTGTGTGCAAAATGTCAGCTCGATTGGATCACGGGAAGTGGGTTAAAAACGACCGAAAGATTTGCACGGTCGTAAGCGCGCAAGCAAACAAGTTAACTTAATATAAAGGATTTTAAAAATTAACCCGTAAAAACAAAGTTTTTCACTATAAATCCTTCATATGCGTGGCGGCTAGAGTCCTCTCGTCCTCTGGCTTGAGATGGCTGCCACCTATGGGTCAGATGATTGCCTGGCACCATTAAGCAATTAGTAATTAAATATTGTCCTAAAAAGTGTAAAATTTTGGAAAAAAAATTTCACGAACATTAATTGTCACGCACAACGAGTCTGTGTGCAAAATGTCAGCTCGATTGGATCACGGGAAGTGGGTTAAAAAACGACCGAAAGATTTGCACGGTCGTAAGCAAGCAAGCAAACTTAATATAAGGATTTAAAAAGTCTCAAAATGTGCTTTCAAGGGCCCCCCCATTTTCTGAAGTCACCTCTAAACAGTATAATTTAGAAGTGGTTCTTTGCCTTTACTGCAGCCTTGCACCCCTTTGGTTATTAATCGTAAAACGTACGTTAACGTTTGATGAAAGAAAGTAGTTATAATAGGTGTTACCCTTTCTGGCTATTAAACAGGTGTTGCGATGTTAACACCGAATAGAAACATTTTGCAAGGAATCATTTCTGCATTAATCACATATATACACCTTGGTTTGCATGTTCACAAAGGAGTTCCCATAAAGTAGTAGTTACTTCGCCGCTCGTGCATCACGTGTTGAGGATTTACCTTCTAAAAAAAAAATCTGCCCACATCTCACACCCCCAGAAAAGGGCATCGCTCACACCCCCAGGGGGTGCGTGTACCCCCAGGTTAAGAACCACCAATGTAGGCAGTGTTATGAGCAAAGAACACCGAGTCGTTCCCATTTAACAAGATTCATGGTTTATTCTAGATTTGAAGCTTTCGTGACTGCAAGGAATCATCTTCTTAGGTTTTTTCGGTAAAGTCACGTAGAAAGTAAAATAAAATAAAAAACAAAAATCACGACGTTTCGGAGGCAACACAAGTCTCCGTCATCAGGTGGGACCGTCACAGCCAGATTAGCTGTATCAATCTTGATACAGCTAATCAATCTTGATACAGCTAATCTGGCTGTGACGGTCCCACCTGATGACGGAGACTTGTGTTGCCTCCGAAACGTCGTGATTTTTGTTTTTTTATTTTATTTTCTACGTGACTTTACCGAAAAAACCTAAGAAGATTCATGGTTTAGTTGATCCTGGAAATGGTGACGTACGTCATCCAGGATCATTGGCCAGCACGCGATGCTTCGTTGAGAAAGTTCCACAAAGATACAGATGGCAGTGAAGCTGGCGGTTATAAAACGCCGTCAAAGAATCGGGGGCTCATCAACCTCGTCCCTTCATGAAACTGGCAAAGCCATTTCTCACACCACCTAAAAAAAGGGTTGTATTCCTCAACTTTATACTAGTAGGAACCTCCTGGTTACACCAGCCCACAGGAGATTATGGTGTCCGTCCGTCGTGCAGGGAGGGGCTGGTCACCCCGTGGTGCCCTTATAAAACTCAATGTTTAACCTATTCACGCCGGCTTGTGCCCGCCCTTAGGTCAGGCATACTTGCGGAATACACCACGCCGCCGTTGACCCTGGCCATTGACCAAGAAACCCAACGTTCCTACCAGCTCCCTCTGCAGGAATGTGTTTTCATCCGGAGTCGAGTAGCTCCGTTATAAAAGGACGACCACAGCACAAGACCGTCAGTGGCAGAAGGTACAGGGCATCGCAGTGAAGAAATGTGTAAAACAATCATCGTGTCCCATGTATACGTCACATGACAAGTCATACATTTATAGACCGCCAGGTGTGTATTAGGCAGATTTATTAATTTCCAAACCAGTCAGAGCACAACATTTGAGAACAGTAAACGCGTAAGAATGCAGGCTTAGCACTAAAGGCGTAATTACGCTACTCACTCGGCAGATTATGACGCAGCATATAGCCAGATGGACGTGGAACACTTTAAAATGCTTGCAGGGACTCCTTGAGTAAACCTTTAAATGGAAATAGTAAACCAAGTACAAATTCACCCACAACTTGGTTAGGGGGAATGATCCAGGCGATTTGACTATAAAGTGTCTTCTGTCACTGTATTACAGTGCAAGTCATCACGATGCAACATCCCTTGTACTCACGACGCAATCACTTGCGGAAAAACACGCAGAACATCGCAGGCAAAAATCGGGAATTGACCGTGGCAAAACTGGGATATTTAATTTATGGTGGCTTTAAGTGCTTTAGAAAATCTTATACTTTGTTTTTATAGGACAGTGCAAAACACCAGAGACCCCTTAGCTTTCTAGTGCATCTCATCTTTAAACCTATCAACCTGTACATACATAGCCAAGGTACATCATAAGTAACGTGACAGTATTTCTTGAAGCAGCAGGCGAGATTACTGCATTTCGCGATAGTTAAATATCCCCAGGCAAAAAGGCAGCTTTAGCCTACACAGCATTAGGGGGGAGGAAATTGTAAAGACGGCAACATTACTGCCACAAAACTTCAAGGACAAACTGCAAATGACTGGGAAATTTCAGTTACAAAAATCAGGTAGCTTTGTCCTAGGTCATGCAAACTCTGGGATTGTCTCAGAACATTGTGGGCCCAAACCACGTTCTGCTTGGACGAGCATCAAAAGGTTCAAGGTTCTACCGACTGCACCAAAGCCTTTACAAACCCCGTTTGGAGGCCACACACAAGTTCCTCCGCCATACAAAGTCAACCCGGGTGTAACACAGGCCAAGTTTTTTTTTTTAAGTGCCAAAATGTCACGTGTGCAAAAGCCAAAAAAGAAACGCAACTACATTTATCCTGGGTTCACAACCAGTGCAAGTCCCTTTCAACCGTAGCAATTCCCAAGACAGCGCTAATTATTGGTACGTTTATTGAGTGCAGGAGCGAACCAATCGACCGGAGCATTCATGAACGCGATATAAATCAGGAACTGCAACAGTGCGCGGCAAAATTAAAAATCGCAAAACATTTTAAATCGGAGAAATTCAAAAATGGGACGCGCAGAATCAGAAATGTACCGAAAACTCTCACCGATGCGTTTTTCAGGGCTCTACCACCGTGCGTTGTTTTCTCACGTCGTCGCCATGCCTTGCGCCATACATTAGCACGAGCAATGCGCCAGACGAAGGGTAAAAAAACCCAGCCCAAAACCAAAAAACATGGCGAGAGATACACAGCACGACCGCAATAACCTACGGGAGTCTTGGTCAAAATAACAAGGACCTCAAAAACCTGCAGCAATTTTAAGCGAACCGTTTGAAGTGCGAAAAACCACCGCCTGAACAGCAAACAAACAAATCTGTACGCAAATCTCGAAAAGCTAGCGTAGCAACAGAGGGCTTTGCTAGCAGTACATCTTCCATCATCCGGCATGGCGAAGAGGATTAAGCAAACTGGGCCTCCCCCCCCCGACCTCCAACGCACCACTGAGTGGGGGGGGGGGGGGTGCCCACAAGCCACCCTGGAGAGCCAGGCCAGAGCGAGGACGACCGCCGCTGCCCTCACGCAGACTTCTTGTCGCCCGCTTCCTCGACCACCGAGAAGGCGACGCCGCACTCGCAGAGACGCTCCACCAGGCTGGTGCGGCCAAACGCCGCGGCCGGGGTGTAGACGCCGCCCCTGCACAGCCACACGTTCACCCGCACTTACATTGGACATGAGTCCTTACACGTCGCCATGCTAGTGCTGTTAGCGGAGCACCTATGAAGGCCAGCACAGCACACACAAGTATATGGGTGACCAGCACCAAGCCCGGCCGCGCCTTCATCTCCAAAGCGGCAATGTTGACACAAAATCACACCAGGCATCCAAGAGCACAAGTCGAGCTAGGGAAGGCCCGGTTAAGACAATCGTTAATGCTCTTGGCCACAAGTGGGACACGTTCCTTCAGAGTGGCCAGGTAGGAACTTGGTTGGACAGCGCATTCGTGCGATCTGTGTCACGCGGCACAAGCTGCGTGGGGTGGCACGTCACGTGGCACTGAGCCCTCCCGAAGCACTTTATGAAATACAAATCGAGGGTGTGTCTATGCACGACAGACAGACAAATAATCCCTGGTGGGCAGTGTGGAACTGTTGTTCCTACCTGTATACATTTTGGTTTGCTGGGCTCAGTGGCATGTGTATAACCACTATAAAGACAAACCTCCCCCTGCATAGCCTTAGACTCTTGAAGTGCTGTTCAGGAGCACCTATGAAGACCGGCACAGAAGGCCATGGGTGGCCAGCACCACACCCGGCCGCATTCATCTCCAAAGTATCAATGCTTACACATCGCACCAGGTATTCGAGTCGACCTAGGGAGGCCCAGGACCAGTTTAGAGAATCATTACTGGGTATCTGCCGCGAGCATGAATCGAACTTCAGTTCATAGCAGAGTGTGCCAACCGCTATACTACCATACGCACAAACTACTCTGTGCAACGTGTGGCACCTTTTGGGCAGGGCGTTGTGCTCCTTGAGGATGGTGAGCCCAGCCTGGACCAACAACATCGAGGTGGACACGTAGCCTGGCTCTGCAATAACGAGGAGGAGAGCGCACACGAAAAACAATCTCACCCGGGTCACAACGACCATAGGCACAGCTCGCTCATTAAAAGCACCACATTGAAGTACTTTGCAGGCAGCATGGTTACATCTCTCATCCAAGAGCAGCACTGGAAATCAGAGTTGCGGCCATACAAAGAGACAGGACCCCTTACACAAACATCTGCAATTCTTATAAATTCAGTAAGTAGATCGGATGTTTTATTTGTATCGCGAACATCTTTTGCACCGTACGTATTCAACGTCAGAATAAATCAATAAATCCCACAAGCTAGAATATTTTCAATCATGATAGTGGCTGCAAAAACACGTTAAGGCAATACAATTGCCATGTAGTTTGCATGGCTACCAAAATAAAGCAAAAAACTTGACATGCAAGGCTGTGGCTGTCGTAGACTTATTCACAACTTCCAGAACATGCTGGGGGGCTTTGAGGCTGCAAAGATGATGGCAGAACCAGGAAAGTGTGTGTACCCATCTGTGCAGACTTGTCTTTAAAGTTTTCGAATTTTTAAGTTGTCTACTTTTAAAGTTCATTTGAAGTTGGAGAGTGGGAACAGAGCACCAGTTTGAGAGACAGTGCATGGACACCCCCCCCCCCCGCCATGGCCGAAACATCCACCCCCTGGGCTCCGTGCCAGCAACGACAAGAGCTCCTCCATTGCTCACGAGAGCGAGAAGACAATTTGACGTCCACTACGTAGCAACGCATGCCCCCCCCCGTTGGACAACTCACCCGGGCCACTGACTCGCGTGGTCATGCGGACGTCGGGCTTCTCGCTTTGAGGGTCCCGTCCTTGGCTGTACCCTTGTGCAAACAGGGTCATCTTGAAAGAAGTCCCCTTCATCTGTGAAAGGGACCAGGCACACAAAAATTACTCTGGTGCAGTCGTGGGATACTTTACGCACCTAAAAGCGGCATCGGCAACCGTCTACCAACTACGAAAATGTTGCGAGACATTTACGCTTCAGGTGTGTGCTGAAGCACATTTATTTTTTACACAACTCGGCTTCGATTATTTGTCTGCTGTAGATGTCCACAAGCCAAAAGTTGAGCTCTCATTTGTGGTCAGGTTTCATTTGACAAAGCTAACAGCTGTGAGCTTTACTTGGTAAAATAGAAAGTCTTGGTGTATATTTTGTGATTTGCTTAATTTGATTATATTTTTCACTCCTATCGCGTTTTTGTATTGATTGTTGTTGTAACGTTGTGACCCACCCCTACTGGACATCTATGACGAAGAGCTTTATAGCTAAAACTCAGTGTAAATACACATTCTGATTAGCTGGCTGTGCCTTGTGGAGAAGAGTTTAATATTCACACATCATTCGCGTCAAACCCAAAAAACAAAGCAAAAAACACTAACAAATTGTCAAGCATGACTAAGAGTAGGAGGGATTTGGTGAGTGCACAAGTGGGTGTTCAGGTGGCAAGGGGAGCAGGTTGTCGTAGGTGGTACAAAGATACAATGGAACAAGTTGATAAACATTATTACTCATTTAAAAACCAATTTTTACCTTCGATTTACGAAACAAACGCGCACAAGTACCTGAGCTTCGGTGGGTCCTTCATGAGAAAACACACCGAGGGAAAACAACCTGGGGTACTGCAAATACAAAAGCACAAGAAACTCATTCATAGTGCGTTCACTACCAGAGGAAAAAAAACACAGCCATCAATGTTCAAAAAACCACTTTGGGATTTATTTTAAGGAGCACCAACAAAAGTTCCTCCCATTATGGCCACAATTACAAAAATCGGAAAGAGGCATCAAGGGCTCTCTTGCCCACTTCACAGAATGAATTAAAAATGGCATTACAAAAAACAGCAGCGTATATGGTACTGTACCACACAAACAACCAGTCTGTAACATTAAGGCCAGAAAAAAACTGAGACCCTGGAAATTCTATGCATCGTATAGGCAAAGGTGCCAGATTTTCTTCTTAGAAAATCAAATCGAGTTCCTTTCCTGAAATTGGCAAATTATATACAAAATGACAATTTATTTTTTCCCAATCCAAGTAAATACAAAAAACACATTCCCATTGCATTTGGATGCAAGGACGAATGACCAATATATTACGAGAGTCATTGTTATATCATCCATGGCCTCATTCCCATCTGCGCATGTGGATCAAGGCGAGCACAGCCATACGATGTGCCTAGGGATTGTGTGATGTTTTGTTTGGATCTTTTGAAGTGCGTTTCTCCTGTACCCCTTTTAATTTCTCCCTTTTGTTCCAGTCGCATACATTTTCTTCACCATTGTAGTCTACTGTATGGATTTGCCTACTCCCTCTCCTTGATTTCATTGGGTCACGAAGTGGATTTTCATCATTGTGTCATTGCAGAATTTAAAAAGGACACCAACTACTGAGCGTCACAAACGTGCAGAAAGGCAGTTGGTATAATTGCGTAATGTTGAACTTCTTTTGCACTGTACATAGCCGAGGTGCGAGAGGGTAACCCATTTTCAACATTTACAAAAGCCAAGAGCAGAAGCATCATTATGGCGATGCATCTGAAAGTCGGACCACACACACACACACGACCCACGGGGTCAGATCGTCACACCGCCGATAGAGCGGTACCTTTTCCAGCAACGAGCGGCCAAATCGGAACTTTGCCAGGACGCCAAAGAAGAAGCCGGCGACGATCGTGAGCAGGAGGCTGCCGAAGCCGGGCACGGTGGCGTATGCTGCGTACTGAACCTGCACGGAGCACAGGGGCGGCTGCTCAACAGTGGCATAAAGGGCATCGGGTCATATACATTACCACGGAAAGTGCTTGCCACAAATTAATCTCGCCCATCTTGTCAAGGAACAAAACCGGTCACATGAACTTTGGTCATCCTCGCACTTTTTTCTTTTGCTCGGCATCAAAACAAAAACAGTCGCTGCATCGTTCGCTTTCGGATGCGCTTCTGTGGCCGTCTGGAATGCTCTTCCTTCCGATATTAGTAAGCCATGGGAACCACACTTTTAAATCTAAATTGAAATCTCATCTCTCTAAAACTACTTTGTGTTTAGTTTCTTATCCTTCCCCCACATCTCCGATAAGCATGGTTGGCAACGTACTGTGAAAAAGAAATTCAACATAATACAATTGCATGTCTTGGTAATCCATCACTGACAGTTACAATAACACATTATGCAAAAGATGGCAGCAGCTTTGAGAGGCCTTCATACAGTAGCAAATTGACCATGGCTGATGACAATCAGATTTGTACATAATACATTTTTCAAACGGTTGCCACATTTAAAGCTGCATCACCCACACAAACAAGAAATCTTAGCACTAGCAGAGTTTGCCATCACCACACGAAACCAAATATCTGCTTCAGCAGCCGGGGGGCAGGCATGAAAAAACACGAATGTGCGCACGAGCGCTCTGCACGACCGCACTCAACCCATCATCACTGCTCACTGGACTCTCGCCAAGCTCCTCATGCAGGTAGCGCTGGCTGCGTCTGACCACCGACGCGTCGGAGCCCGGAAACGGGAAGGCCCAGCGAGAGGAGTCTTTGCTGTAAAAGACTGCGCCCCTAAAAAGGAGAGGTGTAGGGACAATACGCAAACTGGTGTTAGACAAGCCAGGAGACCCACGCGATTAAAACTAAAAACGCAATTACATTATTTTTATTTTAAAGTAAGGCCAACAGAGCCCTATAGCTCAGTTTCATAAGAGACCTGGCCACAAATGATAGCTCAAAGTGGCTCATCTCGTGAAACGTTATGGAGCAGCTAAATGCATTAAATGCATGTTTTTTAAAAGTGCAGGGAAAAACTGGAAGACCCGGGAAGAAAATCCACACGACCACGGGGAGAACATGCAAACTCCAAATATACCAGGCATCATGGTCAGGATTGAACCCACAACCTTCTGCATACCAGGCAAGTGAGAGATCGTCACTGATTTGGTTAAGTGGACAAACCACCCATGCTGTAAGGACACTGGACTGGATTTGTTCAAATGTGCCAGTGGAAATGGGGCATTGCGTTTTTGAACTGTAGCTACGACCCAGTGTGCAAGTAAAAAAAAAAATCGGCTCCACTTACATTTTTAACAAATGGGCACTTGTTCAGAACGAGCTGCCTGGTGTAGAGGCGGCTTATTAGCCACATCTGGCATGAGCTATTTACAGCTCTTTTTCAGAAGCGGCCTAACCAAAATTGATGCTCAACGAAGTGGCTCACATTCAAATGTATAGCAGCCAAATGCTCTAAACAGAGAAAAATTCACATGGCCACGGCGAGGAAGCTATCATGAACTACAAATAAAAAGCCAGGCGTCTGGGTCGGGATCGAACCCACGACCTCCTGTATACTAGGCGAGGTAGTTAACGTCTCTAGGCAAGACTCGCCAGAAACGAAAACAGGGGAATGTGGTGTTAGCTATCACCACTTCAGCTGACATGACCACAAGTGGGTGGTGTGGCCAACACCATGCCTGACCATATTTGCATCCCAGCAGTGATATTTTGCAAATCATACCAACTATGCATAAAAAGGCAGGGTTGACCTAGAGCAGCCCCAGGACAGTTTCCGGACACGTCGTCATTTATTTTAGCCGTGGCCAGGAATTGAAGTCATAAGAATAATACTAATGAGCACAAATAAATGACCCCAGGAGGCACGAGGAACCAGATAAGCGGGAACGTAGCAACCAGGCAGCGATTCAGCACCTATAATTACTCAAGCTCTGCGGTACTCTATATATTAAGATGTTTTATGCTATCAAAATGACCGTGTACATGGAAGAGGAAACTGCAGCTCCCGAGAGAAAACCCACGTGCACGAGGGGGCACGCATGTATAGGTCACCTCCAGCCGCGGCTAAGCTTGGGAAATCTGGATCAGTGACGTGCACCAACTCACTACACCATTTATGGACTTGAAAATTGGGCACATACCTTCCAGCTGTAAGTATCAGCACTAGCCCGCTCACCAACCCTACCACCTCCAAACCAAAGTCAGCACTAGTTTAACACGTAGACTTTCGCGACCAATATCATCCGTAGAGGGTTTTTTTGGGTTAGATCGCGTAAATATACAAGCGTCGTTAAAACCCGCCACCACACACATGTTCTGTCACGTAAACAGAACGCGTGTATTAAAATAGCTGTACCAACGGTAATCCTATTGAAGCATGCTGCCCTTTATTTAGGCATGCATTTAATTAATGTATTTGATGGATTCGCTTTCATGCAGTAGCTATCAGAACGGTTACAATAATCTTTCTTTCAATTTTGATAGATTATCTAATTAGTCTTGGCCAGTAGTAGATAGTTTTGCACAGAACTTCAACATTATCAAAATCAAATCGAGTGTCCGTGTTGGTACGCATGTTCTGCTACTGCTGATAGTTGTATGTGGGAGAATTTAATATTTCTCCGATGTTCTTTTAGTCTCGTGTTGATCATTCGTTCTGTTTGCCCAACATAACATTTTCCACACGTGCAGTCAATCCTGTACACATCTTCGGTAATATATATTTTGTACCAGATATTAATTTTTGTATTTAATGTACTGTGCCAAATCTGACTGATGTTTTTCCAAACATCTGGCTAGTGTACGGTATGTTGATCGTTTTAATTACTTGGGCAGTAATTAAAGGGCAGCATACCTCAATACGGATTACCGTTGGTACAGCTGTTTTAAGACACAAAATAGACAGGAAGGACAAGTTCCAAGGGCTCGCATAATGCACAATGTGCATTGACTCGGTAATCATCCCCCCCCCCCTGCACTTTGCGCAAGAGTGTAGTCACCACATCTACACCTCTATATAAAGGAACCAAACAGTAAGACTTCTCCACAAATCTGGCTGTCTCTTGATGAAGCTAGGTTGTAATTACTGGCAAAATGTCGTACTCAGATTGTGAATGTTGTGGCTAGACTCTCCAACATACCGGTGTGCTGTACTAGTGACAAATTGGCACAGTTCTACTTACATGACAACCCTTACTAGTTGGCTGTGTCGGGTGGTGGCGGGTTTTAGCGACATATTTATGCGACGGAACCCAAAAAAACCTCTTATGGCAGCCATTTACTAAAATGGCGCTCCACCCAGCCGAAAATTCAACACCAACCCCATCTCCTTCAGGGCTTAGCCTGGGCCCACATTTTCATTTGTGTTCAGCTTCAGTAGGTCAGACTATCAGACTATTTACAGGCAGAGGCGTAGCTAGAATATTTTGCGCCCGGGGACGAACAATAAAATTGGCATATATAAACTTTTAGGTTGAGGTGTAGATTTGTGCAGTAGTTTCAGGCTGCCGCGCCCGCCGCAATAAGTTATAATGTAAAGTTGTAAGCCTCATTTTGGCGCCCCTTTACCTTGGCGCCCGAGGACATATGTACCCCCCTGCCCCCCCTAGCTACGCCTCTGTTTACAAGGCAACCCCCTTCCCATTTTACCTCTTTGGCAGTTTCCTGCCGACGACCGGCAGAGGCTTCTGGTTCATCTCCTTGCGGAGCTTGCGGAGCTTGTCTTGGTCGGCAAAGCCGTAGATGGCAGACTGCCACGTGGCATAGTGACCAGCACCACCCTACAAAAAACGAAGTGCACACAGTGGAGCAAGTTGTTTCCAAGACCAACCGGGGGGGGGGGGGGGGGGGCACACACATAAGAGCTTCACAATAAATAAAAGTGGGGATTTTTTTCCATAAATGCATACAAAGGATGCAGACAAACAATTTAAAATAAACAGTAATGGTCAAACGAGCTCATTATTTGGCCGCACCCTGCCCAGCAATTTTAAACTGGTTCTGGGTCCTTGTTAAACAATTTCTGCTGGTAAAAGATGCAAATTGATGGTATATTGAATCTTGATTTGAAGTTTTCGTGACTGTAGGAATCTATACTCTTTGGTTCTTTTCAGTAAAGTCACGTAGGTAAAAAAAAAAGTTTCGATCACAACACAAGCAATTGTCATTAGGGAGAAAGATATAGGGTGGTGTATTGGTTAATGGGAAGCCTATTTTGTATGGTCTGCTATCAAATATCATAATTTTTACTGCAATCATATAGCAAAAGGCTTTGAAATTAATTAAAGCATTGAAAAAGTAATACAAGTTCTCAAATACAACCTTGGATTACTACACAATAAAAAAAACTTGGTAATAAACAAAATGCATTTCTTACTTGCGGACCAGTCTCAATAACAAGGTAACTTTCCACTCCTGACAAAGTGCCTGAAAGCAGACAGTACACGATGTTAGTCTTCCAGAACACCATGCCAAGCACAGCCGCTATAAAAATGGAACTACAAATGAAAGCACGAGTGGCTCTTGCAAGCAGACCGAGCACGATACGATGGCCTAGGGAGCGATAACCTGCCTGCCACCGCAAGGGCGCATGTTTAATGCTAATTTAAACTAAACCAAAACTTTGCTTTATTTTAAATCAGGTAAGGCCCACGGAGCTATATAGCACTTTTTCAGAAGCAACCTGGCTATCACAAATGATAGCCCCATGAAGTGGCTTATTGCATGAAAATTGAGCAACCAAATACTCTTAAAATGCATTTTTATTAAGAAATGTGGAGAGAGAAAACTGGAGGACCCGGAGAAAAATCCATACGACCATGGAGACACGCAACACTCCAAAATCTACCAGGGTCGGGATCAAACCCACAACCTCATGTATGCAAGGTAGTTAACATCTCACCACCGCAGCACCAATGTATATTATGTGCAGCTCTGCAATTTACCTACTATGTCACTGATAGTGGAAGGGTCTCCACTCGTGGAAGCGCTAGAGCCCTTAGGAGAACATTTTGGCAAACTCTTACATGCTAGCTAGGTAGCTTGGAGGCAGCGGGAATATCTACACTTAAGCCCAAACAGAACCTGCCGTTCAAACTCTGGTGTGCCCATCTGTACTGCCCGGTGGAGCAGTGTGGGGAGACTGAGAAACGTGCTTCAAACTGGGAGATCCACGGCAGTCGCCCCACTTATCAAAAGCAAACCTCCAAAGTCCCAGGTTCTTTAAATTTAACCATTTTATTTTGCCAGGTAAGGCCCTGAGAGCTACAGCAATTTTTTCTGATGAAGCAACCTGGCCACAAATGATAGCTCAAGTGGCTTGTGGAAATGTATAGCAACCAAACATTATCTAAGAACGCACATTTCTAAAAAGGAGAGAGAAACCAGAGGACCCAGGGGAAAATCCGCATGACCACGAGGACAACATGCAAACCCTAAATATAAAGCAGGCATCAAGGTCAGAAGCAAACCCACAATAGCCTGCATACTAGGAGAGCGAGATAACAGGATTGCCACCGCAGCACCCCAGGTAATTTACGTTATAAAAGTGACAACTTCTAAATAAAGGGGGGGGGAGGAGAGGAGGTAGCAATTTGACAGGATCACGACTACACTGCTGTCAAAGTAAAGACCATGATCTTCAGGAAATGCTGATGGTATATTGTACTGTATATGCACAAAGTCGGTGTGCTTTTCATACATTTGGCATCTAGTTTGAAGCTTTATCATTTCAGCCTGCACTATTATTATGTTTTGGATGGGTTGTGCGCATCACTTACAGATTTGATTTATGCTGCACAAAGCAAATTTACAGTGCGATATAATGGCCCTGAATGTATGCGGAAATGAGCCCATCAGTACAAGATGTTCTGCTCTTGCTAACAGGGTTCCTGGGTTTATTTAAATGTTTAAAGCTTGGCATGTGTTTGCTGGTCAGAATGCCCTTACAAATGAGGGTTGTAAAATGCAAACGTTAGTTTAAAACCATTGAATTTTAAAAGTCATGTTCAAAAACATTTGATAATTAGAGTATTAAAAACACGCAGCACGATATCGTGTTCCGAATTATAGATGGGGAATACATGGTTACAGATAGACAAAACTACATTTACGTGACAAAAAACACGTTTTCCAAAATTGATGGCAGCTGTTCGGAGACTCGGCCCAACATTAGAAACCTGTTGTAGAGAATTGCAACAAATCAAAACATGGGGACATTCCCCCCCCCCGCCCCCAAAGGCCGGGTCCAAACTCAGAGCTGCAGCTAATCCAATACAAAGCACTATTCTTCAGATAAAAATATACTTTGGAAAGATGCACCCCCATAGCATGTTCCCGGTAACAATAAAGTTAACCAAATCTGGGTCACATGGCATCGCATCTGCTTTGTTTACTGCTGCAAAGTTTGCTTTAACAAGAGGGAAAAGAGGTCACCTTATAATCCAGAAAATAAAGTTAAGAGCATCATGGGACAGGGAACATTTTTTTTTTAAAGACATTGCACCACGATCGGACCATTAATTTTCCAGCAGAAAGCAGTACTTTTCATTATTTAACCATAATACTATACTTTCAGCAATTCCAGCAGTTAAATACGGGGGTGGAGGAGCAGTGCAGCGGTGAGCTCAATGTGCAATTACCCCCCCCACCCCCGTCTGGCATGGCGTGGCCTTTTTCCAGCCTTATTGTCCATATGGAGCCAAGAAGAAGTAGTAAGTAAGCATTCTCCAGGAGAGCTAGGGTATTGCACCTCCGACACCTGCAGGAGGACGTTTCACAATATTTGTGTGAGCAACAAAGCATTGCCTCCAGTGCTGGATTAAGCACAAGCCACCATCGCCCAGCTAATTATTTAAATAACCATCATTTATAAAGTGGGGTATATACCAAAACGTACAACCCTTGTGTTTGCGTGTGCATCTGCAATACCTGGGAACTGGTGGCGTGTGTACAGCACACCCAGGTCCGCTGGGATGGAGTCGAATCCGCAGCTTCCAACAATGTAAACGGAATTCTCCTCCGCAGCCTTGCTGTACTTAAGCTGCATCTCCTCCAGGAACTGCATGCAAAAAAAACACGAGTGTCAGGCCTTGGCAACACGAGGCCACTTTGCAAGGGCTCAGTGGATTTGAACATCATTCCAAGAGAACAGGAGGCAGGGTTACAGGCCATTTTCACTGGGTCATGAATTTTGATTTTGGGCAACATTGCTAGAGGACGCGTGTACGGTTCAATGACAATTAGTTTCCTTCTCTGGCTGCTGTGGACAATATAAAAGGGGCAGTGTAGTCCTGTTGTAATTTAACATCTTATGTTGCCAGGTACAACTTTAGGAGTAAATTACATCTTGTTACTGGAGTGTAGAGTCAAATAATCTCTCGGGACACAGCAACCTTGAAGTGAACGAAGATCAATATTTGACAGTGTCACGTTTATTCAATTAACAAGGCAAGAACTCCAGAGACCAGGATTGGTCTCATTTGCGAGTCACCTGGATTAAAAAAGGACAAAGGCAAACAAATCAATTAAGTACAGCCCATGAAGCAAATAGAAAGCAGGGCAAAAACAACTGCACGCACAAGCATTGCATGTGTGCGCGTGCGTACTTGCGGTTCACCACAGAGGTCCACACAACTGCAGCCATTCTCCACGCACGCCTTCACCACTGGCTCGCCATAAAACCTATACTGAAAAGAAAAATCCAAATAGAATTATGAAAATTGCAGAACTATTCAGACACTTGGTATACTAGGGTTGTGGAGTTAAGTGGAGACCAGTGCGGCAAAATCTAGGCAACGCTTCCACATCTATGCTCCCTGCTCAAAAAACCCAGAATAACTAACCTGAGGTACGGCCAAATAATTCCCATGATGTGGGATTGCCCTTAAGCATCAGCAGAATTACAAAAAGGCCTGCATATGTATGTTATACTGAACTACTGGTCCCCCACAAAAATGGCAATGTGGAATTTCCTCCACATGCTCCGTGTGGTCAAGTCATGCCCATGACATAACTCTGCTTTTTTTGAACAATATCATTTAATATTCTCCAAAACAAATTAGAGTAGTTTTCTTTATTAAAAAAAATGAAATTAGTACAAGCATACATGCACAAAAAACAAATACTTATTCTGGATAAACTGCCGCTCTTGAGCAAGTATACAAAGCATCCCTGTCATCAATATTGCTCAAGACAGGCCAGAATGCAATATAGGGTCCATGCTCTGCCTTCATCAGTCCCATTGTCGAAACGAATCCAAAATGTATCTTGGGTCCTGTGCCACCACACTAGAGACGACAGAGCTCTCATTCCCAGCTGTACTTCGCGAATTTTGCAGAGTTACATTTTCAGTTGTCAGAACACTGGCCAGTAGTGTCCAAGCATAAAATTGGACAAACCCAGGACGCAAGCACAGTGTAATAAAAGTGCCACCGTTCCCAGCACACAAGATTAGCAAATTACGGCTTCCAAAAATGTTTGTAAACTGTATAGCACTGTGCCTTGGACCAAATCACATGGAATGTGCCAAATAACATCAGATCGAAGGCCAAGCAGGCTTGAGACTGGATAGTGCTTGGAAGGTTGATCACAATGCATAAACAGGTGGCGTCACAGGTCGCTGCTTGGACATTGTTAGCAGAGGGCAGTATGGCAAAATCCCATTTTTACTGCATTATGCTCGTCTGTTTATGCTGCTTGTTTAACCCACATTTAATAATGTTGTAGTTAATCCTCATGGACACAAATAATGGACAGATCCATTGAGAAAAGGACAGTATATGTACATATCGCTTTACATTTGGTATTTGTCCTCTTTGAAATTAAGACTAGCCTCACGAGTGCTACACGCTACACCCAAACCAAGCCTATGCAACACCTAGGTGCGATTCAGCTTTGCACAAAGGTCACCCACGCTATCGGTGGACACTATATTAGTACCACAATTTATGGCTGCAGATGCTGCACAAATTCTGTGGGAGAGAAATTGAAAAACACATACACGACGATTTTGCTCGTTTAACACCGCTCGAAGACTGCACACCGAAGGCAAAACACCATGTGCCAGGTAATTTGCTCCTTTCAAAATGTCCTAACAATGTTTATGCAGGATACTGTACACTGCATGCATGACATTCGTGAGTCCGAATAAATACATGGAATGCATTAAATTGTCATTCATGGCGAGAAGAGATTAAACTATAGTCTTGGGTCTTTCAGTAAAGTCACGTAGATAGGTTCAAAAGGAAAAACAAAAAATTAAAAAAACTACGACATTTCGATCGCAACACACAATCGTCATCAGGAGCAAAAAAATAGCGGGAAAGCTGCTGAGGCAGCATGTTTTAAAGGTTTGAAATGGGTGTAGCCCAAGGGTCATAAGCGAAGTGGGCAGGGCTAGTGATCTACTTGGTTCTTTCGGTAAAGTCGCATAGAATTGAAATAATAAAAAAAACATAAAATAATTTTCACGACGTTTCAGCCACAACGCAAGTCGCCGTCCTCAGGTGGCGAACAGGTCTGTCGAGGAGACTGTCTGTCAAATTCTACGTGACTTTGCCTAAAGAACCAAGAAGATGAATCCCTGCAGTCACGAAAGCTTTAAATCGAAAAGGGCTAGTGATGTTAAAGTGAGAAATTTGCATGTAAATGTGGGGGTAGCTCTCAGAACTTAAAATTTACATGCAAATTTCTCACTTTAACATCATTAGCCCTGCCCACTTCGCTTATGACCCTTGGGCTACACCCATTTCAAACCTTTAAAACATCCTGCCTCGGCAGCTTTCCCGCAATTTTCTCTCCCGATGACGATTGCTTGTGTTGCGATCGAATCATCGTAGTTTTTACACGCTTTCATTTAACTCAGTGTTGTTGTCGCATCCTCAAATCTTGTAACTAAATTTTAACCCACTTCCGAATGTGGTAGCGACTGAAAACGTTGTATATGTATGTCTTACCGATGACAATACTATATTCTATCATAAAAAATAAGACAAACAAATTTTGCCTTGGTCTAATTGTCCACGCTCAACTGCCGTTGGCTGTAAAGCACCACGGTCTCTTACGTTATGGCAAGCCTCGGGGCCACTTCCTGAAGTCGTGGAGTTCTGCCATTAGCAGTACGGTACATTTCATTAAAACATGTTTTTAAACAAGTATTTTAAAATATTACTTATTCTCTTTGAAGCCATGTGACTTTATCGAAAGACCCAAGAATACGAATTCCTGAATTAAGTCAAGATTTAAGAGATTAAACGGTCCATAATCAGGTTGGAATTATAAAAGGAATATAATTGCACTTTTAAAATTACTATTTACCGTCTATTTATATCGAGACTATTAAAATATACAACAGATCTTCTTGAAAAAGGGAAAATTGAGTGTTACAACAATAATCATGGGGATGCCATGGTCTTGTAATCCCTGAGGTTGTGATATTGATGCCATCTGATAATGGAATTAAAAATCTATGAGCGTTCGCGACTCTGCATATTATTTCTTGGGTATATTAAAAACGAAGTAAAATTTATTCTATCACTTTCCACCACCTTTCTACATAAACGCCCAAGAATGCACAGTGGCTCTATGGTTCAGTCCTGGCCGACCCAGCTGCACCGTGGCTTGTGTTAGCACTGCCGGTCCTGTTTGATTCGTTCCAGTCCGTACCAGTGTTACCCAACCCACCCATGTTTTGCCCATCCCGATTACCACCACCCCCCACTGCCCTTCAGCCCCAATCGAGTTTGTCACGTTTGTACAGCACCTTGGAGATTAAGTTGGATCGAGGCGTTAGGCGCATTGAAACATAGCCGTTGCAGGAAGACGGGGTTATCAAATCTGCACTTTCACCCATGTTCCTTTGCAGATTAAATGGTTGTGTAAAGTACATACCGGTCCAACGCAGTTAAGGACAACCTTGGCATTCTGGCACATAGTAGCCAGAGACTCTTCATCTCCCACATCGCATATGAGAAGGCCGACACTGTTCTTTGCGTGTGGTTGTCCTGAAAAAGATTAAGTTTACATTAAAATCGTTGACAAACACTGCACAACTAAATTACAAAGTTAAATATCTGATCATGGAAAGAAAAGTTAGTTCATATAAAATACTGCACCTCATCTGAATTTACATAAACTTAATAAGCTAGGTAAGAGTTCAAACGAGACCAACGTGTCTTGTGCAAGAGACTGGAGATAAAAAAGGCTGCATGGTAGAAAGTTAGTGCAACAATGTAAAGAAACAAAATTACAGGAACAATAATTTGGACAAATGCAGTATGCAAACGCGACTTTTGACCAAGTTACCAATTGCATAGCTACAAAAGCTACCACCACATCAATAACACTACCAACCATACGGCTGTATTCAAATTGCTAAAAAAGGTGCAATTTCGTTTTATGCATTTTTTTACACATTTTAACACCATGGACAAATATTTACAATTAGATAGTATCGGAGACTGCAAAGCCTCCAGGGTTACTGGTATTTCATTAAAAACTAGAATGGTAACTTTACATAATGGAGTCATCAGAATGTTGTAAATTTACTGTTGCAACTTTACCATTTGCCCAAATGAGAGCAGTAAACTCGAAGTTTAACTTCAGGAGTGACACGTCAGTACACCATATTTTATAGCAAAAAAAAAAATTACAAACGTATGCAGTTTGTTAAACTTCTTCCGCAATCTACGCAGCCAACCGTGGCTAAAATCGGAGGTGCGGATTATTTGTGCGCAGGAGATGCAACCAGGGCCGGATTAAGATGTTGTAGGCCCTTGGGCTACAGGGTACTGCGAGGCCCCCAGTAATATTTTAAAAAGGAAAACAAAGGTAAAAATACATTAAATTTTTTTTAAAAGGCTAACAAAAAAAATCAGCATTCACAAGTGAAATAACTTTTCACTGCATATCTGGAGGCCCTCCAGCTGGCGGAGGCCTGGCCTTCAGCCCCTAAAGCCCCCATGCCTTAATCCAGCCCTGGATGCAACCTTTAATAAATCTCAGTAAAGAGATCACGTTTTAGTAGTACAGAAGCAGCGTTGCGAAGTATAATAAAGCAAAAACACGGCCCGCAAAAAAAGCACAGCAAGGCCCCAGGCTAGCAGTGGAGTGACAAAGCCACCGTACATGCATACAAGTCAGAGAACAAACATTGAAAAGGTGCGATCGTTTTGGCATCAGTGTGTAAAGACACAAAAAAACCCACAACCTCATCACCACTGCCTCGTAGCGTGCATTTCATAAAAGCATGCGATTGAGGCTTTTTTACACGCTTTTATTTAACTCACCTGTCGTATCCTCAAATATTGTAACTCAATTTTAACCCACTTCCCAATGTGGTATCGACTGCAAACTTGGTATACTTATGCCACTGACGACAATACTATAGTCTATCATTAGAAAATAAAAAAAATATTTTAAAAAATGTTATGTTATGGCTCGGCTTGGGTCTAATTGTCCACGGTCAACCAACGTTGGCTGTAATTGGCCACGCTCCCTTACGTCATGGCAAGCTTCGGGCCACTTCCTGGAGTCGTGGAGTTTTGCCATTACTAGTAAATTTCATAAAAGCGTGCTTTTAAATATTACTTATTTTTGTTATACTAGTGATGAGATCTGGTTGGGACAACTACAAAAATACAGGATGATAGCTGGGGCAAATTATTCACGGTCGACTTGGATGAGAATGATAAATGGGTGGACAAGGAGCAGGTTGCGAGTGGCTTTGAGAATTGAATGGTTGTGCAAACTTAGAAGTCATTTTTACGTCACACGAATTATCAAATGGTTCATGAAGTCAGTGTACTACTGAACGCCATAAAAACGGGGCTTTAAACCCCTACGTGTTAAACATTAACGAGCGTTTGAGGGAGAGGGGGGGGAATTCGACTAATCGGATAGCATTAATATTTGGATTAAAAAACCCAAGCTCTGTTCCAACGTGTGACGGGGGCGAGGCTTGGAGAAAAATAGCTTTATAGCTCATCGGATTTCCTCCAGTAAAAATAAATATTCGGATTCTGACTTTAGGGGGCATCACGCCCAAGGATGGCTTGCAAGGGGTTGGGGGTGTGGTGGTTCCCGCTTTGGAGGCAACACGTGGTGGCAGTAGCCATTTTTAAAAGGCACACGATAAACTGATTACAATGTAGTCTATCATAATTTGTAGTCTTGCCAACAAATCTAAGCATTATGTGAAAACACAATTAATTAAAAACACATTAAGAAAACGCGCAAGCATAACAGAGCACAAAAACACGCTCGTGTCCCGTTTCATACTTTTAAAGTTGCACCTCCGATTAGCATCGTTGGCTACAAAGTTCAATACACGCGCATAACCATGTGGTCATGTGTGGCATTATAGCAACTCCGGTAACATCACCGCGTCACATGCAATATGTTGATGTCAACTCGGTGGTGTGGATACGTTATACAATTGTCGCCAATGTTGGTGTTATATCTTTTGGGTGGTGGAAAGTTGGCCAGTGTATCATTTGGTAAATAAATTAATAAATGCATATCGCCGGCAATTCACTGGCGTTGTACATCCCGCGCAAAATGCGTGGGCAGTGTTAGTTCACGACTTCGTTGCAGATGTGTTATGGGATCACAGCACATCAACTCAAAACAAACAATCTACAAAGACACGAGATATTGCCATTAACCGGGTTGCAGCCTACAAACTTCATCAGCCAGTATTAGCCACTGCTGGATGATGACTTTCATCCCTCACATTAAAAACAAACCATTTTTTTTCTCCCAGGTTAAGCCCACCGAGCGATGCAGCTCTTTCCTTTCAGAAGCGACCTGGCGCACAAATGAATGCTCAATTAAGTAGCGTATCGTATCGTCTTGTGGAAACTTATATAAACCAAAATCATCCAAAAAAAATGCCGATTACAAATTTGGGATGGGAGGAAAACCGGAGGACCTGGAGAAAAATCCACGCAACCACGAGGAAAGAGCGAGGAGACACGAGAACTTCAGATATGCAGCAGCAGGCGAACCAACGACCTCCTGTATCCCTGGCGAGGTAGTTAACATCTCGACCACCATGATCCATTACCCCGTAAAGAGGCATCTTTCTCAAGCTCATCGTTAACATTCCTCAATCGTGCATTGCACGGTTCCTTCCATACGCTACTATAAAGTGTAAAGAATGCAACAAACAAATAACGTTGGACTGGATACCACTTGCATTACTGCGTGCGACATTGCCGTGCAAGCAAGGCCTCACCCAGCCCTACGGCCTTGCCTGACGACAGCGGCCGGGTTGGGGCAGCACGAACCCCGCACGAGGGAGGCAGCAACAACAACAATGACAACTCACCTATAGAGACGCAGACTCTCTCCAGCAGATCCTGGAGCTTCTCCCCGTTGCGGCCAGCCACGGCCCAAGTGAAATCGCCGTCGCGTTTCGCCGCGACTCGGCCCACCTCCTCCACCACGTACTGCCCCGTGAAGCCCGTGGCACCGAACACCACCAGGTCGTAGCGAGGAGAACGCTGCGTGTCAGCCATGGCTTCTCCAAGAGGAATTCTCGCTTGTCTTTGACTTTGCTTTCAGCTCGCTTTCCCCTTTGTCCTTCTTCCACAGCCCCCTTTGCTTCGAAAGGCCCTGCTCGCTTCTCACCCAGCGACGCACCTTTGGCTCAATTTAACTACCTCCTGCCCCCCACAAGCAGCAGCAACCGCCGGCGTTAATTACTGGGATTGGATGGGCGGGCGCTGGGTGCGTGGGGGGGCACGTGGGGGGAGCGGTGGTGCAGCGGTTAGCGCACTGCGCCACGAACCCCGGCCACCCCGGTTCGATTCCCGCTCACGGGTTTACGAACATCGGTGACGATTATCTGAACCGGGCCTCCCCTAGGTCGACCCAACCTCAAATTAATATCTGGTGTAGCGGTGTTTAATAAACATCGCCACTGGGGAGACATAGGCGGTCGGGCGTGGTGTTGGCCACACACCCCCCTCTCTCGTGTGCCGTGCCGGTCTTCATTAGGTGCTACTCGATAACAGCACTTGCCCCAGCAGTCTGTTAAGGCTACACGGGGGATCTTTGTCTTTGTGGGGGAACGGACATCGTTGTCATCAACAGTGACCGAACGGACGTTTAGAAGTTCGCCAGATGTCGCTAGACCAGTGGTCATAATGAAGGGGGATTTTGTTGTTGTTTGTGGTTAATTGCGTAAATATAAATGTGTCGTCGTTAAACCCGCCGCCACCCGACACAGCCAATTAGTAATGTTCGACACGCGAAACAAATCGTGCCAATTAGTTAATCGTTCAGCAACACCGCGTTTCCTCTCCAACACGCCGGTGTGCTGAATTAGTAACTAATTGGCACGTTCTGTTTCCGTGACGAACTTTCCTAATTGGCTGGGTTGTTGGCTGGTGGCGGGTTTAACGACGACACATTTAGATTTACGCGATCTAACACCCCAAAAAAACGTTACCATGGATAATATTGGTCGCGAAAGCCTCCGTGTTAAAGGTCCTTCACTACTTTTCAGAGAATAGCCACACCATTTGAAAAAATTGGGTGGGTTTGACAGCAGCACGAGGATGATGATGATGGGGGTGTTTTCACTCTTTGTGTTCCTGTCGGAGGACGCACGTCAAAGGCCAAACTAAAGGCCATCAGGGGCCTTGCAATTAGAAACACTGCGCTAGACAGGCATGAAAGTTTCTCCCCACTACTATGAAACTTTTTTGTATTAATTTTACCAGGTAAGGCCCACTGAGCGATAATATAGCTCTTTTCAGAAGCGACCTGGCTATCACATGATAACTCAACAAAGTGGCTTATCACGTGGAAATGTATAGCAGCCAAATACTTTAAACGCGTGTTGTTTCTAAATGTGGAGGGGAAAACCGGAGGAGCCGGAGGAAAATCCACGCGACCACGGGGAGAACATGCAAGCTCCAAATATACAGCAGCAGGCGTCAGCGTCGGGATCGAACACCACGACCTCCTGTATAACAGGCGAGGTAGTTAACATCACGCCACCGTGGCAAGTTGCAGAGTTGGCCTGATAACTTTAATCTAAATTGTCTTATGGTTGTTATTGTTTGACTTGCATCACACTGGGAATTTTGCACACAGCGTTGTAATACGGTGAGGTTTTTTTCTGGAAGATTTGCTGGTTTATCCAGGATGTTTCTGTTGCGCGTCATCGCTTTAAGATGTTCTCTGTTCATATTTAGTTTGTTGCGGTTGCACCCGACTCAAGAGCCGCATGGCTCACAGGGCTATACCCAATAAATGAAACTTTAAACGTACAGCCACTTGTGTCAACCCACTGCTGCTGGGGGTGAGGGGTGTTCAACCATACTTCATCACGCTAGTCTCTCTAGATTTCTACCATTTCTGACCCCAGCTTTTGGCTGGACACCTGTGAAAACGAAGTCTTCATAGCTCATAGAGTTATTCCATGAGCTATGCGTATTTGTTGTCCATGGTGGGCGATGGTTTGCTGAAGGTGTGGAGCATTAGACGCGTAAGCATAGAAGTACACTACAACAGTTAGTTTTGCTCCACTGTCTTCTACCGCCCACAACGTTTCCTCGCAGCGTTTATCGAGTTATATTATAAATGGTCAACTATCATACAGCACACAGTCAACTATTATACACGTACCATGCAGTATGAGATCTAGCTATACTAGTGTATTGCGAAGTTAACAACACGCATCTTCTCGACTTAAAGCTTTCGTGATTGCAGGAATTTATATTCTTTTGGTCTTTCGGTAAAGTCGCGTAGATAGGTTCAAAGACTTTACCGTGACTTTACCGAAAGACCCATAACCATATACCAACTCAACGAATCAACCCCATGGCGTTAATTAATTGAAAAATCAATACACGCCGTGAGTAGAGGCCACACCTACCTAAAGCAATTTACAATTCGAGGCAAAGCACCTGCTCAACGCCGCTCAAAATCAACTCGTGATGAGCAATAAGACGAAGATTACACCCCCCCCCCCCCCCACGTGTAGCCCTTAACAGACTGCTGGGGCGAGTGGTGTTAGCGAGCACCTATGAAGTCCGATAGCACCACCGCCCGGCTGCCTTTGTCTCCCCAATGTTGATGTTTACAAGCCGCCCCAGACACAGTACAGTACTAATTTAAGGCCGAGTCGGAGTCAACGCATTCTAAACAAACGCCACGTTCCCGATGTTTGCATAATTTATTAAGTTGGCAAGTGACATAAATTTAGCAACAGATAATTGGACTACTAATATACATATAAAGTCACGTAGAAGGGAAAATTATTGTTTTATATTTTTATTATTAAAATATAAATATAAAACAATTATTGTTTAATATTTTTATTATTTTATTATTTTCCTTCTATGTGACTTTACCGAAAGAACCAAGAATATGAATCCCTGCAGTCACGAAAACTTTAAATATTTTTTTTTACTAATTTACAATTAACCATTTTTATATTCCGATAAGTGTCCTGTTTTATTTGGAAATTGTATGGGATAAATAATACATACGTCGTCCAAAAAAACAATTCCTACATGCGAACACGATTTTTTAAATATTTGTAGAATTAAAATGTAGCACGCAATGTTTTAAGCTACATCTCACGAACTCCATCCAATATACTGTAGTTATGTTCAGGAAAATTCTGGGAAACGAACACGTTAATCACAGCACACCACCCCCAACACAAAAGATAATCCATCTCAGTAATAAAAAACATCCCGGTTAAAGATAAAACATAATAATTTGGCACTGAAAAAGATAGTCTACGCATTTGATTACAACAAAGTAGCTATCATTGCAATGAGTTGGGTTTACCACCGGATTTTCAATGAAAAATATATTCTGTTGATTTTCTACCCCTTTCACAAAAAACTGCTAAATTGACGAATCAGACCCTTGCACTTGAATGCCTTGTGTTTTACAATAATTGCAAGTGTGTCGTTGCAGTGAGATGCACTGGTCAGGTTATTTTGAGCCGCCGGCAATGATGCCCACTCGAAGTGTGCTGATCACAGGAGGGAGTCGAGGGACAAAGACAAACTGAAATGGGTGGCAAATGTTATTCTAAAGGCACTCCAAATCCAAGTTTTACAATTTCTAATACGGTAGTGTCAAGATTACCACATGCTGAGCCAATCATAGTAAAATAAGTTTACAATTATTGTCTACAATTAGGGCGTTCGCTGAATCAAGTGCCCTAATTTTACTATACTGTCACCTTTTTGATATTGATATCAATGTTCCATACCGTGTAGAGTACAATTGTATGAAGATGTGCGATTTTACGGTGGTGATGACGATGGCGAGATTGGAAATGCGTTAACCCTGACCAGGATTCGAACTTAACGCTCCAACTTCAATGTGCAGCGCTGATTCGCTCGACTGACCCGAGCCCGCTGCCATCACCTCTACATTTGCCACATCGCAGCTTGATATATCAAAAAGACAATGAAACATTGCAGGCTTGTGCGCGCGTGTCTTTTTTTATTGAATGTATGTCAGCCTTTTTTGTTTGTTGTTGGGGTTCGTCTTTGTTTTCGGGAGGAATTCTCCTGGACCTGAGAGTGTAGAGATAAGAGGGCCCCCATTAATTTTTTTTTATTTCCAGCACCCCCCACACACACACACACCCCCCCCCAACTCTCGTTCGGTTGCCGCGACAACGTCAAGCACGCGCGTGCGCGTCCGCGTCCGTATCTACGTGTCACGCGCCCCACGGGTCCAGCGTTGGCAGAACAGAGATTTTCACCTCCAGATACAGAGCGATGGGAGTTTGTTGGCACATTGGCTTTTTAAGCCGTGCCACAACTATGAATCTAAGGCAACCTGAGTTCGATTCCCTTGCCACGGCTAACATCGGTAGCAAGTGATGATATGATATGATAGGGTTTTGCCGCCCGTTCGGGGTTGACGAGAATTGGCATCTGCGTGTGTGCGTGTGCAGGAATTGATTTGTACAGAGATCTCGAAACGGTGTTGCGTTAAGATGTATGACGGTATACTGCACGGTTTTGATAGGCCGAGTTCTGGCTGAGAAATGTCCGGTGTTTGGTCTCACGGTGGGAATAGGTGGCAACCTTGCGAGGTGACGTACGGTCAAAAATAATCTTTAATGGACACGGGGCAGGGAGGGCCTTTATCCAGCAGTGGATTGACAAATAATTATAAATTATTTTTTATTCTTAAACCAGTGTTGTGGGTTTCTTTTTAACCTCCAGATCTAGCGTATGGTCAACTCTTGGGAAAATGGGGGAAGAGTGATTGAAATAAAATAAAAACAACACGGATATTACGCAATAAATGCAACCTATGCTATTAAAATGTATAAACACGGCAAAGAAAACTATGTTTGTTTTTGACAATCACAGTTAATCATCAACGCTGGTAAATGCATCTACAGATAACCGAGCGTTGACTCTGCATTACAGGATTGCATTTTTAGCATTACGAAGTTAGCGTGTGTAGATAGCTCACATGTCCATCAGTGAGTGGATTAACAAAATGACCGTGTGTAGTTTTCCGGCGATGAGAGTGAACTTTACTATTCGTTGATATCAGACTTTTCAGGTTTTTGTTTATTTCCATAGAGGCATTCGGCAGTCTATTCCAATGATGCAACGCTGGTGTTGTGTTGGCAGAATGTGGCGTGCTTTGGCATAATGTCTGATCTGTAAAACAACAATAATTTATCATACATTTTCCCGGAATATAAGAGCTTGCTTAGGCTTGTGTATCTTTTCTGACCCCCTGACTTCTTTCATTGCCTTTGCCTTTAGTGGCTTCCATCCGTCGGACATGGCAACAGTTACTGACGCACCCGTTGTGACACTGAGACGTTTTTACTACGAGATGCAAGCCGGTGTGGGCTATGCGAAGTTGACGAATGCTTTCTCAATCTTTCGGTCAGCCGACCTTGTAGAAATACATTTCACAGTCTCCACAGCGTGAGCAGACACGGACGTGTTCTATTTTACCTCGGCGGAATTTGTCCCCATTCTCTTTTTCTCAAAGTGTGACTTGTGGGACAATAGCGTGCAGCTTCCAGCCTGTTCACATCAGCTTTTTAGTCGCACCAAAGACAACCCTTACGTCTGTTGTATCGAGTAATTGCCACCTGGAGTTGTGGTGCACAGCAGAGGTCGTATTAAATCGCGGCTCCAAAGGTCTACACACCTTGCCTTCGACCAACCCGCATCAGAATTATTGACAAACAATCCACGCGACCCACACAGGGCTGTACACGCATACGTACATTTTACATTACATTCAGAACAATGGCCAAGCATCATCTGAGACCCAAGGAACACCTCCCGTCCCATTGCCCACATTGCGCAGCGCGCGAGAGAGAAACATTTGGGACGTTAGCGGATATGAAGAGGTTGCATTGTAGTCAAAGTGAAGGGGGTAGGGAGTGAGACGGTATCTGGGGGGGCGGAGCTCACCCGAGCCCCCCAACTCTAAGTTCTTATCGTCACGGCGTCGCAGCCTTTCCCCATACACACACGAGGTGTTAGTTAGCAGATCAAGTCGTTACTCGTTCTATTTGGCGTTGAAATTTGCTTCAACATTGACTGTGTCATGACCTCCTCCCCCCCACACCCACTCCCTCCCCCCGGGAGTTTTTTGTGTGATGCCCCCCCCCGTCTCTTTAAACAATGGTCACGCTTTAGAGGCCCCCTCCGAGAGGGCTTTGCCACTGGTGGCTCCTGCGGCAGTCGCCGTGGATGGAGAGCGGCCGAGGTGCGGTGTGTGGGGGGAGGGGTGGGGGCAGGGGGGCGGGGGTGGGGGCTGTAGGGGGTGTGGGGGTGGGGGCATCGCTCCGCGTCTTCTTTCGCTCACTCCACCTCGGCGCGCGCGGCGGAGACAGCGCGGCCAAGGGGCTTCCCCTCCATCATCATCATCCTCCATCCTCATCATCTCATTTGCATAGACGACGCCTCATTTGCATAGAACAGGGGTGGGTGGGTGGGGGTCTCAATTGCACCTCGCGCCTCATTTACATATAAAAGGAGAGAGGGGGGGGGCTCCGTTATATCTCGCGCTTCGTTTGTTTGTAGACGAGCGGGAGGGATGTGAGGGGTGAGGGGAGGGGTGAGGTGAGTGAGGTGAGGTGAGTGGGGTGAGGAGAGAGGTGAGGTGAGCGGGGTGAGGTGAGGTGAGTGGGGTGAGGTGAGTGAGCTAAGGGGAGGGCGTGCAGTGGCTAGAGGGGAGAGTGAGGGAGTGGGGAGGGGTGAGGAGAGACGGTGAGCTGTAAGGAGGGAGCAAGGTGAGGATCGGTGAGGGATTAAGGTGTGAGGTGAGGTAGGGGTGAGGTGAGGGGTGAGGTAGGAGTGAGGTGAGGCAGGAGGGAGGGAGAGGTGAGGTAGGAGGGAGGTGAGGAGGGGAGTCAGGTGAGGTAGGAGTGAGGTGAGGTAGGAGTTAGGTGAGGGGTGAGGAAGAAGTGAGGTGAGGGAGAGGTGAGGTAGGAGTGAGGTGAGGAGGGGAGTGAGTTTAGTGAAAAGGTGGAGGAGTGAGTTGAGGGAAGGAGTAAGGTAAGGGGGGGGAGGTGAGGGAGGGGTGGGGAGAAGGTGAGAGGGGGGGTGAGGGAGAGGGGGTGAGGGAGGGGGGGTGGGGAGAAGGTGAGGGAGGGGGGGTGAGGCGGGGGGGGGTGTGGAGAAGGTGAGGGGGTAGAGAGAGGGGGGGGGGGCTAAGAGCGCGAGCCACGGGCTCCTCGCTGGGCTCGCGCTCCCACGCGCCGCACGCTGCTGCTGCTGTCCCACGCGGACACGGGGACGTTCACATGGCCGAGACCGAGTCCGGCGAAGCAGCGGTAGCAGCGACGGCGGCGGCGGGCGAGGCGAGCCAGGAGCCGAGGTGCCCAGGGGACGACCACGAAGACCAGCAGCACGACCAGCAGCAGCAGCAGGAGGTGGTGGCAGAGGGGGAGGTGGAGGACAGTCAGCAACAGCAACAGCAGGAGCAGCAGGAGGAGGAGGACATGCTGCTGCCACCACCACCACCGCCTCCTCCGAGTGGAGAGGACGGGCTCTGCGGCGAGGAAGACGGCGAGCAGTTCTGCCTGTCGGACGAGCTGCCTCCCCCGCCGCCCTGTCTGCTGGAGGAGCCGGCCTGCGACGTGGGCAGCCGTGGGGAGCACGGATCAGCGGCCGAGACGGGAGCGGCATCAGGAGCGGGAGGGAGGGGAGCAGCAGCTGGAGCGAGAGGAGCAGGGGGAGAGGTGGAGTCGGGGCTCTTGGCGGTCGCGAATGGCAGCCTGCATCAGGACTTCGAGATCGGCATCTTCGTGAAGGTGAGAGAAGCCGGGGAACGGTCGTCTTCATCGCAAGGCCCGCGGGCCACTGGCGGCCCCTGGTGGCCTTTAGTGCGGCCCCTGACGTGCGGCCCTCCGACAATAACACAAAGAGTGACAACACCGCCCCATCATCATCATCATCGTGCTGCTGTCAAACCACCACATACGCTGTAGAGAGCCCCTCACACGCTGATGATGTCTTATCGGCGAAAGTGGCTTCCCCCCCCTCTCCCTCTCTGGCAATTTAGCGAAGAAACACTGCGCTGGACCCACTGGGTGGTGGTCCCCTAACAAGTGGCACAGAGGTCCGTGGAATTCGTCGGTGCAGTTTTTTGTTTGTTGCGGTTGAACTCGATTCAAGAGCCGAATGGCTCACAGGGCTATACCAATAAATAAAATAGATGAAATGTATTGAAAAGCGTTGTGAGGAGGGTTCACAGTGGTGCGTCCCCCCACGCAGGTCCAGAAATTTCGATTTAAAGCTTTCGTGACTGCAGGGATTCATCTTCTTGGTTCTTTCGGTAAAGTCACGTAGAAGGGAAGTAATAAAATAATAAAAATAAAACATAATAAAACAATTCTCACGACGTTTCGGCCACAACGCAAGCAGCCGTCCTCAGGTGAAAACCAGGTCTGTCGAGGCGACAGCGTCTGAATGAAACAGCACACGTGCTTGGAGCATATATAAGCTGGGTTGGAAGGGGGGAAAAGAGCGCCTTATTTTGTCAAGGTCCAAAAATGTTGAGAAAGCAGTGGTCTCGAGAAAGCCATTCGCCAGAGCGGTGTACATCAGTGGTGAGGACGAAGGGCAAGAGATCTCGCCTCTGAATGAGGCCAGCTCCACCGTGTGAGATGTTAGCTCCCTGGCCTGGTATGCAGGAGGTCGTGAGTTAGATCCTGACCCCTGACGCCTGCTGATGTATATTTTAATGTTTGCATCTCTCTCTCCCCGTGCTCATGTGCGTTCACCGGCACCTCCAATACTGAAACTTTATCTTCATGCCGTGATAACCTACCATGCAAGAGGTCGTGGGTCCGATCCTGACCCCTGCTGCTGTATATTTGGAGTTTGCGTGTCTTTCTCCCCGTGGTCGCGTGGAATTTTTCTCCGGGTCTTCTTGGTTTCCCCCCTCCACATTTAGAATCAACATCACGCGTTTACAGTATTTGGCTGCTATAAATCTGCGCGTGATAAGCCACTTCGTTGAGCTATCATTTGTGGCCGGGTCGCTTCTGAAAAATATCTACATAACTCAGTGGGCCTAAAGACGGTCACCCATCGAAGCGGAGTCCAGGCGCAAACCTGCTTAGCTTCGGAGATCTAACGAGATTCTTGCGATGTGATGACCACAGACAGGCCTGAACTTTGGAGGCAGCTTCCCCCACCGCGTCACTCACACCTCTCTCTGTCTCGTCTGTGTATGCCTTGTTCGACCCTGCCATTAGCCCGATGAAGATTGCATAACCAGAGTAGCAAAAGCGATATTATAATATTTAATCGTTGCGTCGATACGTAGCCACGAATGCCTTATGCTGATTGTACTGTATACGAGACATATCACCACCTACGTATTTAATTGTAACCAAATTTTACCCTTGACCAAACCACCACCATGTATGCCGTGTAAATGCGCAACGTTGGAATCTGGTTCGTACCGTTGGATCAACGTTAGCTCAACGTTGCCTTGACGTTTCATGTTTACTGGGTGGTGGGGCGCAGCACTTGTTAGATATCACTCGCCACTAATGTTAGCCGGGGCCGAGCGCAAAACCCAGGTCACGTGGTGCACAGCGCGCAGTGTGCTAACAGCACCAAGGTTCACGCCCCATGTTGTTATCGATCCAGCTCTTCCTTGACGATAGAGGCTTCTTCATCTCGATGGGTTCTCGCCTGGTTCTAACGCAGTCGTGACAAGTCAGGTCCCGTCAGATGCAGACGGTGCATTCTGTCCAAGCCCCATCTCTCACTCCCTTATCTCTGCACCATGTACCAAAGCAGCTGAAACACATCATCATCACCCTGGTGGTTTTTTTCTCCATTATTTCCCGAGCAAACATCTGCCCCCCCCCTCCTCCTCCCCTCCTGCTGGCAGACCAATGCCCGCTCAGAGGTTAGGTGCAAAGTCACCTTGTGCGCCACCACAAGGGGACAGCTGCTACTGGGGGTGCCCTTTGAAATGTGTTGATATGAGATTCGAGTCGCTCGTCGCATGCAAAGCAGCCACGATGTAATGGGCGTTATTTAAAAACATATTATTGTTATGGATGGTGATTGAGACGTGAACATCTTTAGAAAAACACGTTCTAAAAAGATCTTTCGCCAACAATTAATCCGCCCTTTGTGTATGTGTACAATACTTATTATTATGTATATGTTTAGCTATTCGGTGTATCGGTTTATTTTCTATTCTTGACCAAACACAGCATATAGAGGACTGTATATCGTGATGCTTGGAATACGATTGAGAGGCAAAGGAGAAGGTCTTGTGAGCTGAAGAACATGCTAAAAGAAAAGACATTGGATTTTAAGAAAAGTAATCGGGCCTTTGCAGGACACATCATCATAGTAGGAATGATGGCCAATGGTCAAGACTTATATTGGAGTGACAGCCAAAGTATGGATTGTGCGCAAGAGGGCGTCCACATCATAGATGGAGCGAGGAAATGAGAGTGTGTGCAGGTACTTTATGTATGTATGTTGAACTTCTTTTGCACCGTACATAGCCAACCGTGCTAATCGAAGGTGTGGGGGAAGGACAACAAACTAAACACAAAAGGCAGTTCTAAAGAAAAGCGTTTTTAATCGAGAGTATTTAAAAGCGCATAGCTCCAGTGGATTCCTAATATCGAAAGGAAGAGCGTTCCAGACGGCCGCAGAAGCGCATCTGAAAGTGCGCGATCTAGTGACCATCTTTGTTCCATGGCTAGCCAAAAGCCGCTGGGAGGATAACCGGAGCTCGCTCCTTGACGAGATCAGCGAGGTCTTGTGTTTCATTAGTGGCAAGGACTTTGCGTGTAATAAGTGCGACCTTATAATGTATTCGTTCACCAACCTGAAGCCAGCGAGCACTGGATGGACATGGTCGGATCTGATTGCTGCATCACAGGACTGTGAGAGATGTCGATGCTTTGGGGACACCTTCAACCAGCAGTGAATTGATCGTGACTGATGATGATAGTGTCTGTATACATCTGGTTTTTATTGAATCTTCATTTGTATGCTATATGTGTGCTTCACAAAGCTCCTCAACAAAGCAAACATAATACGGGAGTAGTATCCAAACACATTGCTTATAATAATAGTTTATACACGTACGCCAAATGCACACAACGGGTGCGATATTGATGGAAGAGAGGTTGGATGTTATTGCGTACCGTACTGGGAACACCGCAAGTCAAATGGGGGGGGGGGTGATTTTGCACTGGAAATCGTCAGAAGAGTAGTTGCCACCAACGCGCACTAGTCTATGATGCCCCTCGTGTTCTGGTGACGCATTCCAAAAAAACCATCAAACCCCGTTTACTTTCCGCAACACCTGTTAACGCGCCATCGTTTCGAAAGGTTAACAGTGTTTCTCAACGAGTCGGTTTTGCTAATGAGCAGATTTAGCGTTGATAATTTCCCGGCAAAAGCGACCGTAATTAACCAGCCAAACGCATGGAAGGTATTGCACGCAGACAGTATTCTCATTGCCTATTCAAGTTGATAATTTGCCTGCTGTACATAAAGGTCTGCAGCTAGATTGAGAAGACAGTACTGCGTCCCCTCTGCTTTATTCATTTGGCCCAATCAACTTTCACTGGCAGTGTGAAAGGTACAGCCCGTTCTCCTATAATGCTGCGTATTTTCATAACGCGAATTGGATATAACGCGATGAATGCATTAGGGAACAATTTTTTTTATAATGCGGATGTGAATTGGATATATCGCAATTGAGTGAACAGAACTACGTCGCGATTGAGTAGGAATAAGCGGTCATATCAATCTTGATTTGAAGCTTTCATGACTGCAGGAATCCATACTCTTTGATTCTTTCGATAAAGTCACGTAGGTAAAAAATTAAATAAATCACGACGTTTCGGGCGCAACACAAGCGTCCGTCACCAGGTGTGAAAGCATGGTCTGCTGCTGAGGCTGACTTTTAAAAGGTTTGAAATGGGTGTAGCCCAAGGGTCATAAAGAAGTGGCCGGGGCTAGTGATGTTAATGTGAGAAATTAGCATGTAACTGTAAGATAGGAGAGCGGCCTCCTCGACGAGGACACGGAAGTGGCTTTGTTAATATGAGAGATTAGCATGATGTTAATGTGAGAGATTAGCACGTTAATGTAAAATCGAAGAGTGGTGCAATCCAAAGGGCATGTGAGTATGAGAGTGCAATCCAAAGGACATGTGAGCATGGTCGTATGGCTGCCTCGGCGTAGCATCACACCAGGTGGGATGCAACTGGATGCTTCAGTCTTTGTTCAGCCTGCATATGCATATAATGTGTTATCGCGGATTGTGCTTTAACAAAATGTATTTCGTCTCGCTTTGCATACAAATTTGTTGATTTTAATTACAATGAGTGGCAAGGATATGAAGTTAATTAACATTTCATAATTATTTATTTTTGTAAAAAAATTGTTTTTGAAACCTACTACCACCTAACCCCTTAATTCCCATTGAATCAATTGTTATTATAACGCGATTTTTCCATACCGCACCCGGTGTTCTTCAGGAACGCAACTACTGTGTTATAGGAGAACAGACTGCACAAATCCACAATCAGCTTAGCTGTTGGAAGCTCCCACGACTGCATTTGCCACACAAGCTTGGCACAATTGACACATGGTCAGATTTGGAGAACTGCCACCAGCCACTGATGGGTTCTAGGGCCCATATGGGTAGCCGCTAGGGATATTTCTTTCTGCCTACACATTTGCCTGGCCCCGGCACATTTCCACAGCAGAACAGAAAGCTCTCAGGGCTTGACCGATTCTGCCAAGCATATTGCGGCGTGGTGAAACTCTCCGATAAACACACACAATTGAAAGGCTGTTTCAGATCTCACTCAATAGGCTGACACCGATAATGTTCCCAAGACCTCCAGCCTGCTAAGCAAATTGTTCCCCAGAGGACAGCATAGCAAGTGAAACAAAACTTTGGTGATGTTAAATTTCGATTTAAAGCTTTCGTGACTGCAGGGATTCTTCTTGGTTCTTTTGGTAAAGTCACGTAGAAGGGAAATAATAAAATAATAAAAATAAAACATAATAAAATACAATTCTCACGACGTTTCGGCCACAACGCAAGCACCTGAGGACGGCTGCTTGTGTTGTGGCCGAAACGTCATGAGAATTGTATTTTATTATGTTTTACTTTGGTGATGTTGCTTTGCAGTGGTGCACAAGCACAATCAACAACACAACTCAACATGTTTGTCAATAACACTGGTCTTAAAATGAATAATTTTCCAATAATTTCCGTTTTTGGCAATGTCCCTTTTTCATAGCATTTTGCATACGTATAGTTTTAACTTGAAGGCTGCAATGTTATTGACGAACGTGTTGAGTATAGCAAGCAGAGTCTTGAGCGTTCTCCTCATGTAAGCTTCTCCGGCGACTTTACTATGTAGCCACATGCAAATAATGTTCCAGCATCCCGACTCCCTTGTACGATGGTCTTACGGATTGAGCGAGGGTTTTCTGAGTTAGAATGTAAAAATATCCCCCCCCTCCAACCCAGCTTAAAAAAGACGCTCCAAGCCTGGAGTTGTCATTCAGACTCTGTCTTCTCGACAGACCTGTTCTTCACCTGAGGACGGCTGCTTGCGTTGTGGCCGAAACGTCGTGAGAATTATTTTATTGTTTATTTTTATTATTTTATTATTTCAATTCTACGTGACTTTACCGAAAGAACCAAGAAGATGAATCCCTGCAGTCACGAAAGCTTTAAATCGAAATTTTATATATTTATAATTGACTTTCATTAATGTTTCAATGCACAACACTGCTGTTCAAACGGCTAACTTGAGACCTGTTAGTTTTCCATCAATAATTTCCTAATTCTGTAATGACCAAATATCGAGTGACATATTATACAACCGAAGTTTATTTATTTAACACAAATTGTCATGCCCATCAATTTGTTCTTGGCATGTTTTATTTCCGAGAGCTTTTAACTGAAAATTCTGGAATACTTTAATGCGCGGCATTTGCAAAACAATAACTTGCATCACTTTTTTTGTATGGAAAAAAAACTGGTGACGATACATAAAACATAACAGGTGTAGTTTTCTTGGTTCTTTCGGTAAAGTCACGTAGAAGGGAAATAATAAAATAATAAAAATCAAACATAATAAAATAAAATTCTCACGACGTTTCGGCCACAACGCAAGCCTCAGGTGAAGAAACAGAGCTGTCGGAAAGACAGCGTCCTAACGAACACTGCTAAGCTTGGCAGCATATTTTAAGCTGGGTGGGAGGAGAGCGCCTTAGAGGTGTCGTTTTTTGTGAGTTGGAAGGGCAGGCATTGCACTCGTTTATAGCTTTCACCCCCAGCTTTACACCGATCGCGGCATGCGCATCTCTCACAGGGAAGTGCAATCTTTAGCGTTAGGGAACAGCCCACAGAAGCGGACATTACGGACCTGCGCCTGAGATCTCTTCCAAGTGACCTCTGGGACACACAGGAGTCGAGGGCAGTAATTCCCCACTCGTTCTTCCACGAAGAGGAAATATTCATTGCATGACAGTCTAAAAATGTGCAATGTGGGTAATCACCCAGCATGCTCGGAGCATTGTTCACTGTTACGGTAACTATACATAGACTACGATTGTCTTTTCTTAGCATACGCCTTGCGTGGAGCCTCAAAAATCCCACCAAAACCTGCAGACCGTGGAGCTTAATTTAGTGTCCATCGCGAGAGACCAGGCAAGCGTTAAATAGACTTCCCCGCCGTATGATCCAATGATGCGTCAAGGACGAATCTTACACATTTACCTTTGGAAAACTTTCAGACTGCAATAAGAATATGCTTGGTCATGAAAAACGAAATCGCTTTTAAAAAAATGTGGGGAGTGGGGAGTTGGGGGCAGAAGAGGTTGGGCATAGGTGATAAACTATTAATCCTGCCTGATCTGTCACGGTTAAGAGGAGTGTATGGACTACTGAGCTGCCCAGCGACACTTATATTTATAATATGAAACATGTTCTGTTAGATAAACGCTGAAACGCTGATTCTTAAGGTTACGTAACTTGAATACGTAACTTGAATCATGGCCTGTTGGTTATTCACACACGGCCCTGGTTAGAGTGTTCTACTTGCACTGTTTAAATTTACTTGCTTTATTTAAAATATAAAAAAACACTGATTTCCAAATATATAACTGTCCCAATATATGGGTACACCCATCTCTTCCAACACGTCTGGTCAACATGGAAGAGTAGACCAAGTATCCTCTAAAGTTCCCTCTAACGGAGGCCCTTCCGCCAGCAGTGGCTTGAACAAGCTATTGCAGGGCGGTACCTTTACTTTGGTGTTCTTTTGCACTATTTCATGTTTTACTATTATTAAACTATGTTTACTTTACCCAGCTAAGGCTCCGCTGAGCGATATAGTTATTTTGCAGAAGCGACCCTGGCTATCACAAATGATAGCTCAACGAAGTGGCTCATCGCGTGGAGATGTATAGCAGTCAAATACTCTAAAAACGTAAGTTTCTAAATGTGAAGGGGAAAACCGGAGCACCCGGAGAAAATCCACGTGACGACGGGGAGATAGACACGCTAACTCCAAATTTACAGGCGTCAGGGTCAGTAACGAACCCACGACCTCCTGCATACCAAACGAGGTAGTTAATATCTCACCACTGTTTAGCGCAAAGCAATAGCCTCAACAACAGCGCTATGGGTGATGAGACGTCGCCGAATATTTCACATTTACCAACGCTGCGTGATCACCAATTTTTCAAAACGTCGGATTACAGGCGTGCGCCGCTACGCTTGGCAGTGGTGAGTGGTGCCGTTCACTGCCAGCTGCTCACCGCTGCATTGTGCCTCAACAGCTGTTGTGAAGAGAACCCTCTCGACAATGTGCCGGTGTGGCCTGAGGACAGGCACACACAAAGCGGCATCCTGCTCTGTACAGTTGGCTCTATGCTGACAGAAAGTTCGTCAAGTGCTCATGATGTTATGGAGAAGAAAGAAAAACATGTCTATAATTGGCTATCTCACGACTTAAAATGTTGTTGTTAACCATTATGTTTTTGCCTGTAATTCACTTTTCCCTCTCTCTAGCAAGGCTCAGACTTTAGCACTCAGTCGCTAAGGCCCCATTGAGCTAGGCAGCTCTCTCACAAGGACGTCCACAGACCAAGACCGCCGCCAGTGGTGGCTGTTCCAGGAGTTGACAGATTCATAGAGCTATGTAGAGATCCATGGATTTGCATAGAGACCCATAGACCACAGCCCAAGAGTGGTGACAGTGGTGGAGGTTACAGGAGATCACGGATACATAGAGCTGCATAGAGTTCCATTGAGTTGCATAGAGACACATAGACCACAAACCAAGACCGGTGACATTGGCGTCAGTTGCAGGAGATCACAGGTGCATAAAGCTGCATGGAAATCCATATAAATGCATAGAGACACATAGACCACAGGCCAAGAATGGTGACAGTTGTGGCAGTTGCAGGAGATCACAGGTGCATAGAGCTGCATGGAAATCGATAGAGTTGCATAGAGACCCATAGACAACAGGCCAAGACTGGTGCCAGTTGTGGCAGTTGAAGGAGATCACAGGTGCATAGAGCTGCATGGAAATCGATAGAGTTGCATAGAGACCCATAGACCACAGGCCAAGACTGGTGATAGTTGTGGCAGTTGCAGGAGATCACAGGTGCATAGAGCTGCATGGAAATCGATAGAGTTGCATTGAGACCCATAGACAACAGGCCAAGACTGGTGCCAGTTGTGGCAGTTGAAGGAGATCACAGATGCATAGAGCTGCATGGAAATCCATAGAATTGTATAGAGACCCATAGGCCACAGCCAAGGACCATCGGCAGTGGCCACAGCTCCAGGACAGTGCAGGGGCGAAGGGAATGTGCAAGCTAACAGGAGCAACCACACGCATTATTTACACTAAACCCACACCAGAACTTCCTTTAAGCAGGATAATAAACAACAATAAAAAGTGCTTATATGCAATTCACAAACAGTGTAAAATAAACTCCTGTCACAGACGTGTAAATAAATGATACGTGTCATTTGCTCTCATTCCTAACCTTTGTGGACTATGACAAAGGCATTTGACTCAATGGGAATTGATGCAGTTATCCACGCTCTAGCAAACGAAGGCCTCTATCATGTTTATTTTTTTATAATTAATAAAATATCTCACGAAAAAGTCTATGCAACATAAAATTCTAAAGGGATTCACATAAGGAGACTAGCCTCTGCCGAAGGTATTCACAGAAAACACATAGAAGTTGTTTTCTGACAATTGGATCGACAATTGAAGGCGTGAAGGTGAATGTACAGAACGTTAACCAACTCAGAATTGCCGATGACGGAGTCGTCAAAACAACCAAACACAGGCTCGAGTTAAAACATGAGCGGAAACAAAATTAACATTCAACAACTAAACCTTATGGCGGTACCCCGGGGTACCAATGTCCGTGATTCAGTCATTTTGAGTGTTGTTGGTCGGCGATGCGGCAATCGACTCATCTCGACGAGCTGTACACGATGCACTATTCAAAGTTTAATTTTTCGATAAAGAATTTTGGAATGCTGAAATGTTTGGCGTCTCGACATCGTGGAGTAGCACCGATTTCGGATTGATTGGTACCCCAGTCACGGAGTGAAGTACACCCCTGGAAAAAATAGTGTCCCAGAAATAAAGTATTTAATTGCCTCGGGGATTTTGTATTATTTGGTACCCCCGGGGTACCGCCATAAGGATCAGCTGTTGCTGAAAAATGCACGACATGAGTGGAATAGCGGAGGGGCACAACTGGGAAAACGCTTTCAGGGTCTGCGTGACGAGGGCAGTTCTTGAAGGCGGCCTCGGTAATGAAGATATGAGCAAAAACATTGTGGAATACTTTTTGGAAAAATTAACGTCATATAAAAAATATATATATATACTGCCATGCGTAAAAAAAAAAAATTCAATCCGTGCATTTTACCCGCTGTAAACTCCGTGACCAAAAAAAAATCAATCGTCGCTCGTGAAACATCGAGCAAAAAAAACCTTACGAGTGTGCAAAGAAGCGTGGAGGGAGACACACAAAAATATGGGGTACAAACTGCAATGGAAAGACATCAACACATCAGGCCACCTCTGAGTTCGCTTCAGCAGCGTCGTGCCTGAAATCTCTGCCTGGCATATTGATACGTCTTGCGTGTGGGGAATAGTTCATCCGATCGTGGAAAAAAAGATTGAAAACTAATATCTTTAGAACTGCTTTTTTGTGGTTATTTTGTTGTCACCCCCCTTATCGCCGATTAGCACGTTTGGCAGCGTACGGCGCGAAAGAAGTTCAACATAAGTACGAGCACGCGCGTGCGTGCAAAAAGAGGGGATCTCGTTTAGTGCTGACGAGAGCTTCCTTGCCCATTGAAGCGTGCTCTCTGTAGAGTGCCACTCGAGGTTGTGTATACACGCCAGGTGCACGCTTGGCTTGTGTAAAACTTTAAAAATGGTCCCATGGTTACAATCGAGGGCCCTAGCGAAGCAAGCACTTGTGGTAGTTCTGTAAATTTATTTTTGAAGACCCTAATTTTTTCATTTGTACTCGATTCGAAAAGACTCGTTTTTTAAATACATTTGTTTGAAGTAGTGACAGATTTGTTCACGTTAGTGAGTGCTTATTTGGTTTAACACATAGGCATTCGCGACCAAAATCATCCATAATAGAGGTTTTTTGGTTAGATCGTGTAAATATATAAATGTGTCGTTAAACCCACCACCACCCGACACATAGTCAACGAGTAAGGGTTGTCACGTAAACAGAACGTGGCCAATTCGTCACTAGTCCAGCACACCGGTGTGTTGGAGAACCAAGCCACAACATTTACAGTTTGAGTACTAAATGTTGTGGCTTGGCTCTCCAACACACCGGTGTAGTGCTGTACCAGTGATGAATTGTCACGCTCTGTTTACGTGACAACCCTTACCAGTTGGTTGTGTCGGGTGGTGACGGGTTTTAACGACACATTTATACATTTACGCGATCTAACCCAAAAAAAAACCTCTATTATGGACGAGTACTTATTATTTCTTCATATGACACTGGAATGCGTGTACGTGTATGTCCGTGGAATTTCATCGCTTGAGTCCCCACAACAACAAAAGTGTGAAACGATTCACTCGGGCACCGTTCCCATGGACGGGAGAGAGTGCGTGGAGGAATGCGGACGCCTAAAAAAAAACCAGAGACACAGATGCCACGTAATAATCCACCTTATGGCGGGACCCCGGTGGTCCCGAATAAACGGAAGCCAAAATCGTAATTAATCTATTTATTTTTGGCAACTCCGTCCCACCGCGCACATAAATGCCGCGACCCACCTGCCGCGGATTATTCTGTTGTCGTGTCGTTCAGTCGCAGCAGCGAGGACGAATGCGCAGAAGAAACAAAACTTTGATTAGCGCATCGTGTTGAGCTCGTCGAGAGGAATAGATTGCCGTGTCGTTCGCTTTCAACAGACATAAAATGACGTCTCAACGCAGTTTGTGCGAGAGCCGGGGGCTTAATGGACCCCGGGGCCCTGCCATAAGGTTCATTTCGCCTTTGACAGAATGCTGCGGTAAGTGGTGTTAGCGAGCACCTGTGAAGGTTGACACGACTACACATGAAGACACAGATACTGATACAAACACACACGTAGCCCACAACTTACGTATACCAAGATCCCCCGTGTAGCATTTGACAAGCTGCTGCGGTAAGTGGTGTTAGCGAGCACCTATTAAGGTTAGCATCGTGAAAGAGGGGGTGGGGGGCCTTTGCCTCCCCTATGCTGATGCTTACACCCCCACACCAGGTACTCATTTAAGGCTGAGACGACCTACGGAACCCGTTCGGATATTCACCGATGTTGGCTGTGAGCAGGGAATCGAACTTAAGATTTCCTGGTTCACAGTGCATTGTTTTAACCACTCCGCCACCACTCCACATCTGTCGTTGAGGTGATCGATGAAGCATGCATACACACGCAGTTTCATATATATACACAGTCATCGCTGTAGTGTGCAGGCTGTATATATTTTAAATATGCTGCGTTTGCAGGTGTGAATCGGATGGCATTGTAAATTTACTGCACTTGCTGATGCGCGTGTGTGTAGGGAGCGTTGGTGTAGCGGTTAGCGCTACGCTGCGCCACGAACCCGGCGTCCCGAGTTTGATTCCCGCTCACGGCCAATACCGGTGACGATTATCTGAACCGGTCCTGGGCCTCCCCTAAGTCGACTCAGCCTCAAATGAGTACTTTGTGCGGTGTGTAAACATCGCCTCTGGGGGAGATATATGCGGTCACCCACCCCCTCGTGTGCTGTGCCGGCCTTCGTAGGTGCTGCTCGCTCACAGCACTTGCCCCGACAGTCTGCGAAGGCTACGCGGCGGGGGATCTTTGTCTTTTGTGCGCACGCAAAGTGCCGCGGCACATTTTGCGAATCGTTCGGTCGATGCGCAGAGCTTTCAGATATCAACAAACAGGTCCCCTTAATCGAGCAACTTTAATGTCTCGTGTAAAAAAAACAACTCGCAATCGATCCGATGCTGGATGAAGGATCCTGACACCACCGTTCCCACACGAGGAGCCGTCTGACCGTGCGTCACCCCCCGCCTCTTCTACTCTACGTGATGCATGTACGCGTGTTGGACTTCTCTCGCGCCGTACCTAGCCAACCGTGCTAAGCGTGGGTGCGGGGTGAGTAGTGGGGGGTGGGACGGACACTGCTACTTTATTTTAATCACGATAATATAATTCTTGCGGCCGGGTTGCAATTTGTGTTTTTCGCGGTCGGCGTTAGACGCTCAGGTCGTGACGGGTTTCTTTGTTCGCTCCTGTTGTTCCATGCCCGTTCTGTTGTAATGTGCGCGGATTTGGGGCGATATTGCCACGTAAAATATATATTGAGCAATCGATGGGGTTGGTCAGTGCGTTTTGAATAAGTGTTGATGTTTGGACCCGTTTGCTTGGCGCGGTTTTCGAGCCTATGAGTTGTCTAATTCTAGATTTGAAGTTTTCGTGACTGCAATGATTCATACTCTTTGGTGTTTTCGGTAAAGTCACGTAGGCACACCGCTTAAGTGGTGTGCTTTCGCTAAGTTGTCCCCACCTGAAGAAGGACGCTTGTGTTGCGCCCGAAACGTCGTGACTTAATTTATTTTAAAAAAAATTACCTACGTGACTTTACCAAACAAACCAAAGACTTTGAGTTGTCTGTCCTGTAGGTTGGAGTGGTTGGTGGCAACGTGCAGGTCCTCCAGCTGGTCGAACAGTATCGACCGGATGCATGTGGGTTTGGGGCCGTCCATAAATAACGTCACACACCCGGGGGGGGGGGGGGGTGAGACATTTTTGATGATGTGTGACGAGGGGGGGGGGGTTGAGAAATGTGACGTCACATCAAAATGCACAACTTTAAATAAATATAGAAAACACTTTTTAATAAATGTTTTCTCCTACAACATCAGAGTGCAGCGCCACATTAAATACGCACTACAATGACAATAGTTTAAAGCGATTTGAAGCATGTTTTATTTTGGGGGGGGGGGCAGAGCTTTGTGACGTCATCTTTGAGGGGGGGTCTGACTTTTTGGGACGCCGTGTGACAAAGGGGGGGGGGGGGATAAAAAATCGTCCAAAATCGCGTGACGTCATTTATGGACGGCCCCTTTGTCCGGTATAGCACTCACCTTCGACTGGTTCGGATATCAATCGCCGTTGGTGTTGGCCGTAGCCAAGAATCGAACTCATATTCCTGGGCTCATGGTGCAAATACACTGAGCCGCTACGCTGCTGCTCCACCCCGCAATTGCAACATCCTAGGGTCTAATGCCCCTTCACAAATACACATCGTGTTGTAATTCATTGTGTGTTTGGCTTCATTAATAATGAAAGTTTCATGTTTACGTGTGCGCGTGTTGCAGAGTGGCCATATTCACCAAGGACAGAGTGTGATGGAAGTCAGTATCCCCCCCCCCCCACACTTTAAAACAAATCATGTGTTGGCGTCCATGTCTATCCATCGTTTACGACGAACAATGTCTCCCTGAAAGCAAAAAAAATAATCGCTGCAAAGAACAAGCAAATCGATGAACGCACTTCCACATTCACCAGAGCTCCCCCTCTAACCCTCTGGGTGCCATCGCTCCCTCCCTCACATGATCTCAGTCCAGACTTTACAGGGAACCAGTTGGAGAGAGTGTTTCCCATTATGACACTGCATTCAAAGTGGGTGTGAGCAACACCAGTGGCGATTATCTGTACGGGTCCTGGGCCTTCTCTAATTCGACTCAGCCTCAAATGAGTACCTGGTTCGGTTTGTAAACATCGCCACTGGGGAGACAAAGACGGCCGGGTGTGGTGCTGGCCACCCACCCCCTGTGTGCGGTGGTGGCATTCATAGGTGCTCGCTAAGAAGCACTTGCCCCAACAGTCTGTTTAGGCTATACGGGGGATCTTTGTCTTTGTGGCCTTAAAATGAGAAATATATAACGGGCAACGTTTCGGGCAATGACCCTTCTTCATAGCACATACGCTGCGGAAACCTGGAGATTGCCTGCAGAAGATGTTGACTCAAGGCTCAAGTAGAGACAGATGATAATGTATCGTGACCAGGTTGGAATAACTTCATTGGTACCAGGTACAGTCAACAACGTTGCCGTCAAATTTTTATTTAAAGCTTTCTTTAGGTAAAGTCACGTAGAAGGCAAATAATAAAATAAAATAGACATTAAACAATACAAATTCTCACGACGTTTTGACTGCAACACAAGCAATCATCATCAGGTGTGGATTTCACACCTGTGTTGCAGTCGAAACGTCGTGAGAATTTGTATTATTAAATATTTTTATTATTTTATTATTTCTCTTCTACGTGACTTTACCGAAAGAACCAAGAATACAACTTTGCTGTCATCACAGAGCTACTTCTACCATAATTATCACCGTATTTTTCCACGTTAATGTCCACTTCGTTTTCCCACCATCCACTCTATATAGTTCCTTGTCTTTATTTTGGACACCCTTGTTTCCTGCTTTCCCTGAAACGTCGTACTTTCGTGATATTTCGTGATGCTCATTTTGGCAGTGGCAGCCACAGTTGGTGCTCACTGCCGGAGAGCTTTCTCATTTTTACATTTTGTCGGAGAGCTGTACAATTTTTACATTTTGTGCATCCAGTATATTGCATCCGCTCGCTGTTCACGCTTCGTGCAGTGGATGTGGCGTGAGGGGGCTTGTGACCCAAGAAGCTTCACGGAACGAAGATCTAAGCCATAGATATTCCGCATCATCCGGCTCTCTCACGACGAGGGGTTCGTTTTGCGACTTCCTCGTAAACTCCATCCGCAAGCAGGCTCCACACAGAAGTATGCGGGGCACCGTGTATCTGGTAAACGTTATGCCAAGGGTAAATGATGGCATTTCAACCGCCACCAGGGGCCAGTGTTTCATTGCATATCGGTAACTACAATATGCACCGGTCGACGTATTATTATTGGATTACTGATGTACATTGTGTGACTTTTGATTAAAAACAAGTTCTGTCAGCGAGGAGCACCTATGAAGGCCGGCACGACACATGGGAGGGGGTGGGTGGCCAGCACTGCACACCGCGCCAGGTACTCATTTAAGTCTGAGGCGACCTAAGGGAGGCCCAGGACCTGTTCAGATAATCCATCACCGGTGTTGGCCATGAGCAAGAATCGAACTCGGGTCACTGGGTTCGTAGCGCAGCGCCCTAACCACTGTGCAGCCACTCCCCACGTGATTATATATGCAGGAAGCCAGGTACGCGAGGCCAGGTACATCAATTTAGGGTAACTTTGAATACTTGTCAGACTGAAAGGCCTTTCAGGCTTGTGTCTTCCCTTCAGTGGCACATCTGTATAAAGAAAGGCAGCATCTCAGTGGTTTCGGCTTAACGTGCTTTCGAGTATCATCAGCACGGCTCCAGCCTGTTAAACAAACGCCACTAGATAAACGCTGATGGGGACAAGAGCCATCCACGACACTCGGATGCGATGATTACTCACCGTTGACTTCGCATCATGTGGTTCTAATTCATGAAACCACGAGGGACGATGAGAAATGGTCACGTTTACTCATTGGACCTTTCCACAATGCAGACAGGCAGGGGAACACTTCGTGAATGAATGCCACGCTCCATTTGTCACTGCACTTCTTCTTTCCTACGGCTGATGTGGAAGCAGAGCAACAGCTACAATTTCCCATTCAGGTGGTCAAGCCAGACAACCACGTCAGAAGTAGATGAGTAGTCGTATCATCGCTGTGATGTCTCCTTCGTATTTGTGGATCGGGGCATTGCGTCGTTACACGTTGTCACGGTCTGCTCTGGATGACCACAGTCACACGCTACTGGAAAGTTTTTTTTTTCCATTTGTGCATCAGCTATCATCCGCATCTACTGCCATGATTTGTGCAGTGGATGCGGTTTAGGGTGGACTGAGCTACGTGGTTCTTTTGTCACTGCTCTGAAAGCCAATGACAATAGGGATAATACTGGTAGGAACCTCCTGGTTACACCAGCCCACAGGGGATTATTGTGTCCGTCCATCCGTCGTGCATCCAAAAATGGGAGGGGTTGGGCTGGGTGGAGAGGGGAGGGTTGGGAGGGGCTGGGTGAGGAGGGGAGGGTGGGGAGGGGCTGGGTGGGGAGGGTGGGGCTGGGTGGGGAGGGGAGGGGCTGGTCACCCCGTGGTACCCTTATAAAACTGAACGTTTAACTTACTCACGCCGGCTTGTGCCCGCCCTCACAGTCGGCCATATTTGCGGAATACACCACGCCGCCGTTGACCCTGGCCATTGACCGAGCAACCCAACGTTCCTACCAGCTCCCTCCGCAGGAATGTGTTATTTTGACAATAGGGATCGTGTGAAGGCTTCCTGGCTTGGTTGGGAAGTTAGGATTGTGGTCTGGGATGTACAGTGGACCTCACGGACTCCTTTCTTCGTCGTGATAACATTTTGTTGCTTGTGCTTTTTTGTTTCAGTGCCTTTCACTTAATTTGTTTACTAATTTTCGATTTTTATTTGATTTGGAGTGGCTGTATATGGGATTTGGTCCTCATATATAATTAATACACAGCGTTATGGGCTGCTTTTATCCCTAATAACGTTTTTTTTGGGTTAGATTGCGTAAAAATACTCGCTAACAGCACTTGCCCCAACAGTCTGTTAAGGCTACACGGGGGATCTTTGTCTTTGTGGGGGAATGGACATCGTTGTCATCAACAGCGGACGTTTAGAAGTTCGCCAGATGTCGCTAGACCAGTGGTCATAATGAAGGGGGGATTTGTTATTGTTTGGGGAAGAATCGTGTAAATATAAATGTGTCGTCGTTAACCCACCACCACCCGACACAGCCAATTTGTAATGTGTGTCACGTCAACAAAACGTGCTAATTAGTTGCTACTTAAGCACACCGGTGTGTTGGAGAGTAAACCCACGACGTTTGAGTACGACGTTTCGCCGATGATTACAACAAGAATCTTCAGGCGATAGCCAGGATTGTGAAAAAGTCCTCCTGTTTCGGTCTTAATGATATCACTGCTCTGAAGGCCAATGGGTAGCTATTAGTATGAATGGCGCCATATAACGTACAATTATTTTTGTTATTATTACTCCAAGGAAGGTAATGAGGGTTAGTCGATGGGGCAGTGTCTCTGCACCCATGGGGCGCTTGGTTCTACGGCAGTGTTACTCCAAACCTCGCCACCCTCCACCCACGGTACGGCTCTGCGTGAATACGGAGCGATGGGTGCGTGCGGTGTGCAGGTGGCTGGAATTATTCTCAAGCTCACCCTGGCTCACCTTTAATCTCCTCCCTTCATAACCACCGCTACTGTTCCCTCTTCACATTATCATTGCATGGCTATCACTCATCCCCCCCCCCCCATTCATTCAATCCGTTCATCACCGTTGACTGTCATTAATTTCGCTTTCACAGAATTCACCCCCCATTGCTTCCTCTCGTCTATTTTATTCACCGCATCTCTCACCATTACATTCAAATGCAGCGTCCTTAATTCTTTATAAAGCGCCTTGGTCGAGGCGCTTTGTATAAATGACGTTCAGATGAGATGAGATTCATGTAGACGTACAACAGCCCTGTCGCTTGACCATACTTCACCACGCTGGTCAGCGAGGCTCAGTAAAGGCGGCGGAGCATGGAACGCAGGAAACTTAAAAAAACTATTTTAAAATTTAACAATTTTTTTATTTTACCAGGTAAGGCGCACTAAGCTATATAGCTCTTTTTTAGAAGGAATCTGGACACAAATGATTGCTTAATGAAGTGTCTTATAATAATGTGGAAATGTATAGCAGTAGCCAAATACTCTTGAACGCACGTTTCTAAATGTGGAGGGGAAAACCAGAGGACCCGGAGAAAAATCCACGCGACCACAGGGAGGGAGAGAACATTCAAACTCCAAATATACGGGCGTGAGGGTCGGGATTGAACCCATGACCACCTGCACACCGGGCGATGTACTTAACATCTCGCCACCGCAGCGCATCTTTAATCAGCGAGCGATGCCTGTGACTCGCGTGCTTAGTTCGTTATTTTTTTCACAGACGACACCAGAAAAAAGAATGCCATTTTGACCTCAGCTGCAATGCAAATGAAACTGAACCATTGCTCGCCGGAGTTATCAAATATGCATTCACCGTTTACACGCGGAACAGATGTGGATCATTACGAGTGCGGCGGCCACTCAATATTTTATGGTGAGTAAAATGACAAGCCGCTGAATGGTTCTCCCCATAGAGAGAGGCTTCGGTCGTTTGTTGTAATGTTATGATTGTTACATCGTTTGTTGTTGTAGCGCCACGGTGGCGAGATGTTAACTACCTCGTTTGGTATACAGAAGGGCGTGGGTTCGAACCTGACGCGTTTAGAGTATTTGGTGCTATACATTTCCACACGATAAGCCACTTCGTTGAGCTATCATTTGTGGCCAGGTCGCTTCTGGAAAAGATCTGTGGGCCCTTATCTGGTAAAATAAAAAAAAATAGTTTAATATTGTTTTGTTTACCTACCCTGTACCAATATAAATCTGAGGAGCACAATGGAACTAGAGTAGGCCCCGGCTTTGTCATCTAAAAAAGTTAAAGACACAGACCCCGCAATGTCGTGCTCACACCACTGCTGAACGCAGGGCCAAGATTGGCGGGCGTTCCTCTTTTAAAAAACAACTATTTATATTGCGCCTTATCCCTAGGCGCTTTACAGCGATTAAAACATAGCACATGACGTGATAGTGGTGACGTTATTTAAAGCGGTGGTGTAGTTATGGTGACAGGAGAACAAGTGGGAGAGGTTAAGGAAGGATTGGAGTAGGGGTAGTGATAGGGGTTGTGGTAGTGATAGGGGTTGGGGTAGTGAATGGGGGTGGGATCATGATATGGGTTGGGGTAGTGATTGGGGTTGTGGTAGTGATAGGGGTTGTGGGAGTGATAGGGGTTGAGGTAGTGATAGGAGTTGTGGTAGTGATAGGGGTTGGGGTAGTGATAGGGGTTGTGGTAGCGATAGGGGTTGGGGTAGCAATAGGGGTTTGGGCAGTGATAGGGGTAGTGTTAGTGATAGGGGTTGGGGTAGTGATAGGGGTTGGGGTAGTGATAGGGGTTGTGTGTAGGCACGACATCCACCCCCTCCACTCCCCCTTCCTCCTCGTCGGTTGCCTCTCGCCAGGCCCATGCCGATGGGGTGATCCCCCCCCCCAGCGCCCTCTCTGAGAACATCGCTAAGTGGCTGGCTCACCACCGCCCAGGGTTATCTCGCACACACCCACGTACACCACCACTAATACGAAGGCGGCTGCGTGCACGCGTGCACCCCTGCAGGTGCTTGTTTTACACAAAGGCTAGCGGCTAAAGAGAACGGCGATATGAATATGCACGCGCACCTCCGGGTGGTTAAGCTTATAAGCACTCGCGCGAACACGCGCGAGCGCTTATGTCTTAATACACGTGTGCGCCTCACACACCCCCTCAAATTACCAACGCTACACCGACGCTGCAGCCCTGCGCTCGGTCTCCCGCGAACACCGTCCCCCCGCGCAGTCGCACCACACACAAATCGCAGACACCACGCCGATGTTCTACCCACACACACAGAAATCACACCGCACCAATACTCTGTACTAAAGATTATTAACGGCGTAAATACACACTACCTGGAGGGGGAATATCTTGCGAGAAGAGCTTAGCCTGACTCTGCCTACGAACCCAGTCACTCAAGCGTTCTACCACGTACCTCGAAGCTGGACTCACGGCATCGCACGGACGCTGTGAGAGTCGGAGGGAGAAGGACGGGAGAAAACTTTACCTATCAATGCCTCCTAGCAGCACTCGCTGGCATCACACGGAGGCTGTGAGCGGCTCGAGGAGGCAGGACGGCAGGGAGTGGGCCTTGACGGCCCGGAGGTTGAAGACAACTGACCAAAATGGTCCCGGGCTACTCTTTTTTATTCCCTAACTTCAAAGGCTGGGGTGCCATTGTATGGCGCGGCAAATCGTGCGCTTACCTGTGGTTACCGCCCCCCCCCCCCCCCCCTGTTACCGGCAGGCGGCGGCCACCCATTGTCCCTTTGTCTGGAAGGGCACTTGCGCCCTTGTTGCTCAATGTTTCGTCCCTGTTCTCCCCCCGAGTTATACCTCATTGCGGTTAGCCCAGGGAACCTTTTCTTTCTGCGCCCATACAATTTGAAACCAATTTTAGGGGCATCGCAATGTAACCTGTCCTGCGAGCATCGGCCAATCTCCTGGCACCAGGAAACCGTGGGACTTTCCCTCTAGGGGCCCTTGGGATTAAAACCCGATGTGCCAGGCAATCCCTCCGCCAGGACACTACGTGGGTGCGCTGCGTGCGGGTGTGTGTTTAGTGCAGGGGGCTGGGAGGGAATCGCGGCGCTTGCAGAGTTGCTCCGTGGTCGTGGCACCACAGTTGTGGTAGTGATATGGGTTGGACTAGACCTGGTCATAGTTGGGGTACGGGGGCAGGGAGTACCACCAAGATGGGCTAGGGCAAAGGTCGCCACCCAAAATAACAAGAAGAGCCATGTTTTTTTTATCAAATTCAGGGGGGAATAAAACCCTCAATATTTCAAGAGCCGCAATGCACTGTGAATAACCATCACGAGGCAGTCCATAAAGAGCCACCGCACGCGGCTGCGAAGTCTCAGGTTTGCCGACCCCTGGGCTAGAGAGAGGAGATGGGTTTTAAGGGAGGAGCGGAAGCAGTTTAGTGAACCTCTCGAGAGGGTACTTTGTCCTACCCTTCCATGATGGCAGGGCATCTTGGAAATAGCCACACTTTGACCCCCCACCACACGTGACCTGCTGATTGGCTGGCTGCAATGTGGACATGTAGACGGCTGGGTGGACAGAGGAAGTTGGACGAAGTAAGAAGCCTGCGCCGTTGTTTCAACTGCTGGGCACGGAGATTGAGCCGTGAACCTTGGGATTGTAAGTCCAGTCCACCGCTGACCAGAACACCGACCATAACACCACGCCAGTATCCTTTGTCTGTCGCCTAAACTTTACTAACAAAACGATAAACAGACATGCGCAGGCCGCAAAACATCCCGCACGGCTACAAACTGCGGATCTCTGCCACCGCGGGTCGTAGAGCACGTCCATAAGGGGCCATCCATTGAGTAGGTACGCGAAGATCTGTCAAAACTTGACCCCTCCCCCCTTCCCTGTACGCACGCGGAGTTTTTACACCCCCCCCCCCCACCTGCGTACGTACGCTTGACCCCCCCCCCCACCCCCGAATCCTATAGAACGGCCGATATTTAATCCACGCAGAAACGATCAAGGAATAATAATAATATTAACGTGTTTAGGCAAACGGATAGTCCACCGCGGACTATCTAACTCAGTTGGAGGCCAATGTCGACAAATTAAAGTATTATCGAGGCTTCACCCCCCCCCCACCCCGTTTCCTATACGTACGTACATTGTCAGTAGACCCCCCATACGCAAGCGTACGCGTTTGGGTTAAACCCTCCCTCCCCCCTCCATGCGTACGTCCTGAATGGATGCCCCCCTAATCCGGCGCTTGGAACGCAGTGGTCGGTGGCTCACGGACAGATTTTGTGAAACTCCAAAGAACTCACTGGGCCGTGTGTGCGCGACGACCAGAAGATGGCAATGCAGGGCCCTCGTGAACAAAAATATATATAGCTAGCCTACGAGGATCAGCGAGGCTCTCCTGGCTACGCGGATGACTTTTATGTTGCCTTTGTTGAGCTCTTCTCATTGGGGTGGCCGTGTTCGTCGCAACACGGCGCAGGAGTGACTCGCCCTTTCACACCGACGACAAGTGACGTCTTGTGTTGTTACGGCCGGCATCGTGACGTCTGTGCACGCGACACACTAATCTGCACCGCTCGCCTGCGGCCGCCTCGTCTCCATCCCTACTCGTTCATCTCTACATCTCTCGCTCGCGTGGTTATCTCTCGCTCTCTCCGACTCGGCGAGTCACATCGCTCGGCGGGCCTCCGGTCAGAGTTGCCTCTGCGGAGCGGCCAAATGCCTCGCCTGGCATATACAGAAGCAGGTCGTGGGTTCGATCCCGACCCTGACGCCTGTATATTTGGAGTTTGCGTGTCTCTCTCCCTGTGGTCGTGTGGATTTTTCTCCGGGTCCTCCGGTTTTTGTCCTCCACATTTAGAATCATACGTGCGTTTCCAGTATTTTGCTGCTATGAATTTCCACGTGATAAGCCACTTCGTTGAGCTATCATTTTGTGATTGCTCAACGAAGTCGCTTCTAACAAAGAGCTACTATATAACTCGGTGGGACTTACCTGGTTTCGTTCAGAAAAGACCAAGAGGATTGGGAATAAAAGGGCGGTGCTAGAAAATGTTCAACAAGGAAGGAGGTGTGGAGAGATGACGAGCAGTGGAAGGCAGAGGAGGAGCGTGGAGAGAGAGAGAGATTCCTGCTTCGGACCAGTCTGCAGACAGATCTTGGCTCTCCAACACACCGGTGTGCTGTACTAGTGACGAATCGGCCACGTTTTGTTTACGTGACAACCCTTACTTGATGCAGTAATTTTAGCTCTGACGGTCCCACCTGATGACGGAGACTTGTGTTGCCTCCGAAACGTCTTGATTTATTATTTTATTTTATTTCCATTATCACTTTTATTAACTTTTAATTTTATTTTTTACCTACGTGACTTTACCGAAAAAACCTAAGAGTATGAACCCTTACTAATTGGCTGTGTCGGGTGGTGGCGGGTTTTAACGACACATTCATATATTTACGCATCCTAACCCCAAACAAAAAAACGTTATTATGGAAGACAGAACAACACTCGTGATGATGATGACACCACTGCGTTTAACAAAATAACACGCGGAGCAGAGACGACGTGGCCGTTCCACGCGAGCGTCTTCGCCGCGTCTCCTCTGGACGTGACCACGTCCCGCAAACCCAAGCCGGGGCCCCGCGTTGGGGGGGGGGAGCTCTGCTCGGCTGCACGCGGCTGTGTCGCGAGCCCTCTTGCCACGCCGCCTGCTTATATAGTCGCTAATTTTAGGCCTGTCCCTTTTAAGGACGCGCGCGCGCTCTATTTGCGCTCGTGCACGTGAGCTCACGACCCACGTGTGTGCGCGTGCGCGCGTCGTCGGTGTGTGTGTAGACATGTAACGCCCACATACTGGCACCGTGTGCCTATGTATGTGTGCTGAATTTCTTTCGCACCGTACGTCGCCAACCGTGCTGCCCGGAGGTGCGGGGGTTGGGAAGGACAACAAATTATGGGTCTCTGTGTGAGTCTATGGGTCTCTGAGTGAGTCTATGGGTCTCTGTGTGAGTCGATGGGTCTCTGTGTGAGTCTATGGGTCTTCGTGTGAGTCTATGGGTCTCTGAGTGAGTCTATGGTTCTCTGTGTGAGTCTATGGGTCTTTGTGTGAGTCTATGGGTCTCTGTGTGAGTCTATGGCTATCTGAGTGAGTCTATGGGTGTCTATGTGAGTCTATGGGTGCCTGTGTGAGTCTATGGGTGTCTGTGTGAGTCTATGGGTGTCTGAGTCTATGGTTTTCTGTGTGAGTCTATGGGTCTCTGTGTGAGTCTATGGGTCTCTGTGTGAGTCGATGTATTTACGTTGAACTTCTTTCCCACCGTACATAGCCAATCGTGTTCATCGGAGGTGTGGGGAAAGGACAACAAACTGAACACTGAAAGTAGTCCTAAAGAAATGCGTTTTCAATCTAGATTTAGGAGCACTGCTGCTATTCTAGGAGCAGCGTTCCCCGTCAGTCCAGCGGTGATCAATCACTTTTGAAGAGCAGACGCTTCACCAAGCTGAGAAGATCAGAATCAGAATCTTTATTTATACTGGAGAAATTCGATGCGCTATAAAGTTATTTTTCACAGATGCTCAGTCGGAGCGGGTCAAACAGTTACACAACAAACAATACAAAAACACGATAGGAGTGGAAAGTATAGGAAATGTAAACAATCACAAAAAAATTTAAACCAACTTTTTTATTTTACCAGGTAAGGCCCATGATGCTACTCGCTTCCTTTTCAGAAGCGACCTGGCCACAAATGATAGCTCAACGAAAGTGGCTTATCACGTGGACATTTATGGCATTCAAAAACTCTAAATAAGATGCCACGTGGCGCAATCTAAAATCCTTCTCCGTACGGCCGCTAATGTTGCTGTCGAGAAAAAACTAGAATCTTACATCACGGCGGTCGAGCCAGAGGACTGTGTCAGGAGTGGCGGGATTGGTGCTCCGTCGCTGATGATGATGATATCTTTAAAGTGGCCTTCCCCCTGTGGTTTGGTCGGTTGCCCTGCTTCTGTTTGTGTTTTATGATATTCGTGCATTACGTATTGGGAATCATAGAATGGAATTCGCATTATACATTTAAATTTGTTTTATGAAAAAAATATATATTTGTGATTATTAATTTTATTCACGTATACAAATGTATCGATTGGTTAGTTCAAATGGGCTCTTCGACTCGCATTGCACGCATCGAATAATGTATTTTTGTAACTGATTCATGCGCAGCGTGTTTATTGTTTAGTTTTACCACTGCTGCCTGTACAGACTCGTACCAACACAATGGGAGAAACACATTCCTGCGGAGGGAGCTGGTAGGAACGTTGGGTTGCTCGGTCAATGGCCAGGGTCAACGGCGGCGTGGTGTATTCCGCAAATATGCCCGACTGTGAGGGCGGGCACAAGCCGGCGTGAGTAGGTTAAACGTTGAGTTTTATAAGGGCACCACGGGGTGAGCAGCCCCTCCCCTCCCCACCCAGCCCCAGCCCCAACCCCTCCCACTCCCCACTTACACCCACCCTCCCCACCTAGCCCCTCCCCACCCAGCCCCTCCCCACCCTCCCTCCCCACCCAGCCCCTCCCCACCCTCCCCTCCCCAACCAGCCCCACACTCCCCACCCAGCCCCTCTCCACCCTCCCCTCCCCACCCAGCCCCTCCCTCCCCACCCAGCCCTCTCCACCCAGCCCCACCCCTCCCATTTTTGGATGCACGACGGACGGGCACAATAATCCCCTGTGGGCTGGTGTAACCAGGAGGTTCCTACCAGTATAACATTGCATTTGAATGTGATCGTGACGCTTGAATCGTAAGGGGGTGAATGATTGCATCCTAATTTATGTTGTCAAGTAATGTTGATCTGAAGTTAATCATACGTTATTGGGTTGTTGCATCGGTCAGTTAATATGTAAAAAAGCAGGTTAATTATGACTGCAGGTATTGTGGTCTATGTAAACATGACTCCTTGTAAAAAAGGTGTCAGTTTTGTTGCCAGATAGAAGGGTAAAAAAACAATTATCAGCTTCTTGGTTCTTTCGGTAAAGTCACGTAGAAGGGAAGTAATAAAATAATAAAAATAAAACATAATAAAACAATTCTCACGACGTTTCGGCCACAACGCAAGCAGCCGTCCTCAGGCGAAGAATGAGACATTATCAAGCTAGGAGCTTATATAGGTGTAGCGAGGAGGAGCGCCTTAACAAAAGAATGTGCATATGAAGAGGAATTTTAGCATATGCACATTCTTTTGTTAAGGCGCTCCTCCTCGCTACACCTATATAAGCTCCTAGCTTGATAATGTCTCATTCTTCGCCTGAGGACGGCTGCTTGCGTTGTGGCCGAAACGTCGTGAGAATTGTTTTATTATGTTTTATTTTTATTATTTTATTACTTCCCTTCTACGTGACTTTACCGAAAGAACCAAGAAGATGAATCCCTGCAGTCACGAAAGCTTTAAATCGAAACAATTATCAGGTTAATCAATCTTTTTTTAAATACCTGTACATATAGGAAAATATGATTTAGACATTTTGGCTGACAGTAGAATAAATATGACATTTTAAATTAAGGCTATCATTTGTGGCCAGGTCGCTTCTGAAAAAGAGGTATATAAGCTTAGTGGGCCTTACCTGGTAAAAAAAAATCATTACATTTAAAATAGTTCAGTTTTGGGCTATTGGCTGTTCCAAGTCAGAACCAATCAATGTTGACATTTATCACAGCCAAATACTATTAAAACGCAGGATTCTAAATGTGGAGGGGAAACCCAGAGAACCCGATGATAAATCCACGCGACCACGGTGAGAGAGAGAGAGACATGCAAACTCCAACTATACAGCAGGCGTCAGGGTCGGGATCGAACCCACGACCTCCTGTATACCAGGCGAGGTAGTTAACATCTCGTAGCCACCGCTTTGTCTAATGGGCAGACCACCGGTGCCGTAGGGACCCTGCACTGGCTCCGTTTCGATGAACCAGTGGGAAAAGGGTATCGTGCCTTTGAACTCGAGCTCTGACCTCTGTGTGCGAGTTAAAAATCGACTCCACTTACATTTTTAACAAATGGGCGTTTGTTCAAAACGAGCTTGCCTGGTGTAGAGGTGGCTTATTAACCACATCTGGCATGAGTTTTTTGGTGAATGAGCCGATGGCTGTGACCACCCCCCGGGTTTGGCACGTGCTGGGGCTAATGCTGATGAACGTTGGACCCGAGTCGGCATCGGCGTGGGGCCGACGACTTCAAAGCCGTTTAATCAGCCGGCCGCAAATTCACAGAACAGCGCTCCCTGGGCATGTGGGATAAAACTCAGGTGGGGGGGGGGGGGTCTCACAAAAGGGGGCATTGACTTTGTTGGATTTAGTTTTTCATTTGTGCCCGAGAATTTAAGTAAAACGGCACGGCGCGCAAAAACCTGTGGCTCTTTGCGATACATTTGACGCTCATGGAGACAAATGATCCCAGTTTGATGATAAATTTACAATGTGCACCCCCATGTCTCAAAGGAGTTTGGGTGGCGGCGGGCGGCGGAGGCTGTGGTCACCTCTTGCTGGCGATGCTGACAATTCCTCCTTCCAATGGCAAGGATGGGTCCCTTTCCCGAAGACGTTCAACTGTGCTTGACTTCCCACCGAGGTTTTCTGTGTTTGCAGCCTCGCCATCCCTGGAGGGGGAGTATCGAGGGAGGGCTCTTTGTGAACCGGTTGGCAGGATTTGAACTTTACGAGCTCACAACCGCCGGGGGACCCCCCCCCCCCCCCCCCACTGCTCATCTCGCGGCGAGTTATAACCCGACCGTAAATCCGTGATAAATGGAGGTTAATGTGCTTAAGTTATCCTGGAAACCTACAGTTGGAAAAACGTGTTGGAATTGTTCAATAAAAATGAATATGTGTTGACAACACTGCCTAAACTGAAGTTGTTGTTGATCTTTTTGCCTCGGCAAAAACTATCACGCTTTCTATTGTTTGAATTCACGTGCTCGTGTGATGACGTTGCCGCGTCTCACCGGATTTTTGCTGTTGTCGTTGATACGAAGTTTGACTCCGTTGGAACAGCATCGCCGGCTGCATTTGCCAAGTCTTGCCTCGTGGCAGTTTTAATTTGGAAGATGTTCACCGGTTTTTTTGTTGACTTTTTTATTTCATTTTCTTTAGCCTCTGACCAAAGCAGCAGGGGTGTGCCTTACCTCGTCATGTCGAAGAAACAAAAAACTAAGTTGGATTTGAGCCTGAGCATTGCTTGAAAATGGGTGAACACAATTCTTCGTAAGAAGTGTTATGGGCTGTTCTGGTGCTAGGCTTGTCAATGGCAGAAGGCAGTTCAGCAAAATCCATTGTTGTACTGCACCATGCTCCGATGTCTATGCTCTCCACCTTCGCCAACTTGCGCCGACCAGCGTGGTGAAGTATGATCAACAACCCTTACAACTGGCACAGCATGGAGAGGCCCTCATCCAGCAGTGGATTTGACAAAAAGGGCTGCACGTGTTTCTAAATTATTTAACTAGCGTGCACTCACTAGACTTGTTCATTGTATAGACCCGTTCGTTGTACGTCGTTTACGAGGCTCATCAGCTACAGTTCGATTTAAACTCCTTGCTAGGCATTGCTGTGAGGAATAGAGACGCAAACAATGTAAAGACAGAACCCTGCTTAACCTTCTGGACCGTTCGGGCAAGTGCTGTTGGCGAGCACCTATTAAGGCTGGCACAGCGCATAATGGGGTGTTGATGTGGTAAAACGCCACGCCTGCCCACCTTTGTCTCCCCAATGCCACGTGATGTTCATGCGCAGCACTTTGTGTTCAGTATATGTTTAACACATCACCGACGAGTGTGCCACCCATGCACACCCTGACGTCATCTTTCCAATCTGTACGGCATCTTTCGATTGAAAGCTTTCGTGACTGCAGGGATTCATCTTCTTGGTTCTTTCGGTAAAGTCACGTAGAAGGAAAATAATAAAATAATAATAAATAAAATAAAATAAACATAATAAAATAATTTTCACGACGTTTCGGCCACACCGCAAGCAGCCGTCTTCAGGTGGAGAACAGGTCTGTCTTACTGAAAGAACCAAGAAGATGTACGGCATCTATTCTAGATTTGAAGTATGTACGGCATCTACTGCCGCCTCGGATAGGTGGAAGCACCTCAACATTCAACTGTGACATCTATTCAAACCGTTGCTTACATGCCATACGACAGACGTAGAATAGGTTCAAGAGATTCCCAGCTATCCGAGTTCGATTCCTGACGCATGTGGTCACGGTGCAGCTGAGATTGATCTCAGCAATTGCCCAAGATCGCCCTTTCGGGTTGGCTCGACTGATAGGACAAGTGTTGTTAGTGAGCGCCTATTAAGGTCACGATTTCGACTGCCCACACCCATACGCACAGCTGTCGGTGGTGGGGGGAGGGGGGGGGGGTCACCCAAATTGTAAGGATGGCGAAATTGGGTGAAAGGGGGTCACACGGCTCCAAGGTCCGGACAACTGCCGATCTGCAGAATGAGTGCCTCTTGTTGTGTTTTACTGTTATGTGTGTTTGTGTTGCGGAATGTGGCAGACGCAGTGTCGGTTACAGTGGACCACGATGCTCGTGTGCACACTGTCGTTTAAATGCACTTGAGTGAACCGTATCGTGAATTACTCTTTACGGATGAAATAGCAAAACTACAAGAACTTTCTCTCCCTCTCCCGAAGCCCTCTTGTCATGCCGAGCAGACCTCGACATTGGCATTTAGCCCCGGAACGTATTGCCATCATGCGCGAGAATAGAGTGCACTTGGGTATACCATTATGTAAACTTTAACGACGTTTCAATATATATATAGTTGTTGTTCATCTCATTGCAGCATATTAGTGAAACTGCGTTGATCATTAAGAAGGAAATTGATTGTCAACCGCTTGTCCCCTCCTTGGTATTGCACACAGACTTTTTTTTATCGAAGTCCGATGTTCCAATCTAGCGGCGTATTTGAATAAAAACGCCAAATATATCTGTTTCGCAATCCTATTGTTTTTGTTTTACGATTTCTAACGATGGTTGAAAGGATTAACAAAGCATTGGCGCTGTCCGCCTGTTGTTATGAACATAAGGTGCATGCAAGCATACATACGCACGGATATACCTGCACGTACAACTCATATTACCTCCCTCACCTGCTTTGCAGGTCGTGGTTTCCATCCCAACCCTGACGATGGCTGTATAAACGGAGTTCGCGTGTTCCCTCTCTCTGGTGGTCGTGTGGATTTTCTCCGGGTTCCTCCGGCGTTTGACCTCCACGTTTAGAGTGAACGTGCGTTTAGATTATTTGTGGTGACTCTGTATGATCTCACTTCGTTAACCTATCATGTGTGGCCAGGTCGCCTCTGAGTAAAGAGCTTCTATAGCTCAGTGAGCTTTACCTGGTAAAATAAAACATATTGCAAAGACATACATTGTACAAGCCAGCATGGATTTAGCACACACTGTATGTGTGTTCATGAGTGGTGCTTAAGAGGGGTTGAGAACAGGATATTAGTTGTAGGCACAGACTAAGCAACACTATGCTGTGTTAAGTATGCAAGTTGATAACCATAATATTGTACAGCGATAATAGTTTAAGGCATGCGAGAGCGTGATGAGACTTAACCAAAACAATTCTTGACATTCGTCAACAACACTGCGTGGCCTTAAATGAACAACAAATATTTGTGTATGATAGGTGACACTTTGGACACCCAGAGAGAAAGGCCAGAGAGACGGAGTTCGAGAGTGAGCTCGTTTTGTTTATTGTGCTTTGGCACCACGGCGATCATCACGGTTGGCGACGTGCGGGTGCGAAAGAAGCTCAACGTGCATACGGCAGCATCGCGAAACAATTCGCTTCGCTTCGCAACAACAACAAAAACCGAAGTGACGTCAAAAATACCCCCATCACCCTCCACGGAACCAAAAAGTGGTGCCGCGTGCCCGCCGGGTGACATCGCTACTGTCGGCACGAAGGCACCGCACAGCGCACGGTGCAAATTGTACGCAAGTCCGAAAACTACCCAAAGTTGTCCTTATAATTCGGAAAATCCCAAAGACTCATCCCCATCGCACGCACGCATTAGGGGCCGTCCATAAATGACGTCACGCACCTAGTGGGGGGTCAGAGATTTGTGACAATGGGAGGGGGGGGTTGAGAAATGTGACGTCACATCAAAATGCGCAACTTTAAATAAATATAGACAACACGTTCTACTTAATTCAATATAATTTTTAATAAATGTTTTCTCCTACAACATCAGAGTACAGCGCCACATTAAATACGCACTACAATGACAGTAGTTTAAAGCGATTTGAAGCATGTTTTATTTTCAAAATGGAAATATGGTTTTGGGAGGGGGGGAGGTCAGAGCTTTGTGACGTCATATTTGAGGGGGGGGGGGTCTGACTTTTTGTGACGCCGTGTGAAGAGGGGGGGGGGGGGGTCAAAAATCGTCAAAAATCGCGTGACGTAATTTATGGACGACCCCTTTATAATTCGGAAAATCCCAAAGACTCATCCCCATCGCGTGCACGCATTATGCGCGCGTGCAGTACACGCGGACAAGCGTGTGTGAGGCAAATGCTGGGCTAGCTAGTGGTACACACTTTCTTGACATCCCTAATCAGCACCGCGGTTCCGCGCGGCACGAACCAAAAATAGCATTGCCACGAAGGGAGCTACCGTCAAAGGGCCGTGCACGCAGCGTGACACCGCATGAGTTCTGGACAGTCCCAGCGTATCTCTCTCTCATGGAAAACTTAAGCCACCCATGGTAACCTTTAATCGGCGTTTTGTTCAATATAACCGCCGTGAACATAACATTATAGCATTTGTTTTTTCTAGATTTGATGCTTTCGTGACTGCAATGATCCATACTCTTTGGTTGTTTTTTTCGGTAAAGTCACGTAGGTTAAAAAAGGAAAACGAAAACAAATAAATTAAATCACAGCTGTGACTGTTCCACCTGAAGACGGGGGCTTGTGTTGCCTCCGAAACGTCGTGATTTCATTTATTTGTTTTCGTTTTTCATTTGTTTTTTGTTATTTCTTATGCTGTATATCACATGTGACTCTCAGCCTAATGCCTATTGCAGCATGTCAATTGCACTTTGGTACCCTGTAATTTGGCAGCGAATGTGATGTTATTAATGGTATTAATGCAGGCGGGGGAGCAGTGGTGGAGTAATTGGCACAATTACCCATCGACCTCCGGGAATTATTCACTTCAGTAAAAAGTGATGTCTGCCCCCCCCCCCACCACTTCCTACATTAACATGCACTTACCGGCATGGTGAAGTATGGTCAAACAACCCCCGTGACCAACTCGGCCAAGGGGAGATCTTCATTCAGCGGTATATTGACACAAGGCTCCACGTTATTTTGTATTTTGTTGATCAGTGGAACAGCCGAGATGGCTAAAAATATCTGCAGTGGTTGGGGCTTCTGGCTGTCGAGTTTAGCATCAGAATATTTTTTTTGATCCTGGAGGAATTCGATGAGCCATGAAGCTCTTTTTTCACAGACGTCCAGTCGTGCCACAGATTGTCCAGTAGAGTTGTGAGTTCGCATCTCTCGTCGGCTGTGGCTTGTGAGCTCATCATTCCTCCAGAGCCTCCAAATTTAATACCGTACCACCGGGTGGGGAAGCAACGGTAGGTTGGTGTTTTAAGGATTAACAAAAAACTAATTTCGTCCTTGCAATTCAGAATGTCAAATTTCACCACCGACGTAATGCAGTGGTGGAGGGTGAGCTTCACTCAGTAGAACCGTTGTTTCTTCTCTGGGAATGTGGAGGCTGTGTTGCTTTTTGAGTAGTGAATGTTTGATATGCGGTGTGCGCAGTCCTGAATCTGCAGTCTTCCGGAGCACTCCATTAAATGTTTTTTTTACGTAACACGTGAATTATCGCCTGGTGAATATTTCTCGTTAGATAAATAATTTATCAAGTAAGAATCTCCGAAGCTCACACGTGCACCACAGAATACACAAAACTGCTTTCGGGGGAACTCACAAGCCACGCGACCATGCTTTAGCTGACGAGCACAGAGAAAAAAAAATTGGTTCACGAAAAGAAAAACAAAAAGGCGATACTCGCTCAGCGGAAAGTATACGTATAGAGGGTTACGAAGTCGTGTTTTGAATCCTGGCCACTGATAGCTTCAGTGGCGAGTGATATTTGAACGTATTCGCGGTACACCAGTGGTGCACGGTATATTAAAAAAGCAACATTTTCTTCCTTACGATTCGCAACTTCTCTAGGATTTTTGAACATTCTAGTGAAAGAGTTGCATAAATAGGAGCACAGATTTAAAAGTTAGAGAAATGTTAGATGAACAATGTCAGTCTTCCGTATTTGTTACTCCCATCTCTCCGATATCACTATCCAGTATCTTCTCATTATATGCCAATCGCTCATTTCCCATTCATTCAATCCATTCATCATCATTTACTGTCATCAGTTTCGCGTTCACCAAAGTCACGCATCATGACAGATTTGCCCCCATCGCTTCCTCTCATTATGTTATCC